>NC_056743.1:78439164-78576664 GCF_019279795.1 Protopterus annectens
TTTTAATGTAAGGTTGGTAGAGAAAGCACTCCTTGTGCTTTTATGCATGATAAAGTGTGCTTGGGATGGTTAATACATAGTTTAAGTTTGATCTGTATAATTATAGGTTAACATGTAATTTGGGGTAGGTTTGTCATAGTGGTTAAGGGCTTCACAAGATACATGGTTTGATTCTGACATTGGGATATTGGCTAAGCTTAAAATAGCCCTTCAGGACAGTCAGGCTAGTATTCACCTATGAACCTAATTTGTTGACTTACAAATACTACAGATAGCTCTGACAATTCACTGACTTAACATTAAGTTTAAAACAAAAGAGTAATTTTGAATAAAAAAGGGTTACAGCACTGATTTGTCACATGATCTGATTAAGTATTTAAACTGGGTGATTTTGTGGTTACAATCAGTTCTGAAGAAGTTCATTCTGAGTGAAAGCACATACCGGTTGTATTATTCTAATGCAGTCTATGGGTTTTAGCACAAATCCTTTTTCTACCATTTTTTGGTTTATTTAGATATTACATATGGAGGTTGTTTTGCTATTTTAGTGTTTTAATATTAAGTTTGTAAAGAAAAAAATAAACATAATTATGTTAAATTCAGATGGGTAGAGCCAGGGTGTGACATGCCCTCTAAAGTGATATGCATGGAAATAAATGCTTGCCGGGGGTTAAATGATATTAGTAGGTGCAAAGTAGTGTGAGTCTGAGCTTTAAGTAGCTTGTACCAATGGGGGCTGTGTAACCTGTGAAGGGGCATGATCAGAATGCATCAGTGAAGCAGTGGTTCAGTATTAACATTGCCGATAATGCAGTTATGGCTGCAGCTGGAGAAGTGCTCTGCGTGTGTGGTGATTTAACAGGTTTCACAGACATGTAAGCGAACACCTAATAAGAGAGTCACAAGATGTCTTAAAGGTGGACAGATGTCATTGTGTATTAAACTTTGTGAGACATAAAAGTGATATAGACCTTTAAGATGGTCATCATTACACATTGAACTTATTCCCTTAATTTTTTGAGAGAAAATGGAGTTCCTCAAGACTGGCTGTACGTTTGGACAGACACATATCTAATGCATTAATATTTTCCTTTGAGTGTGTAGTAAGGGAGGAATACTCAGGGTGGTTAACATCTTTAGACCTAGAATATACACCTTTAGTAATCAGCTAGGCCAACTAGATAACAGCTATATGTTGTTTGGGAAAGTTTATTATGCACCAAAGTGGCTTAGACAGTAATGACTATATCGTTTTTGAGATAGTGCTGTTTATGTGGTAACCGCATGATGTAAGTTGTTTAATACTACAATTTTTGGCATTAACATTAGATCATGGTCATGTTAGTGACTGTTGTCAAATTGTATCTGTATGCTCTCCTCTCCCCATTTCTGTGAATTGTTCCTTCCACCTCCAAAAACATGCAGGGCATTTTGACCTGAAGTGTAGAAGTTAAAGGGTTCAAATGCAACCTTCCCAGCTGAAGAGGACTTCTTCTTCTTCTTTCATCTTTTTCCTGGTTAGGGGTCGCCACAGCAGATCATCTATCTGCTCATGACTGGCAGTGGAGTTTTATGGTGTTGTGTTGCCAGCCCAGCACCCAACCTTCCACAGAAGGCAGATACACGCACACACTCACACCTAGGGCCAATTTAGAGTGTCCAATCCACCTACTGCATGTCTTTGGGATGTGGGAGTAAACCGCAGCACCCGGAGGAAACCCACACGACCACAGGGAGGATATGCAGACTGCTCACAGAAGGCACCCCAGCTGAGAATCAAACTGAAGAACCTCTTGCTGTGAGGTGGCAATGCTAACCGCTGCACCACCGTGGCCACAGAATTACCCTACAATTGAAATTAGAAATAGATACCATCAGAGGCTCGAGGTGGTACCTACCGGGGGAAGATTTTTGTAGACCTGAAGCTTTGAACATCATCTGCTCTGCACAGTATCCTCTACTTTGTTATATTTTATTTATTTTTATTTTCCTTTTGCTTATTTTGCTTACTGGGTTGAGTCAAAAATCCTTTTCAGCAGAGGCACAGGGAGAAAAACTCCAACATATTACAAACATTTTTAAACTGACATTCAGTAGTTGTAAGAACAGACATTAAGTAATATACATTAACGATCATACATACGTTTGCTAATTATTTAATTCATATAAATTAAATGCAACTATTACAGTTTACAAGATAGTCATGCATTTAGTTGATGTTGACCATTGAGTAACCAAATGGTGAATCAGTGAGTTTGTCAGAGACAATAAATCTTGTTATTAGCGATTAGAAATTAATTAAAATGAAAATTAAGGAAAAGTAAGGAAAGAAACTTAGTAAAGCAGAAAATGTTCATATTGTAATCCAGAGTTATTCAGAGTCTGGTTGTGAGGCATAGCAATCTGAATGAAAAGGAATGATTTCATGATATGATGATCTGAAAATAAGAGTGGCACTTATCCTGGAAATATAAAGGAACACATACATTGCTTCAAAAAGTGATGTTTTAGCCGTCTGTTAACAGGTTTACAATGTGAAGGGATTTAGTAGTAGTAGAATGTCGTTCAGTGAGCTAGCTACACTATTTAAATAATAGAGTCACCTGCAGTATTCGATGAATCGGTTATAGTGGTTACTGATTTTTTTCTTTAGAACGTAACATTCTATTGTGGAGTAGTGTGTATTTATCCCGGCCCCCTTTGAACAATCCACTCTAAACACATAAAGCTATTTGATGACCTTTATTGAATATTATCATAACATGAACTTTAAATACATAAAACAACATCAATTGCCTTCATAATCCTCAACTCCCCCCCCCAATCCCACAGTGGACTTTATAGGAAATCCCCACCGAAACCCCTGTATGACCTCATTCTTTATGGCAAGACCAGGAAACCACCGAAGCATCTCCTCCAGCACCTCCAACTTAATAGGGAAGGGCACCCCTCCCCCTATAGCCTCTAAAGGATCCAAATCCTCTGGGATCCCTGAAAATTACCCCTACCCCGAGCTAGCTGTAAACCCTGAGAGGCAAGAAAGCCACCCTCCCACCCCATACCAGTGTTGTTCCATGACCCAAAACCCTGCCGTCCACAGTAAGTCTCAGCATGATTTCCCCCACATCTTAAGCAGGTGTGTGCAAATTTGCACCCGACCCATGAACAAGTACCGTTGTTAAACTACCAACACACTCCACCTGCATTACCCATGTTCATTCTCCTATTGAACCCGCCAAAGCTGTCCATCATCGTAGCTAACCATATATCAGGATGACGTACCTCCCAACGCAAGGATTGGTCAACGGTATTCCATTTATGGAACCGCTGATCATACCACAACCATGCATTCCCCGGCCTTAAACATTGCGCCTCCTGAATGGTGAGGAAGTACCCCAAAAGGGGCAAAGCCAATGCACCATCCTTCTCCAGCTGCACCGCCATGTAATAAATAAAACCAACCACCCAATTGTCCCATGTCCTAGGTCTAAACTTACCTGTCCTCTTCCTCTCCAATGCCACTAATGCGGCCAGCAAGTCCTTGCCAATATCTGACTCTGTTTCGTCTAACCTCTGGACCCCTTCTGAATCTATCAACTCAAACACATCAACATACTCACCTTTCCAGATCTTCTCCTTCACTGTCCCCAGGAAGTGCGATGTTAAAATAACTGCTGGTGTTGTCCTGTCCCAGAGCCTGAGTGGCTAACCAGCCCCCGGCTGCAGCCCAAAGTCAGATCCTACCTCTAAGCCAGCCGAATTGTCCCTATTTCCCAGATCCATTCCCACCATCTGTCCACCCGCATACCCGACTGCCTGTCCCAACCCCTTTTGCACCCTCCCTGCTACTTGTTCTACCTTTCCAGGTCCCCATCCAACAATATTCCAACCTCATCCCCCTCATCGTCCTCACCAGCTAGGTCCCCAACCATTGTTAAATGAATATCATTACCTGCACCATCTCCTTGGAACATACTGGGAACCAGAGCATCCACTGCCACCGTCTGCTTCTCCGCCTGCTGCCTTTTCCCCCGGCCTGGAGTCTTCGTCATAGGGTGCCATCTCTTCCAACCTGGAACTGGCTCCGACTCCACCACTGACTTGGAACTCGGCACGTCCTTGAATAATTCCGCTGCCTGGGCGACAATATTTATTTATTTATTTATTTTATTTATTTACATTTGTTGACTGGGAGTGTCCGACTGGACGTAGGTCCATTTTCGGCGGAGGCCCGGGGAGAAAAGCTCCACAGTTAAAATAAACAGACAGTAGTTACATTGGATTACAATAGATTGCCATCGCTGTTGTAATCCTGTTACTGTCGCCATCTGCAGAAAGAAACGCACAACATTAATACTGTTTTTTATATATACATACACACATATATATATATATTTTTTTTTTTTTTTTTTTTTTAGAGATATCACCTCCCCACACCCCACCCCAATTAAAAGAGAGGGTCATCCACAATTAAAGTGGGTTCCTTCCCACCACACTCTGTGTATCCACAGCACCATAGTATTAACCTCCTTCTCCCTTTCCATCCCTGTAACTTAGTGTAAGAGTTTTTTTTTGTATATATATTATTATGATTTATATCTATATATATATATATATTTTTTTTTTTTTTTTTTTTTCTTTTATTGTGTCAAGCCCCAATTAAAACTATGCAGCCTACTCCCAAGCGTGTCTGTGCTCTCACAGTCCGAAGTGTCAACATTTTTTTTTTATTTTTTTTTTTTTTCCCTCTAAATGTAAGGGCTGGCCTGCCACCACTACTGTGCATGCGTGCAACCAGCCCAGCCGGAAACCATGGTAACCAACCTCAGAAGAGCCCAGGAAGCATTGGAAACCACCGCACGAACCCACCAGGGAGAAAATCACTATCTCTCACTGCTACCACCACCGATAAGTGCAGGAGACACCTTCCGGACAGACGCCGGCCTCAGAAGAGCCCAGGAAGCAACAGAAACCACCGCAAGAACACACCAGGGAGAAAATCACCATATTTCACTGCTACCACCATCGATAACTGCAGGGAATGCCTTCCAGGCAGGAGACCATCGTGGACTCCTTACCCTTCAACCACGAGGCATCTTACCAGCTGACCGACAACCCTGGGCCTAGGAAGGACTGTATGGACAGGATCGCCAAATGAACCCACCATGGAGAAATTCACTATCCTTCACCACTACCACCAACAAGAAACTGCGAAAACCCCCTTCAGGCAAGGAAGCCACCACAGAACACCATACCCACTGACCGCGAAGCCTACTACCAGCCGGTCACCAACCCCAGGCCCAGGAAGGACTGCGTGGACCGGACAGCCATCTGCCACCCACCACCCACCAGGGAGAATGAAACCCCCAGGGAGAATTCAACAATCCTCACCACCACCACTGAACTACAGGTAAGCCTAGTGACTTAGCTAGCAGCTGCAGCTTTCTGGACAGGCACCCCCCTTTGCCCATCACTTTCCTAACCTTCTGATACCTAGACCACTGTCCCACCACTACCGGCCCTACGGGATCCCCACCACCCAGACACACACTCACACCCCCCCAGGCCAGGGATAGAGAGAGAACAAAATATCTATATATATATATATATATATATATATATATATATATATATATATACATATATATCTCTAAAACCTACCAATCCCCCAACGCTCATCCATCACATCCAAAACCTACCTCAATCCTCCAAATACCTACAGGTCATCTGGATGTGAGCTAGCTGTACTATCATCAACCACCTCATGCCAAATGTAAATATTTCCTTTAGCTCCCAACACTTAGAACATCCTAAGTCTCACTCTTCCTTACCTCACTTCCTTAACTACTCCAATCACCTTCCACTCCTTCATTACCCTGACACTAATTCTAATCACCCAATCACCTACTCCCCAGTCTTGCTCCCCCCTCCCATCCTTTACTCATTGGTCCAGGTCAACTTAAGTTTGTCCCAAACTACATTAAGTTGTTAAGGGATGGGCAATTGTTCTGGTTTAT
Organism: Protopterus annectens; assembly: GCF_019279795.1. NCBI lineage: Eukaryota > Metazoa > Chordata > Ceratodontiformes > Protopteridae > Protopterus > Protopterus annectens. The sequence continues at coordinate 78,445,182 of NC_056743.1, forward strand.
ACAGAAGTGTGTGCATTTTAGTTAGCTGGGAAAAAAAGTATGTGATGTGATTGTTGTAACCTGCTTAATTTTCTGAGTGCTAGGCAGTGCTTTGTTCAACTGTTAAAGTTCACTGCAAACTTTTATTATAGTGTTGCACAACTTTGGATAGTTGTGAAACTTGAAGATTTGGATAGCACAGAGCAGAGGTGGCAGTAAGACAATAGAGTCTAGCCTTCTGGCGATGTCAGTGATATATAATGTATCTAGCAGCTGAGTTTTTTAACCATGTATGATGCACAGTGGTTGAATTTCAACTGGTCATCTATATTGATATCCAGTAATTTTGTGCGGTTTACTTTTTCTATAATGATGTTGCTGTCAGAGATGTCAGTGAATAGTATTGTTTTGTTAGAAATATGTATGCTTTCTAAGTACTTGTAAATTATTTTGTTATGTCTGTCAGTATGAAGAATTGTTGTCTAAGCTTTTGCAGCATAGAGATGGCTTTGGCAGAGCTGATTTGTGTTGAGTCAAGCAGTGTATTGAATTAAGAAAGCATTGTTTATAGCAGTGTATAGGTTATTGATGAATATTGTGATTACTACGGGCCCCTACTATACATCATTGTGGGACACTAACTGCAACTGGCAAGTACATCTCCCAATGGTCCAGATTTTTGGCTCATATTTTTGGTCCATTCCTCATATGATTTGTGGTTTATGGCAAATCACTGAAGACTGGTCACTAAATAATAATAGACATTTGAGATTCATTCTCTGTATCGTATAGAAAATGCACACTAATGCAAAATCTGTTGTTCTAGCAACTTTCTAAGTTTATAGTGGCTATCTGTTATGTGGCGGATCCTAGCACCCGACAGGATGCTCACCATGACCCTCTCCTTGTTCAGCCTGGTGAGCGGGACGTCAGTGTGCCTGACGATAGATTGTTACCCCTCTTGTGGGAGTGGTAACAAGTTGTTCCACAGCATTTGAGTTTATAAATTCTAGGAACCTTTGGGCTAGGGTGTTGGAGCTAGAGTAATGCTCCCAGTCTATGTTTGGGTAGTTGAAGTCGCCCAATATAATGGTGTTTGGAGAGACCTTCATATTTTCCAGTGTTCTCAGAAAGGCCGAGTGGGGTTCCTGGGTTTGGGAGGGTGGTCTGTAGCAGGCTATAGACTGGAAGGCAGTTTTACCCACTGTTAGTTGCACATGGACAGTCTCTGATGCTTCGTGCTTTGCCACCAACCTGGAGGTGTGGGTATCTTTGATGAATATCGATACTCCCCCTCCTTTTGTGGTTCGGTCCAAGTTTTGGTGCCGAAAAGCATGGTATGAGGTATAACCTGGTAGTGCTGGGGTGCTCTTGGGAGCCCTGAACCAGGTTTCTGTTACTGCACAGATATCGATGTTCTCCATGCTAAGGAGAGTTTTGAGTGTGTGCATCTTGAGGTTTAGACTTCTGGCATTGAGTAGCATTACTCTTAGTTTCTTGTCCCTTGTGATACCTATGGAGGTGGGTTTGTCTTTTGAGCCTTGCCTAAAAAAGGCACTATGGGGGTAGCAAGAGCATTTGCCAATATCCGAAAGCCCAGGGGTGACAGGTGCAAGCTGTCCCTAGCGAAGCATCGTGGCTTGTCGAGCATATCATCCCAAGCTGACAGGCATTGGATCCCCTTTGAATGTCACCAGTACTTAAGCCAATTGTTGAAATTGATCATCTTGTCTTCATATTGTGGCATCATTCTTGGTGAGGGTAAGATGCTACTCGAGGTCAGGGTCATACCGGCCTGGGCTACATGCTCAGAGAGCTCCTTTATGTCTCTTTTCATGTATTCCAGGGAGGTACGTCTCAGGTCATTCACACCAGCATGGACAATGACTGAGTCATATTTGTACTTGCCTTGGAGTGACCTGAGTGCTTGTGTTATGTGGCGGATCCTAGCGCCCGACAGGCTGCTCACCGTGACCCTCCCCTTGTTCAGCCTGGTGAGCGGGCAGTCATTGTGCCTGACGATAGAGTCACCTATTACAAGTGTATCAGGTGTGTTCTTTAGTCTTAAGGGCTGTGACTGTTTGGCACATTGGCTTTGTGAGATGTGTGTTGCACGTGTTTTGTTTTGGGGTAGCGGTTGCTTGGGTGTCTGCTTTGGAGGTCTCTGCTGCTTAGGCAGATCTTTATTTAGAGCCTCCGAGTATGTTTTTGTGTGATTATGTGTTTGGTTTGCTGTCATGGTAGGTCTATGTGAGACTGGAATTGTAGTGAGTGTGGTTTCCTTCTCCTCCTGACTGGTTATGCCAGTACTGAGTTGAGAGAGCTTAGCCTCCAGTTTGGCTATATGGTTGCATCTCTCACATGTGTTGGAATTTGTTGGGAGGAGGAGAGGGTTGTCTGTGTACATGAGGCAGTTGTAACATTGTCTCAAGATTCCCAGATTCACCAGCTGGACTGGAGAGGAGATTGACAACTGAACTTTGGACATGCTAGAATAACATTGGGAATTCCTTAATAATTGAAAACAAGGGCCAGTGGGGAGTGAGGGTGTAGTGCTTTTAATTTTTAGTGCTGACTTATATAATTGCTTTAGCGAGCAAGTGCCAGGTAACTTTAGTGCAATGTGTTACAGGTAACTTAAATGCAAAAACGACAAACAGTAACTTTCTTTCAAGTGAAACAAGGAAATAAGTACAGTAAGCAATGCAGATATCACTAGTGATCCACAGAAGCTGAGAAGCACAGATTAGGTGGAATTAGCATTCCAGGGAAATAACAAACAAACAAACAACAAGCATATAAACAAAGCTAGATTCAGCAGGCCTGGATCTAGTCTATGCTACAGCAAACAAGGTGTACCAATTTCAGTAAGATACAGTTCAAATATTCAGGCACTATAAACCTTTAACCAGAAATTCCCAGCTCAGAAAGGCAGAGTCCAGCCTCTTCTCCCACAAGAGTGCAGACCACGAACCTTCTTAATGTAAAATAACTGGCCTGAAGCCCAAGTGCTTAAACCAGAACTAATACACTTTAAGAATAACAGACACTGAGCCCTCAATCAGCAGTTCCCAACTTAGAAGGATGAAAGCTACCTGTCCTGCCACCACAGTGCATGCCACAAACCTTCCTAATGTAAAACAACTGGTCTGAAGCCCAAGTGCTTAATCCAAAAGATTTAGAATGATAGCTACACTTTAATCAAGTTACTACCAAGCAGTAATAAATACAATTGAATACTTTAGAGAATGCCTGGATTAGTGCTCAAGTTACACAAACAAAGCTACATCCAGCAGGCCCGAATCCAGTCTATGCCACAGCAAACAAGGCACACCAACTTCAGTAAGAAGCAGTTCAGATATGCATGAACTATAAGGTCCATACTGGACCTGATCATCACCAACATGGGGACTGTATGCTCCAGACCAGAAGTGTATCCCTCACTGGTAAGATCAGACCATAAACTAATCTCACTGGATATTCACATCCCGACCCCACCCCCTGCCCAGAAAACCACAGTGAAAAACTTCTCTAAAGCAAATTTCACACTCCTCAGAACTGAGGTGGAATCCTTCAAAGCCCCCGGGCCTGTGGAAAATACGGCCCAGACCACAGAATCCTTTATAAATGCATTCTATGAACACCTTCAGGAATGCATGGATCATGCGATCCCAAATAAAACCAAGACCCAATCCTCCAAAGGCAGACATCCTGTCTGGTGGACCCCAGCCATAAACAAACTATACAATAGAAGGAGAAAGCTACTAAATGATAGAGCAAAATCCCAAAAAGGAAAGGCATCACTGATCAGTATTAGCAAAAAACTACGGGCACTCATAAAATTGTCTAAGGCCAGCTTCGAGAGAAAATTGCACAGGACACTAAGGATAATCACAAGGCTTTCTTTAGTTATGTTAGGAACCTGGGTGGTAATTCCCAGATATGCTCAGAATTAGTCCAAAATGACAAAAAATACACTGAACACACAGATATTGCCAACATCCTAGCTGACAGGTTCAGCGCAAACTCCCCCCCCCCCTCCCCACCAAAAGGGCAAATATCTATCCCAGCAGAGTGCTGCCCCCCTGACATCTCAGATGCTCAGGTAAGAGCTGCCCTCTCCAAAGCAAAAAACACAGCATCAATGGGACCAGACGGTGTCCCGGGCTGCGTCCTACATGAACTCCAAGAAGAGCTAAACCCAAACATAAAACTACTGTTCAATCTCAGCCTTACTACAGGATATGTGCCTAAAGAGTGGCGTACAGCAACAGTGGTCCTTCTCCATAAAGGTGGTGCCTCAATGGATCCTGGAAACTATCGCCCCATAAGCCTGACTAGCTTGGTCTGCAAAGCTATGGAAAGGATCATCATGGACCTCATAAATAAAGATATTGGGGACCTACAGACACTGGATCCTACCCAGTTCGGCTTTGTTAAGGGCAGATCCTGCCTCTTAAACCTGGTTGATTTCTTTGAAACAGTCACCAAGGCCATTGATGAGGGGAAGGTGGTCAAACAGCCTACCTGGACCTCGCAAAATCCTTCGATACAATACCCCACTCGGGCATTATAGATAAGCTCACCAGCTTAAATATAAACCCCTATGTCACTAGATGGATTGCAAACTGGCTCAAGGACAGAACCCACATGGTTAGAATTGCTGGAGCCATGTCAGACTCCAAACCAGTTACAAGTGGTGTCCCACAAGGCTCAGTCCTGGGACCTCTCTTGTTCGGTATATATTTCTCGGAGGTACAGGCCAACACGGAAGGACTGTAGCTGACCAATTTCGCAGATGACTGCAAACTGGGCACCATAATCGACTCTCCAGCCGACACAAGCATCCTCCAAAAGGGCCTCATAGAAACAGACAACTGGTGCCAGAGCCATGGCCTCAAGCTAAATGCCAAAAAGTGTATAGTCATCCCCTTTGGCAAAAACAAAGTGCCCACAAATTACCACATAGGTGGTAATCCATTAAGTACAGAAGAAGTAATTAGGGACCTGGGGACCGAAGTTGATAGCAATCTCTCATTTGACAACCTCGTGGCCAAAGTGGTTAGAAAAACATTTTATATAGCCCACCTAATCATGAAGGGATTCACATCTAGATCAGGGGAGGTCATTGTGCCTCTTTACTCATCCCTCATCAGGCCCATCATTGAGTACAATGCCCCTTTTGGGATGTACCTTACCAGACACCTGCAGCAACTGGAAAGACCCCAAAAGTACCTCACCAAGAGGATCAAAGGGCTCAAACAGATGCCATATGCTGCCCGGTTAAAGAAACTCCAGCTCTACTCAGTGGCATACCGCCTGTTCAGAGGCGAACTGTGCCTGACGTATAAAGCCATGTCCAACCCAGAATTAATGGACATGCTGCACCTCAGATAATCCAAATCCCATCGAGCTACGCACTCGAGAGACTTGAACCTCAGCACTGAAATAAATAGGACATGCTGGAGGGACAGATTCATAACCCAGAGGCTCCCTTCACTCTGGAATAAAATCCCAGTCCAGGTTAGGCAGAGTCCCTCGTTGACTCTCTTCAAGAGGAATCTTGATGAGTGGATGGGAGATCGTAGGTTTACCCCAGGTATCACTTCTGTGTCACTGTTAGACAGAGGCACAGTATACTAACCTCGAAAAAGGGCATAGCAAAATAAATTTAAAATGGGTGGCGAAAGCCAAACATATTCTGGCTAGGCTTATAAATGCCCTAGGGCAGATAGCCTAGTATGAACCTATGAACCTATAAGACCAGTAATTAAAATAAATCCCTATTTTGGGACCTTTGTCCCCATTATTTCTTGCACTAAGAGGCTGATAAGTAGCAAGAAGGTAGAGAAATCATTTTTCACTTAGGTTGTCTGTCAGAGTTCCATAAGATGGTATTTTCTTTGGAAAGGATGTTAAGATCCAAATAAAGTCTGATTGTCTGTCAGTGGCTTTGTCATTTTTAGTTGTTGTGGTTATTTGTTTGATGAGCTGGTGCAAATATATATAAATGGTTTGGCTTTCAAGTTCTGTGTTTTTTTGACTGTTTATATTATAGGTTCATAGGTTGGTACTAGGCTATCAGCCCTAGGGCTTATACAAGCCTAGCCATAACAATTCCCTGGCTATTTCTTCCCACATTATTTAATTTCCTGGACCCCTGTCTAGCAGGGCGACTGACGTGATCCCTGGGGTGAATTTCCTTTCTCCCATCCAATCGTCAAGGTTCCTCTTGAAGAGGTCCAAAGAGGCACTCTGCTTGACATGTATGGGCAATCTATTCCAGAGTCTGGGGAGTCTCTGGGTCAGGAACCTATCCCTCCAGCATGTTTTGTTTATTGTGATGACAAGGTTTAGATCCCTGGAGCGTGTAGCTCTGAGGGATTGGGATTTCTTTAAGTGTAGCATGTCCAACAGCTCTGGGTTTGACTTGGCCTTGTATGTTAAGCAGAGATCGCCTCTGAGTAGACTTTATGCGACAGATTATAGCTGGAGTTTTTTAAGGCGGTCAGTGTAGGGCATCTGCTTTAGGCCTGTGATTCTTTTAGTGAGGTATTTCTGAGGCCTTTCCAGTTGTTGCAGATGTCTTGAGAGGTACATACCAAATGGGGCGTTGTATTCTATAATGGGTCTAATGAGGGATGAGTACAGTGGGACAATGACCTCCTTTTTTCTGGATGAAAAGCCCTTCGTGATGAGGTGTGCCACATAGAAGGATTTCCTGACTGTTGTGGCGATGTGGTTATCGAAGGTGAGACCACTGTCCACCTGTGTCCCTAAGTCTCTTATCACACTTTCTGTGTTTAGTGTACTGCCACCTATATGGTAATTCATGGATACATGTTTTTTCCCAAAGGGGATAACAATACATTTCTTGGCATTGAGCTTGAGCCCATGGCTCTGGCACCAAGCATCTGTTTCTGTAAGGCCCTTTTGTAGAGTATCCACATCATTTGGGGATTCAATAATAGCTCCCAGTTTGCAGTTATCTGCAAACTTTGTTAGCCAGAGTCCCTTAGTGTTGACCTGCACTTCAGAGAAGTAGATGCCAAACAAGAGCGGCCCCAGGACTGAACCCTGAGGTACTCCACTTATCACTTGTCTGGAGCTGGATTTGGAGTCGGCTACTTTTACAGTGTGGGTTCTATCAGTAAGCCATTTAGCAACCCATTGGGTGACATAGGGATTAATACCCAACTTAGTAAGTTTATCTATGATTCCAGAGTGGGGGATGGTGTCAAAGGCCTTGGCAAGGTCTAGATAGGGTGTGTGGACCACCTTACCCTTGTCCATGGCTCTGGAGACTGATTCAAAGAAGTCAATCAGGTTCAGGAGACAAGATCGGCCCTTCACAAACCCAAACTGGGTGGGGTCCAGTGTTTGAAGGTTGCCAATGTCTTTGTTTATAAGTTCCATGATAATACACTCCATGGCCTTGCAGATAAGGCTTGTCAGACTGATGGGACAGTAGTTTCCGGGATCCAAGGTGGATCCCCCCTTGTGGATTGGGATAACTTTAGCTCTGCGCCACTCAGTGGGCACGAAACCTGAGGTGAGGCTATGATTAAACATGACACTTAGGTGAGGTGCCAGTTCATATTGTAGTTCATGTAGTACACAGCCCGGGATGTCATCTGGTCCCATGGTTGCTGTATTCTTGGCTTTAGAGAGTGCATTTTGTACCTGTGTGGCCGTTATTACTGGAATTTGGCAATATTCCGGTATTGAGATGGGCCATTTAGGGGGTGAGAGGGGGGTGAAGTTGGCACTGAATCAATCTGCCAGGATATTGGAGATATCCTTTGGATCAGTATATTTATTGCCATTCTGTTTTAGCTCAGAGCAGATCTGAGCATTGCCATTTAGATTCTTGACATAGTTATAGAATGCTTTGTGGTTGTCTTTGGAATCTTTGGCAATTTTATTTTCATAACTAGTTTGGAGGATTTTATGAGGCATCTCAGTTTCTTACTGAGGCTAGTAAGGGAGTTTTTTGCATCCTGGGATTTTCCTCTTTTCTGCAAAAGTTTCTTCCTTTTGTTGTAAAGTTTGTTTATGGCAGGGGACCACCAGATTGGCTTCCTTTTTTTGGATGAGAGCATTTTGGTTCTATTTGGGATGGCGCGATTCATGCATGAGTGGATGTGCTCATACAGTGCCTTAGTGTAGGATTCAGCAGTTGAACTTTCAGTTCCCGTCTGCATGGGTGTCATGAAGTTTGTCACTTCTGACTTGAGTAGCATGAAGTTGGCTTTGGAGAAGTTTTTTATGGTGGTTTCTTTACTGGGGGTGGGGGGGGACTGTGGATGTTAAGGGTGATTAGCTTATGGTCAGACCTGACTAACGAGGGGGTGACCATAGGTATGGAGCATTGATTTGCCATGTTGGTAATGACCAGGTCTAGGATATTGGAGCCCCTGGTGGGACTATGGATTAGTTGATCCAGGGCGTTGGAATTTATGAATTCCAAAAACCGTTGCGCAAAGGTGTTGGGACATGAGTAGTTTTCCCAGTTAATGGCAGGGTAGTTAAAATCACCCAGTATTAGGGTGTTTGGTTCTATCTTAATATTTTCCAGTATGTTTAAAAAGGTGTAGTGAGAATCTTGGGGTATGGTGGGGGATCTGTAGAGAGCTACAATTTGGATTGCAGTCTTACCTAGTGCTAGTTGCACTTGGAGAATTTCAGACACATTGTGTTGGCCAACTAGCCTGGTGGTGTGAATATCCTTGGTGAATATTGACACTCCTCCACCTTTAGTGTTTCGGTCCTGGTTTGGTGGCCGAAAAGTGTGGTAAGAGTTGTAGCCTGGTATTGCAGGGGTGCTCTCTGGAGCCTTGAACCAGGTCTCAGTTACTGCACAGATATCGATGTTCTCCATTTTTAGGAGTGCCTCGAGAGAGTGCATTTTGAGGTTTAGACGTCTAGCATTGAGTAGCATTACCTTCAGATTTTGCATGCTTGTACCTGTTACGGTGGTGGTTTTGTCCTTTGAAGTTTGCGTAAAAAAAGGCACTATAGGGGTGGCAAGAGCCTTAGCCAGTAACCTGAATCCCTGGGGCGACAGGTGCAGACCATCTCTGGCAAAGCATCGTGGTCTGTCAATCATGTCATCCCAGGCAGACAGATACGGAATCCCCTTTGAATGACACCATAAGCTTAGCCAATTGTTGAAGTCAATCATTTTATCCTTATATTGTGGTATCATTCTGGGCGAAGGCAGGATGCTACTCTGGGCTAGGGTCATACCTGCCTGGGCCACATGATCCGAGAGCGCTTCCATGTCTCTTTTCATGTAGTCCAGGGAGGTACGTCTCAAGTCATTCACTCCAACATGGACAATGACAGAGTCATATTTGTACTTGTTGTGGAGTGACTTGAGTGCATGCCAATATTGTCACCCAATATTATGGCTTCATACAAGATTTTGAAGAGGCCCAACACAGAATATCTTCAAGTGTTTTAGCATTGTTACTTGGTGTGTGTGTGTGTGTGTGTGTGTGTGTGTGTGTGTGTGTGTGTGTGTGTGTGTGTGTGTGTGTGTGTGTGTGTGTGTGGTGTGTGTGTGTGTGTGTGTGTGTCTGTCCGTCTGTCTGTGTGTATTGCAATTGTCTAGTGAATGTTCATTTTTATCACAGTTACGAAGATTTCTGAGGTAGAGAAAGTTGGCAGGGTGAGGGAAATATCTGGTGTGTTTTTGTAGAAAATAGCAACATGGACAGCTTTTTACTTGCTCAAAATACATGGATCACAGATCATGTGCCATATCAAAGCTAGCCACTTGGTCACATCATTAACACTACCAAATGTCTAAACCTCAAAATGCACTCTCTCGAGGCACTCCTAAAAATGGAGAACATCGATATCTGTGCAGTAACTGAGACCTGGTTCAAGGCTCCAGAGAGCACCCCTGCAATACCAGGCTACAACTCTTACCACACTTTTGTCAGTGCTAAATTGGTTGATGACCTGTTCTTATCTAACTCTATTTTAGTGAACATTGGTTAACTTGGTAGATGTCTATGCACCCCTTTTGAGCAATACATGCCCACCAGCAACCATGCTACAATAATCTTATTGGTATCCAGTTGTCCCCCATGTGTTACCTGAGATAGCACTATTGAGTGAAAGCTGGATGTAAAACCAATCAATGGATTGCTCTGTTGAATAGAGGTTCACTGACAGGTTGCAGCTTAGAAGTGGATGATATGATGGTAAGGAGGAGACTGGACACCCTATGTATCCAGGAGATAATGCAGAAGGATAGCACATCAAAATCACCACCCTGGCTTCGCTTTTGCAGAAGATATACTGCCTCATGTAGAAATTAAAATTGAAATAAAAGAAGATCCAATCCCAGAATAAGTAAGAACAGAGCAAAGGAAAACAAAGTCAGGAAACGCAGAGACTCATCTGACGTCATAGCAGATATGATCAACATGTTGGTTAAATTAGAAGAGAAATATCTCTTGGAGTAACTCATTGCAACATGGAGACTAAAAAGACTTTCAGCTTTTCCCGGTCAGGGGTCGCCACAGCGGAACTCCGGTCCGCTCATTATTGGCAGTGGATTTTTATGGTGCCAAGTTGCCAGCCCGAAGCCCAACCTTCAACAACGGCATGCCCATTCACATTCGCACCTACCTGCATGTCTTTAATGTCACTCAACCGCTGTGAGGACATGCAGACTCCACACAGAAGGCGCTCCAGCTGAGAATCGAACAGGAGAACCTCTTGATGTGAGGCGACACCGCTAATCACTGCACCACCACGGCTTCATTGCAACATGGAGACAAAGGCATACAATAGAAGAATGCCAGTGTTAGGAAAGCAGTGGAACTGACATAACATTCATCTTTACTGTAGCAAATATATTCAGGTGTCACAGTGACACTGTTCATGAACCATGTAATACAATTCCTGAACCTGCTGCACTAATGAACTGAATTATACATTTTCCAAACAAGCCAAGGGAAAGTGAATAAATGTCAATCAGTACCAGATAGTGATATCGCCAGTGATGTCAAAGAATAATCTTTATCATTGATATGTCTTTTTGTGTGGTGGAATGATGGGAGAAGAAATATGATACAACGACTTGTCAGATGCATAGAGCTGTGAATTGAGAGTAGTTTGTGGTGGTGTAGGTTAGTGGAAAACAAACAGCACTTGCTGCTAGAAAACAACTTGTATGAGCGTTTAACAAATGGAGAGTATGTGATACTGATGTGACATGGGGTGATTATATAAAGATTCTCATCACACAAAAACACAAACTCAAACAAATGCATACACATACACAAACTCACACATGGACTTTCTAACATACGTACACACACACACTCACAAACATACCCATCACCCCCCCCCACACACACACACACACACATGCATGCTAATATGAGTGAATAGAAAAAGGATGGTTAAGATATGGAACCACAGCTTCTTCTTCTTCTTTCGGCTGCTCCCGTTAGGGGTCACCACAACAGATCAACTGTTTTCATTTCTTCCTGTCCTCTGCATCTTGCTCTGTCACACCAATCACTTGCATGTCTTCTCTCACCACATCCATAAACCTTATCTTAGGTCTCTCTCTTTTCCTGTTACCTGGCAGCTTCATCCTTAGCATCTTTTTCCAAATATACTCAGCATCCCTCCTCAGCACATGTCCAAACCAACGTAATCTTGCCTCGCTGGCTTTGTCTCCAAACCTTCCAACCTGGGCTGAGCCTCTAATATTCCTAATCCTGTCCATCCTCATCATACCCAGTACAAATCTTAACATCTTCAACTCTGCCATGTCAAGCTCTGACTCCTGCCTTTTTGTCAATGCCACTGTCTCCAACCCATATAACATAGCTGGTCTCACTACCCTCTTGTAGACCTTCCCTTTCGCTTTTACTGGTACTCGTCTGTCACAAATCACTCCTGACACTCTTCTCCACCCACTCCATCCTGCCTGTACTCTCTTCTTCACCTCTCTTCCACACTCGCCATTACTCTGAACTGTTGATCCCAAGTACTTAAACTCATCCACCTTCACCACCTCTACTCCTTGCATCCTCACCATTCCTCTATCCTCCCTCCCATTCACACACATATATTCTGTCTTAGTCCTGCTGACCTTCATTCCTCTTCTTTCTAGAGCATATCTCCACCTCTCCAGGATCTCCTCCACCTGTTCCCTACTCTCACTACTGATCACAATGTCATCTGCAAACATCATAGTCCACGGGGACTCCTGTCTGATCTCATCTGTCAACTTGTTCATCACCATTGCATATAAGAAAGATATGGAACCACAGCATCAGTAGGAATTCAAGAATAAATGTATAACATTCAAAAAAAATCTTTCTTTAAAAGTAAGTAAGTAAGAGTGTGGCAAGTGAGTTACAAGAGTGCCCCCCAAAAAAACAAACTATATGATGTAACATTTATAGAAATAGCCTTAGGGTAGCTGGTTGTCTTGCTGAACAACCCACAGGATCATTCCAGCTCCTAAGAATAATTTATGCAATATATTTATAACAGTGCACTTCTGATTGTTTGGGCATGATCTCCCTAATTTTACTTGTCATATACATCAACAAAGTGAAATATAACAATACTTGAATTGGATTCATGGATAGGGCACATGTGCAAGTTGATCTGCTTCCTTGTTTGTGTAACTGAATTCATTGGAGGGGCACACATGCAAGTCGATGTGCTTCATGGCTTGCATAACCAAATTCATGGGTCGGGTGCACACATATGTTGATTTACCTCCTTTTCTGCATAACTGAATTCATGGGTCGGGTGCAAACATATGTTGATTTGCCTCCTTTTCTGCATAACCAAATTCATGGGTCGGGTGCACACATATGTTGATTTGCCTCCTTTTCTGCATAACTGAATTCATGGGTCAGGTGCACACATATGTTGATTTGCCTCCTTTTCTGCATAACTGAATTCATGGGTCGGGTGCACACATATGTTGATTTGCCACCTTTTCTGCATAACCAAATTCATGGGTCGGGTGCACACATATGTTGATTTGCCTCCTTTTCTGCATAACTGAATTCATGGGCAGGGTGCACACATATGTTGATTTGCCTCCTTTTCTGCATAACCAAATTCATGGGTTGGGTGCACACATATGTTGATCTGCCTCCTTTCTGCATAACCAAATTCATGGGTCAGGTGTACACATATGTTGATTTACCTCCTTTTCTGCATAACTGAATTCATGGGTCGGGTGCACACATATGTTGATTTACCTCCTTTTCTGCATAACTGAATTCATGGGTCGGGTGCACACATATGTTGATTTGCCTCCTTTTCTGCATAACTGAATTCATGGGTCGAGTGCACACATATGTTGATTTGCCTCCTTTTCTGCATAACTGAATTCATGGGTCGGATGCACACATATGTTGATTTGCCACCTTTTCTGCATAACCAAATTCATGGGTCGGGTGCACACATATGTTGATTTGCCTCCTTTTCTGCATAACTGAATTCATGGGCAGGGTGCACACATATGTTGATTTGCCTCCTTTTCTGCATAACCGAATTCATGGGTTGGGTGCACACATATGTTGATCTGCCTCCTTTCCGCATAACCAAATTCATGGGTCAGGTGTACACATATGTTGATTTACCTCCTTTTCTGCATAACTGAATTCATGGGTCGGGTGCACACATATGTTGATTTACCTCCTTTTCTGCATAACTGAATTCATGGGTCGGGTGCACACATATGTTGATTTGCCTCCTTTTCTGCATAACTGAATTCATGGGTCAAGTGCACACATATGTTGATTTGCCTCCTTTTCTGCATAACTGAATTCATGGGTCAGGTGCACACATATGTTGATTTGCCTCCTTTTCTGCATAACTGAATTCATGGGTCGGGTGCACACATATGGTGATTTGCCTCCTTTTCTGCATAACTGAATTCATGGGTCGAGTGCACACATATGTTGATTTGCCTCCTTTTCAGCATAACTGAATTCATGGCTAGGGCGCACACGTATGTTGATTTGCCTCCTTTTCTGCATAACTGAATTCATGGGTCGGGCGCACACATATGTTGATTTGCCTCCTTTTCTGCATAACCGAATTCATGGATTGGGTGCACACATATGTTGATTTGCCTCCTTTTCTGCATAACTGAATTTGTGGATAGGGCAGATGAGCAGGTTAATGTGCTTTCTTGTTCACATATCTGAATTTATAGGTATGGCTCACTTGAAGGGCGATGTGCTTCCTTGTTTGCTTAAGTGAATTCATGGGTATGTCAGACATGAAAGTTGACGTTTTTCCTTGTTTGTATCACTGAATTCAAGAGTAGGGCACGCATGCAGGTTATGTGCTTCATAGTTTGCATACATTACATGGAAAGTGCATACAACCACAGACATAACACACAAGTACTTCTCTAATGGTGCAGCCTTGTTCAAGGTGTAACATTTTGGACTCAAGCTCCCATAAATTCTGATCTGAGTGCATCGCCTTAAAATAGTAGAGATTTGTAGGTTTTCGTGAGCTTCTTTCAATTGTTGTCATGCATACAGTTTTGTAGCTTTATAAAGTTTTACTGTTTCATCAATGACCATTAATTAATTACATCTGGCCAACTGGACTGATGTTTCTTTGCAAGTAACTCAGTTATACCATGATGAAATCATGAGTGAATGAATAAATTAAATGAAAAGTAGATAAAAAGGAAAAGTACCTCTTGATTTGTAGGAGAGGAATGCTGTTATGTTTAAAGTGAAGCTCAAAGCAAGCAAGAAACATGGGAACTGATCTACTTGGGCAATCAAAGGGTCATTATGTAATTTCAAAAGGTATGTTTCTGTGTTAATCATTCACTGTAAAGTTTATTTTTCCTTCCCTTGTTATTTTCAGTATGTATCTACCTTCCCAGTCTTCTAATATTTGAATCAGCAAAGATAAATAAAGCAGTTATCATATAAGTTATAAGAAGTAATACATTTATTTTTTTAGAAATGCATGTATTTTGCCTATACTGTATGAGAAAATGAATGGCTGTGGTATGTAAAACCAGCTGGAAGCTAGTGGTGTGTGTCAGAAGTTCAACCATTGATACCCTTTTGTTATTTGTGAAAAGCAGATGCTTGCCTTTGGCAAGTTTTATGCCTGCTCTTCACCACTAGATCTCTGTGACCTTCTATAAATAATTCAGTCAAACATCTGCCACTACATGTGGCCTTTCTCATGGTAGCAGATGATGCAGAAATGAACTCTGGTCTGGGTTATACCCCTTTCTGTTTGTTTCACATGGCTTCCCAATGGGGTGAACAGTGCAAGCTCATGCAATTTTATATGAAACATATGCATTCTTTTGATAAACTATATGAAGCTTGAAGTATGGATAAAATATGATTTGCTAACACAGGAAATATAAAATAGCAGATAAAGTTTTACATTGCAGACCATACATTTTAATGTTGTCTTTCTTGATGACAGGTAAGCATTTTCAAATTTACTTGTAAGGATTTTTGCTGCAGTGACACTAAAATGATTTGTGATCACTTTTAATTTTCTTTTAACCTTCAAGATAAATGCCATAGTAATTAGTGAATATCTGAAATGAACTCTGAAAGCAGTTCTTGACCTTTATCCTAATCAAAAGGCTGAAGATCTACAGAAGAAAAACAAAGATTTTTCATAATTTGTTTTATTTTACCCTTCTCTTAGGCTATAAAACTGTAACTTAAACATGACAATGCAAGGGTTCAGCGCATTTAGAAAGTATGAAGGAAGGTCCAGTGAATCTAAACCAAATCTAACAATGCTTTTAGAGCTCAGAGGAAGTTTTGATTAGTTGTAGTTGCTTTGCTTTGGCCTCAGCATGCTCTGTACTAGGAAGGTGGTGATAATGTGAGCAGCACACATCTCAAAAGTTTAGATTTTCACCACATATTTTTTTCTGTTCTTCTAAAATTTGTGGTTTTCTGGCAAATCTTTGATTACTGAAGTCACTAAAAAATGAGAGATTTGAGTTTCTGACCTCATATCCTTCAGAAAATGCAGTTTGTAAGAGCAATATTTAAAATGTGTCCCTGATTTTGAGTCTTTGTTCTCCGCATTATTTTTGTCTTTGTCCAGATTTTTTTGCACCAAGAGGTTAAGAGGTATGGTGAGCAGTTACTGCAGTTAACTTAATGTTCTTTCTGAGTTCTTGGTCAATTAAAACCAATAACCACAATAAAAGAGAAAAAGCTTCAGTAGAAAAACAGAAAACCAAAACACATCTGAGGTTCCAGCCCAGTTCCTGGTCAACTAGCCAGACCAGATCATCCTTCAAATCAAATCTGAGGACCAAAAAAAAAAAATCATTGAGGAACGCAAACAGTTTTTGTAATTGCAGCAAGCTGCATGCTACAACTATAGCAACATACTTGTTACAGTTTCTAACATGCCGAGTTCTGTGAATTCGTTATCAATTTTCATTAAACAATCCATGATATAACCTGCAAATTTTTAAATGAATGTCTGTACTGCACTTGCACCCTAATGAAATGCCAATCATGCCCCCTCTCAGGTTGCACATGAGGTAGCTACTCCTTCACCTCTTCCTAGTTACAGCTCTCTGTTATGCTGTGTTGGAATCCATCATGGCAGCAGATGCCACTCATTCCCTTACTGCTGCACCAGATGTTTATTCAGTGATTAGCATGCTGGCATCTTTAATGCAATGAGTACTGCAGGACACATCACTTGTCAAGGATGTACTGACTTAAGGAACTGCAGAAACTTTGGAGATGCAGCAAAAAAAAAAGTTTGAACAACAAAAAGAAGCAGTCAGCTAGCATGCATATTCACATTTTTAGAAGGAAGATTCGGGCCTCTTGGATGTACCATTGTCTATAGGGAACATAGATTTTATAACAAAGTTCATGTATACAATGAAACATTGTATCATTTGGAATAGAACGTCATTATTATTGTAAGTCTCTGAATATATCTCATTACTGTACAGTGTGATCTGAAGTCCTGCTTTTGTGTTCTACTTGATGGAATGGTTAATGGTCTAGATTACTAATGTGACATGCTAATTTCTGCAAAAACAAAAAAATATTTGTAACACTGTAGGAACTTCTGATATTTTTAAATGTTAAAAAATATGGCTATAATCCCAACACACTCTTTTGTTTGGAGGTAAAAAGTCTTCTCAAACCGCTGAGAGAAGCTTATTTTTAATCATACTTAAATCATTTTGTTTGCTGGTTTGACAGATGTTAGAAAGAATAGTACGTTCCTAATTTATCTAGATCTGATTCATATGTCCTTCAGCCTGAATGTTTCACCATCCAGATTACTTTTCTTTACACACTTAGTTTCATGCCAGTGTCAGGTGTGGTGTTCCAGGACTGAATGATATATTATAAATGTGGCTTTTACCAAGAGAGTTAGGGCGATAATTACCTCATTATCCCTGACGTCTCTACCCCTAAAAATATAGTACATTATTCTGTTAGTGATGGGTCCTGCTTTCTATTTTCTTTCAGGGTGATTTATCTTGGCTGCAGCTATTACTTTTATAGCTTTTTCCTGTTCAGATCTTCTTGGATATAACGCATACTATTTACTGTCTGTGGCAGATACCAGCTGTTAGGCCTGCTTTCTTCACCTTTATGTATCCACTTTTGCTGTTGTGGTTTAAGTCATAGGTTAAATGGATCCCTTTCCCAGACACTGTTGCTCCCAGATTACCACTGCCTGTGAGTGGACTCATTCTATTCTATGAGGCAAGCGGGTTATCAGACTGAAACTCTCTACAGAACACAGGCCCAAAACTGATCTTGGTCACATATCACTGTTCAGCAGAAGTAGCCCTCCATGGTTAACTTCTATGCTTTATCTCTAGTGCTTCCTTTGTCCTTCTAACCATTTTGTCTCCACATATGGCTGTCAGTTTGTATATCAGTATCTTATTTGGGGTTGAGACAAAGGCAGATACAGATTTTGTCAGTGACAGAGTATTGATGAAAATGCTATAAATCGGCCTCAGATGTTGATGCAGTTTATCTAGATTTCCAAGTTAATACCTGAAAACAATAAATACTATCATTAGAGATATAAATGCAATTACAAGGAAATATATATTAATTTCAAAACTGTTTTCCTAGAGTGACCTAATTTCTCTGAGTTGCAACAATATTGACATATTAATATATAGGTAGCAGTGATATGCATGTGTGGGGGGGGGGTACAACCCACCATATACTCAGAGTAAGGACGTCCAATACTGAAATGTTTCTCTAGCATTCAGTCTGCATTTTTAAATATGAGAATAAACTATGCAGTTTGCTCGAAGTGCTGGTGGAATTAAAAGATAAGGTTAGTCAGATATTGCTTATTTTAAAGCTCATTTATTCTTTCACTGAGTCATACAGTCATCCGCTCTCAGAACACCATATTGATAAAAGAATACCGATTTAATGTACCCTTTGGCATTTGCATATACAAAGCTCATATAATTAGTGGTGCCACAAAATATTTTCTATATACTATTATCATCCTGTAATGCTTTCAGTACTGTTTCTCTTTCGTAACATAGTTATAATATAAATCCATTATATATTTCCTATCATACCTCTGAACTGTCTAGATTTTTGCCTCATACTTTGGCCTTTTCCTGCTAAAATCTGTGCCTTTCTGCCAAATCACAGGAACTATCTGACGAATGTCACTAAATAATGACATACATTTGAGTTTCAGACTTTATATCCTTCAGAGAATGCATGCTAGCACAAATGGTTTCTAATTTTATAAGGGCAATATTTAAAGTCTGTCTCTGTTTTTGGACCTCTTTGCCTCCATTACATCAGGCTTTGTCCAGAATTCTTATGCTAAGAGGTTGAGCAGTATGTCTCCCATATTTAAAAAATGGAATTTGGTTGACCCCATAAAAAGCTTCAAGGTAGCCCAGTGATTAACATTGTTCAGTGATATAATAATTAAGTTTTCTTTTACTTCACAATGTCCAGTTTTCCATTATTTATATTTCATTCCTTTATTTAACCTCTTTAAGAACAGCTTCCAAGACTTCCCCCGACATACACATCCTAAGTTTACAGGTGTATATTTATGTTTCTTTTGTTCTGATTATTGTGCAGATAGCAGGGGCAGTGTACTTTCAGAACCATTTGTTCAAATCTTCAACAATTCTTTCAAAAAGTTTAGATCTTTCAGACACTTGAAGATTACTGCATGGTTTGTCCCAGGAACTGTTTGCTGAAACTTCTCTGTTTAAACAAAACCAAAATAATTTCTGTGTGACTCAGCATAACTGTGGAAACTGTACTGATTCTGACTTGTGTATTAGTTTCTTGTAAGTTAACACAAGGTCAGAAGCCTAATTTATTGTAAAACTTTATAAAGCCATTTGTCAAGGTAGCAAATGCAAGATGATGACTAAATGTAGAAAATGTTAGCCGTAGAATCTTGTTTATATTATGTTCATATAATGTGTAGGGGCTTACTCAAAAGACAAAGGAAATTACATTTCCTTCATATATTTATTCTGATACTCACAACTTCTCCAATTTGTCATACACAACAACTTCACATTTTTTTCATAAATCTAATTATTTTGCTCACTTGTATAGCAGAAGCAGATCTGTCTAAAATAAAAATAAATAAATTACATGTATAGAAGTGAAACAAACAAACAAAAAAAAGAGCAATCTGTTCCAGAAAGAAATGCTTTCCCACATTTCAGAATTCCTACAAAAGAAAACAATTCAGTATTCATAACTCTAAACTCCAAAGATATCCCACAGCAGCAGTTATATTCAAGCTTATCCGTTTATACATTTGAAAGTCTTAATATGAAATAAATAGCAAAATTGATTCAGGAAAATGTTAATGCGAAAATGTGTCTCTATATTATAACTTACTTGGTGCTTTCTTTGGAAGAACCTAATATAATTAACTTGTACCTTTTAACCCTATTCAGAAAAACACTAAAGAATATATTGCTGATCACATTGTTAATGGTGGTAAAGTAATTGTATCCACTGTACATTCTGGAATTATGTTTTTCATTTCTGTTCTCTTCACATTTTTTAATGGAAGAATGAGACAATAAGCCTAATTATTCTGCCCTTTTAAGTGGCATAACTTACCTGATTTTAAAAGACCCATGTTTTTTGTTATAGACAGAGTAGTTTTGAATGAGGGGGTTGACTTTGAAAGTTTCTTTAGAACTTAAAGAGGCATTGTGGTAACTGAGGTTGAATGTCACAAACTAGGCATAAACAACCATTGTTTAATTATTGGTATGACTATCACACAAAATGGCTACCAATCAAGCAGACGTTAAACAACCTTCACAACAGCAAAAACGTCGGTTCTGCAAATAAATACATACATATAACAAAAAAAAGGAATAGCTGATAAATGCAAGATAACATTTCTAAGCAATTGTTTCCCCAGACACCCATACAGATGTCAATGCCAAATGTAATAAAAGCATTAATAAATTAAAACTTTCTAAGGAAATAAAACAAATTAACCTGTTAAAAGAAGCATCTTATAAGCCATGTATAATGATCATCTATTTCAGCTTCCTTATTCCCTCTGGAATATCTTCCATTATCTGACTCATCTACAGTAAAATCCTATTTGGCTTAAGGGACATTTATAAAGGGTTGTACAAAGTAGCATATGCCATACTGGGGAGCAACCATCACCCTACCAAAACAAAACAAAACATAACATATCATCTAAATTTTAAACTCAGTATGGCCAGGTGAAAAAAGTAAATATCCTGTTAGACATCCCACCCTGCCTTATTGGTTGTGACTGATGGAAAAGGAAAAAATATGTCTGATGCACATCATATCTTATTCCTGACCAAAAAAAAAATCTTTCAATGAATTCAAACACTCAGAAGTCATGAGTCTATGTAGGAATTGTCTCATGTTCACTGACAACCAACTAGTCCTTAGAGAAATGGATACAGTATGTAAGAGATGTAATGACTCACTGTCACTGGAGGTAGGACTCTCATACAAAAACACTCAAAATAACAGTCAGGTTGTAGGTAACATAAGCATTACACCTACATTACATAATATTGACCCAGAACATAGACTGACGTGTTAAGGTGCTTGAAAGCAACCTTCCTAATGTTCAGAGACCTTCTAGACATTCATCCCACAAAATGAATCCTGAACGACCTCAAAAGCATTTTAAAATTGATTCTCAGACACAACAGATTATAAATATATTTACAAAATCTTATGCAAAACAGTCTGTCCTAGTGACATCCAGGTAACCCAGATACTGGAATCAAATTAGATTATATTGAAAAAGAACTGCACAAACTGGATCCAAACAAAGCACAGGGAGGAGACAGAATTAGTAACAATGACCTGAGAACACTTCAGTGATACTTACGGTACAATTATCTCCATTATTCACTAGGACATATAAATATGGGGAGAGTCCTCAAGATTGGAGACATGCGCTTATTAAACCTGTCTTTAAGGGAAATGGTAGTAGGACAAACCCAGAATCATATAGACTCTTAAGTCTGCTTTCATGCTATGGAAAAATAATTGAGAAGGTAATATTGGATAAGTTATTATCAGAACTAGATAGGATGGGACTTGAAACCATATATCAGCATGCATATGTTGAAACTAGATCTATTACCACCTGAAATCTGATGTTCTATAACAATATAATAGTCATTGATGAAAAATTGTGCCGTGATGTAATTTACATAGATTTGATGTCAGCATTTGACAGGATCATACAGAAAACACTGATCAATAAATTAGTACAACTAGGTATTGATGTACTCTTGATAAGATGGATAGCTGCATGGCTTACAAATAGGACATGGCAGGTATCATGCAGAAACTGGACAGGTGAAATCCTCAGTTACAATCAGGGCTCTGTCCTAGGCCCTTACTTGTTCATTGGTGCAGCTTCCCTTATTAATTCAAAGATTCTGTCTTAACTATTGTATAGTCATGTATGTTGACATGAGGATTTGGTCTTTGGTCTTAGGGTATAAAATGTTACAGGTCATCTCAGTATACAGCTATTCCAGGGGTCTCAGGGTGGCATAACATCAAGGAGTTAAATAGTCTCTTTGTTGATGGACTCAACATAAAGCCTGCCTGTTGAAGTTGAACCTCTACCACATTCTTATGTTTTTCTCTGTCATGCCTAGTCTGTAGCAAAGATGGTGCACTTTGATAAAAGAGAAGAAATTAATGCTTTAGACCTGACATCACTACCTTTGCAACTGAAAATATTTTACTGAATCTTTAGAACCTGTTGTTGCTTTCAAAGTACAGTTAAATGTATGCCCATAGCAGGAAATTTAAATTATGTTAATTCACCACAATATGGTATGGAAATCACACTGGCTTGCATCAATGAAGACCCTTAACCACAATGGAAAAAGTAGCAACATGTGGAAAAATCCAGAATCAGACAGTGTGAACTTATTTGATATGAACTGGACTCCATTATTCAGGAGCCTGGTTATATATATATTAGGTTGTGGACATGATGAGTAATTTTTCCATAAACATTGACACAGCATTTAAGGAAAACTGCATAACTGCATGATCTCCTAGTATCTAGTGACAAGTGAAACGTTAAAATCTATATGTTTTTCTATTAACACAATATCACAAAGGAAGGGGGAAAAGTAGGTAAACAAGCAATGCTGACATTGCTGTAGTTAAGCATTCCTTAAGGGTGGCAGCAAGCACTTTTCAAGCTGTCAGTATCCACCTCCAGAATCAAAAAAATGTTGATTACCAGCTACTTTACAAGAAGTTCTGGTTTGGAAATGTAGTAAAGATCTGCTGAATTATGTGTGTTTAATATGCTTACTTTATAACTGAAATAATTCCCCTTAAACATAAAACAAAATAGTTGAAAAGGCAGATTATCACTTAAATTGTTTTATACTTTAGAATAATTCATTTAAAAAGATTTAAAAATAAGTCTAAGCCTGCAGCACACACAATTCGTCTAGCTAGTTTGATTTTACTTCAAGTTCTAGAAAAAGAATGTAATCTTATAAACAGAATTCTGTACAGATACGTATCATACATATAAAAAAGAAGCAACAATACATTTCTACAGATCTATCATAGCACTTTTCAGTTATGATGAGAAGAAGAAGATTTATGGAAGGTCGTACAGATTATGTTAAGCAATAACAAGAGCGGTAATTGATATCAAGGTGTTGACAATGGCTGAAAATTCACCTCAGTGCAGTAGCCTCAAAAATAGATTACATTGCAGGTTGTCATCTCCAGAAGTCCAATCATTCTGACATACGGTACAAGTACTGATGTGTGTGGCATTGCAGTAAGATGATGAATTGCCTGTGAATAAATACATTGTAGATAATGAAGTTTCATTGCATGAATCATCCATTTTAAGTAAGTGAATACAAGATTAGCATATATCAGTGCAAAACAGAATAACATTTTCAAACTAATATGCTGCACAGAAAACAACATTTTTTATCATTAGCTTAAAAGTGCACAAACAATTTAAACTCATTTTAGCAAGAAGTAAAATATTAATGATACAAAAGTATTTGATATTAATCTGCAATAACTCTTTGTTATTGAAGTTTATGCCATGACAACTGCCCATCATTTCTTTTTATTATATGATATGGTTGCTAGTATTATAAAATGCATTTTCTCATCACTTATGGAGACATAGCAGTTTACGTCACATAACAGTTAAAAATTTAGTACCCAACAAAAGCAGTTTCCTTAAAGTAATTTTCAGCCCGGTATCTTTAACTCCCGCAAATCCAGTAGAAGCTGAAACATATTCCATTACTTAATTATTCATTATGCTGTGGTTGTGTTACAAAAACCCTAGGTAAGAGTTTTGTACTCAGTCAAAAATCTCCTTTTATTGTTTAGTGTGGAATTCTTTGCCATTTGCTATATTTATCTTACGGAAATTTTATTTTACTCATTTAATTTTCTAGGTTGTAACCAATTTGTGCAACCATACCAGCAGGGAATCTTAAATTATTGATACTGAAGAAGGGGAAATTAATAAAATGCTACATGTAGATGCATGTAAATTTAATTTACCTTCCTGCAGCTTTGTAAGTCAGGCTCAGTTACAAGCAAATAAACACCAACCAAGATTGTATTTTGTCTTGAGCTGGTATCAGCTCTGTCTTGGAATCTTGCAGTAAAGTTAATTCAAGAAAAGCTGATAGGGCTTTGCAACACAGAAGCTGTCGTCTGTAATCTAGCCTTAAATCTCATATAAGAATAAGAAAAAACAGTACAGCTCAGCTATTTCTGAAATATGTTTCTTGTTTTCAGTTAATGAAATTGAACAGTAAGGATTTTCAGATTTAGTGTTGCATTATTTCCTTCCATACAAAGCATATGGCACAGTAAAATGCTTTTAAATCTTAACAGTAAAAATATATAAAATATTTCCAATTAAAAATAGCTCACTGAATCTATATATAAGCAACAAATATGTTTAGCTTCCAGCACAGCAAAATATTTGGTCCATAGTTATGTCTTATTATCTATATACAGATATTATCTTATAGCAAACTAAAAACAGAATAAAAGTACATTGCATAGATCATTATGACCATGGCATGCTTGACTTTGGTGAGATCTTTTTAATTGTGATCTAAGAAACCATTATTTTGTTGCAGGATAAAGTGATGCTGATTTGGGGGGTGGCACAGTTCATAGTGTTGTGACCTGACAGCAAGAGGTTCCCTGGTTTGACTCTAGGCTGGGATGCCTTCTGTGTGGAGTCTGCATGTCCTCCCTGTGTCCTGGTTTCTCCCACTGTAAATTGGCCATAGGTGTGAATGTACATGTGAGTGTGTGGTGTAGAACAACTACTGCAGCAGGGCTAGCCACCCAGCAGTGTAATCCTTGCCTCTAGGTGATTGTCACAGTTAAAGTAACACCCCAAACCCATGTGCAAAATGGGAAAAAGGGGTTGTGGATGGATGGATAACGTGGTGCTGATTAGAGAGTTAACAACTTCAAATAAGCTAAAAAAAAAACAATATCCAACAAGCTGAAAAAAAGAATGACTGAAAACCCGAGAAAAGAATCATGAAGATCACTCTTCTACTTTAAACTTCTATTTTGTGAGGGAGGGTGTCAAGTGCCCTACACCCCCCAAAAGGTGGGAGGGCAAACCTGTCATCACCTCATACTTATATATACCAACTCTGAGATCACCATGAATATTCTGAGAAATGTCCATCTTGGACTTAATATCTGCAAATCTGATTTTTTTCTGCCATTCAGTTGAAGTAGCGGGTCCCAACATTTCAAATGATTACTATTAAGGAGAAAATTATATTGCAAGTTTTTATTTCCAAAGGATATTGTTATTTCCTGAGACTAATCAATTGTCTGCCTTGGGTGAATATGCCTTTATCTGGTCTGATTCAATCTACTACTTAAAAGCTGACTACGTTTGGTTAAGTTCTAGAATAGTTAATCAACACTTTAGTTTACAGAGTCTGGAAGATATTCGTGAATGTTCTACATCATCTCCAATGAGAGATTGTTGGAAGCATAATGTACTGTTTCCCGTTCAGGGATATAATGCCATTGATGCCTAATTCCATTCCCTAATGTAGGCACTCATTAATGAAAGCAGTAATGAAATGCTTTCCCAAGCAGTGAAGAGTGTCAAGCATGCCTTTCAATGGCTAATGCAGAGTGACACAGCACTTGTATCAGCTGTATATTAATATAATTTGATGCAGTAATGCCACAAATGGGGAGCATACGACAACCTGAAAAGGTTACATCTAGATTAGAGAACACCGTAGAGAACACCTGTGATGACAGCTAGTATCAGCTAGGAGCAATAAGAACTTTAATCAAACTAAATTCCAAAATGAGCTCAAGTCATGTAACTGGTCTAGCCTAAAATGGCTCCCACTAGATGAAGCAGTTGCTTACTTTAAGTTTAAGTTTCTTGAAATCCTTGACAATCACGCTCCTACTCGAACAATCAGAACCAATAAAAAAGTAGCACCATGGTTTTCTAAAGATACCAGACAAAAAAATCATACAAAGGAACAAAGCCTGGGCTTCGTGGAGAACCACCAAATCCCCAAAGGATCAACTACTATATAAACAACTAAGGAATGATACAAAGAAGTCCATTACGCTAGACAAAAAAAACTATTACTGCCACCTGCAACAAAAACACCAAAATCACCCACAGAAATTTTGGGCTACTTTAAATAACCACCTCCACCCAGGACATTCCACTACCCCTACCCCCTTGATTACCCTCCAAAAACCTCCTGAAAATGTGGCTAACACCTTCAACACCTTCTTTATGGAAACTGTTCAATCCCTTGCCAACAATCTAGCCCCCAATAGCCCAAGTACTATCGCCAACAATCTAGCCCCCAGTAGCCTAAGTACTATCAACCCCACACCCAAAACGCATCTGTTCTTCAGCTTTCAACCATTAGCAACATCACTTATCAGGTCACTGATCAAGAAACTAAAACTCATCACCCTATCAGCAGACCTTCTCCCAGTAGTGTATCTACAAAAAGCCGCACATGAATTAGCATACCCCATTTCAATACTAATCAATACAACCATTCTTGAAGCCTATATCCCTTTCATATGGAAGATCTCTCATATTATTACTCTTCATAAAGGAGGTAGCTCCACTGAATTATCAAACTATAGACCTATAGCCATCCTCTAACCCTTGGCAAAAATCATGGATAAATGTATCCACAAACAACTCCAACCCTATCTCAATCTGAACAATCTTCTAGCCTCCTCTCAGCATGATTTTAGACCATACCATAGTACAACCTCAGCCCTCCTATCATTCTCTCATACAATAAATCAAAACCGTAACAACAACAAGCTGTCCTCTGCCCTTTTCTTAGACATATCCAAGGCGTTTGACATGGTAAACCACCACCTTCTAATAAGTACACTAAAAACACTCTCACTACATAACCAAGTAATTCTCTGATTTCAGTCTTATCTATGTGGCAGACAACAAGCAGTATTATGGAAGGGGAACCTATCCACTCTATTACCAGTCACCCTTGGAGTCCCACAAGGGTCTATATTAGGCCCACTCCTATTGTTCATCTTCATTAATGATTTGAATACAATCATCCCAAAAGCAACGTGTATTCACTATGTGGATGACTCAACCCTAATCTGCTGTGCTACATCTCCGACAGATTTACAGAATCTATTCCAAAGTACTTTTAATAAGGTAGAAAACTGGCTCACTCACCGGCATCTTCTATTAAAGCCACATGAAAGAAAGCAGTTACTCTTTACCCCCACTAGTAAGGTTCCAGTGCCATTGCTTACCATAAAATCCAACAATGGAACTATAATTTCACCAGAACCAGCTACTAAGCTACTAGGTGTATTAATCAACAACAATCTCAAGTTCAATGCTCACATCGACTGTACCATTAAGAAAGTAAATAAGAAACTTGGCTCTTTATATAGGATTAAACAATTTCTTACCCCATCTGCTAAGACCATGATTGCCCGAACACATTTACTTTCAACCCTGCTATATGCTTCTTCTATTTTTACAAATCTAAGAAAATTGGACCTAAATAAACTCACTAGCTGCTACAATAATATTGCCCGATTTGCCACAGGTTCACCATATAGACAACACCATTGTCTTAACCTTCAAGCCCTAGGCTGGCTAGAACTACCCTGTCAAATTCGGTATAATCAATTAATTGTGGCACACAAAGTTCTCTATCAACCAAAAAACACACCCATACTTAAAAGTATCATCATCCCATACAGTAACCTAAAAACCCTCCGCTTCTCTAATAGAATGTTAGTTCATACTGTTAAAACCAACAACTTAGCTGGTGACTATTTATTTACCAACTCTGTTGGCAAAATGTGGAACTTACTTCCTGCTGAACTTACTGCAGTCCCCTCTTTAACTGTATAAACCCTGACTAACCCTCTCTCTAATTACTTTGAATCTCTATAATCTGCCTCTTGTTGAAACTATCTTTACCATAACTCTGATACTTCAGCTGTTCCAGTTGATAAATTAGTGATTGTTCTACTGAACCAAAGGAGAACTTGCACAGCTGTTTATAACTAAAATAACTGTGTTTATGCATAAAAGTCTATAATTCCATAAATCTGCTATATATTCTGGCATTTCTGAAATAGTTTTTGTAAGTGTTCCTGCACAAAGTATATAACTGTCAAAGTATGTAACTGTCTTGTACTAATGTATACAATTGTCAAATTACTCTGTCTGTATATATCTGTGGTGCTTTTCTCCCCGGGCCTCCACTGAAAATGGACCAAAATCCAGTTGGACTCTCCCGGTTAACAAATGTAAAATAAATAAAAATAAAAAATAAATAATTCATTGGGTACAGTAGTATAGCAGATATCAGTCAAAATAGATATGGCTGACAGTATGTAGCATTTATGAATTAATGGTCGATGTGAATTAACAGATGCAATGTTATTGTCCTGGTCCCATTCAATAATACACATGACACCAACCGACGTTTGATGACCTTTATTCATTTCAAGCATAACTTTATTGCATCATTTAAAAATTTTATTGTAACACAAATAACCTTGTAACCAAAACATGTAAAATGCATATACATTAGGGCAACGTATGCCACTCCGCCACTCACCCTGATTAAATAAGCAGCGGACATACCTCTTCTCACCTATTCTCATCAATCATCCCCAAATCATTGCATAAACGCCCAACACCAAGAGGTTAGAACAGAAGAGGTTAAAGCCTGTCCCTCTTCTCCACCCACAAACCTGACCACAGGTTGTTCCCCCCCTACTAACAACCCCCCCTTTCACTAAACCTTCTAAAAAAAACTTAAATCTACATTAAACAATCTAAACCAAACTCATACAAGTGCATCCCATCAGATCTTTACCAAACTGGGTCCCTGTCATCAAAATCCCTGTGGTATATCATATATATATATATATATATATATATATATACATATATATATATATATATATATATATATATATATATATATATATATCCAATGCCCCTAAATGCCATGCCAGCCTATACTTACTAAACTTATGTGCATGCTCCAATGCCTTAAAATTAACAGCATTCTTCTAACACAAACCCGGTACTATCTCTGAACATACAATTCACATGCCTGGATATAACATCTGCAACATAATCAGATCCTGTCTTATCCTATCCACCAACTGGTTCTTAGCAATTATCCACAAATCATTACCAGTGAAATGTATTACCAATATTCATGGCAAACCCGTTCATGACCTTACCACTTTAACTTTACCCATAAGCTGAATCCACCTAAGACCTCTAATCCTATGCCATCTAACTGGCCACCCCAATCCATGCATCCTAAATGCCTTCCAATGGATATAAGAATAGCCCAAAATGATAACCTCCTTTCCTGAAAGAAAAAAAAAAGAATTACTTAATTAGTAATTGAATCCACTACCTAATATAAGATAAAAAGGCAGATGAGGACTTGAAGACCACCTCTCCACTCTCCAGATGACCTCAATGGATTTGCCTTCCCTTGCCAAAACTGAAGCCTTACCAATATGTATTTATTTATTTTTATTTATTTATTTTACATTTGTTTAATGGGATGGTCTAACTGGATATATGTCCATTTTCAGCAGAGCCCTGGGGAGAAAAGCTCCAAGTTAGTGCATTACATTACATTAGTAACATTTACAAATTAACATAGTATACAGTCTTCAGTAAGGTTACAAACATTTATAGAACATGGTAGGCAAATGAGAGTTTCACACAGGGTTTACACAGATAAGGACTTTATCCCTTAACGAACTCTAGATATGCTACAAAGCAAAGTCATAAGCATTTGAGAGTCAAATGACAGATTTAATTAGGCAAGATATCCAATACCAGGGGGTGGGTGTTAGTCAGGTTTTGAACAGGGACATTGCCAGTGTATTTGAAAGTGTAGTTTGAGGTTTTTTTTTTAACTGGGTTAGAGTGGACTGGAGAGTAAGTTCAGCAGGTACAGAGTTACAAGTTTTGTCTACAGAGTTGGTAAATAGAGAGTCACCAGCCGCATTTATGCTTTTGGTTGTTTGAACCAACAGTCTGTCAGCAGAGCACAGTGACCTCGGGTTCCTGTAGGGATTAATGATCTTATTTAGTGCTGGTGTCTTATCGGGGTGGTTTAGAACTTTGTGGGCTATTATAAGTTGGTTGTATTGGAGAAGACTAGTCCATTCAAGCCAACCTAGTTGAGTTAAGTTGATACAGTGATGGGTCCTAAAGGTTGTACCTGTAGCAAATCTAGCAATATGGTTGCAACAACTTGCAAGTTTGCTAAGAGTGGTTTTAGAATGATTAAAAAAACTCTCAACTGGAAAATCCATGCGACACAATGCCCTTCTTATCACATGTACAAACTGATTACCCATTACCACCTCACTCCCTCTCAGCTAAAGGACCAATTCCTAAGGGTTCCCCATGTGAGTCTGCATCAATTCCACAGCCCAACCCACCAGACAAAACCCCTCACTCCTATCTTTCCTAAGAACTACCTGCATGCCCTTACCTAACTGATCTGTTTTAGACCCATGTAAGTAAATGTGCACTGGCCCTGTAAAGACCAAACACATCTCCCAAACTAATGACCCTAAAAGCTTTTACACCCAAAATGCCCCCAAATAAATCCATAAACACAAAGTAACCCACAAAACATAATTCACTAACTCACCCATCACTAAAGTTAAACCTTTCACTAAAATTTTCAAAACCTATCTCATCAACAGCCAACACATATCAATACTCACTCGAGCCCTCTACCCCATCTTTTCAACATGCAACCCACTATCCAGAACTTTGCAAAATTATGCAACCCAGACACCAGCACAAATATATTAATTGCTGCCAAGTTCATCTTAACAGATTTCACCACCTTACCCTGCTTCCATGCCTGAGCCAAGTATTGCAATACAAGTTCCTCTGACCAAACCTCTTTATCCTCAGGTAACTGCAAAATAAATTTATTGAAATCATGTAATGCCCTATCATATGCTTTCCAGGTAGACACCTCCCAAGATTGCTGCACCAACCTGCTGGTTATGTCAACCAAAGATGCCACACCTCATCTGGCAACACCATCGGCTCTTCCTTCCACCATGGGGCTGACTGTCAGAACCTGGAATACTGAAACTGAGACAGACTGTCAGCAGTCTCATTCCTAACCCCAGCCACATGCACACCTGTGAACAAAAAATTTATTAACAAACTCTGCAAAACCAGTTTAGGCAAAACCAACAACAACAATTCAGAACTTAGTCTTTGCTTCAAAAACTCAAAACTCAGACCACTGCCATATTATCTGAATTAAAAATTACGCTATTCCCTCTCAATCACTCCTGCCAAACTACCAACACAACCCAGATTGGTATAAACTCCAAAAAAGCAAAGTCCCCTTTCCACTCATCCTTCAATCCACCAGCCAACAAGCCACAAAGCATCCACTCCAAAAAACTCACCCATTTTGAAACCCCAAATGCATCTGAAAACAGTTGCAGTTCCTCTTCATCACCCCAAAAATAGACACCAATAAACTACT
This sequence comes from Protopterus annectens, assembly GCF_019279795.1. Lineage (NCBI taxonomy): Eukaryota > Metazoa > Chordata > Ceratodontiformes > Protopteridae > Protopterus > Protopterus annectens. The sequence continues at coordinate 78,476,812 of NC_056743.1, forward strand.
CCAAAAAAAAAAAAAAAAGAACAACCAAAGTGCCAAATCAGCTGGTGCCAACTTGTTAATCCTGATCCAATGATATTTGCTCTTCTCTCCTTTTAACAAAAAGGTCACTGATCTACAAAGGTATGCCCTGGATGAACTGCCAACATGCAAAATTCAGAAGCCCCAAAAACTTCATAACCTCCTGAATCTGAACCTTATCCTTATGTAACACCTACCCAATCTTCTCCTTCAATTGGGCTATCTTATCATCTGGCAAGCAAAACAATCCCTGGTCAGCATGCACCAATAATCCTAAGAAATCCTATGCTTTAGCTGGACCTTCTAACTTCTGACTAGCCAATGGGACCCTCAGCTCATCACATGTCCCTAAAATGTCTCGCAAACCTTCAAAAGCTCCCTCAACCCCTTACATACTATCAAGAAATCATCCAAGTAATGTACTGCCCTATGGGTATCCACCTAATGCTGCCAAACCTAATGAAGTACCGTGCTAAATTTCTGAAAAGAAGCACAAGCTACCAAACATCCAATTGGCATAGCCTTATTAAAGTAAAATTTGTTCCCAACTACCATGCTTAATAATGGCCACTCCTCCTCCTGTACTGGCATAAGGTGGATTCAGTGTCCACCTTCAATAACTATGGATCCTTAATACCCTAAATAACATTCACAGCATCATCCAAAGATGCATAATTGACCTTGGAATCCTCAACTGAAATAAAGTCATTAATGGAGCTCCCTTCTAGATTTGATAAAAGGTGAATAAGCCTGAACTCCCTGACCACCTACTTAGGAATCAGACCCAATAGTGAGACCTTAAAACTCTCAAGGGGGGGGTCACCAAAAGGTCCCAACAACCTAAGCACTTGTCGTTCCTTCTCAACCAAACCTTCAAATACATCCTCCTTCCACCATACAGAGCACAAATACTTACAGACTACCTTATCCCTCACCACCCTTGATTTAATAGAAAACCTCTGAGAAAAGCCCTTAATTATTTATTCCTTAACAGAAGAATCAGGATACTACTGGAGCATGCACTGCAACACTTCCACCTTAATGGGAGAATGCAACCCCCCAGCTGTCCCCTTGCCCCCGAAAAAACACCCCCAACATAACCCTTGATAATTCCCCCTACCTCAGAGATTCTGAAACCCCTGTAGCAAAAAAGGGAAAATACCTATATAAGTTAAAAGCAAACCTGGAGTCACCAAATCGGATGGCTCTCTGCACTCTTTGAACAAGCATGCAAGAACTTACTCCCTACCCATGAGGAACGTCCCATACTAAATATCCAACATACTCCTCAATTCTCCCCCTAACCTCCCCCCACAGCTAACCACCCAGAAACTATCCATCATAGTAGCTATTCATATGTCCAGATGTCTAACCTCCCAGTGGAGAGCGTGTTCAGCTGCTTTCCACTTCCGAAACCTCTGGTCATACCATAACCATGCAGGCTCTGGCTACAAATGCTGAGTCTCCTGAATCATAAGAAAGTAAGCCAAAATTTACAAAACCAAAGAAGTAGCCTTCTCCAGCCAACCTGCCATGTAGGAGGCGAAACTTGCCACCCAATTATTCCACATCTTAGATCACAACCTACCTAGTCTTCTCCTCCCCAACACCACTAAAGCTGACAAAAGGTCCTTGCAATTTGCCAACTCCGATTCCACCAATCACTGCACCTCTTCCTCATCAATCAATTCAAAGACATCAACATACTCCTCTTTCCAAATTTTCTCTTTAACTGGGGATGGAATGTGAGGGGTCAAGAAAACGGTCCCTGCTCTTTGCCCCAAAGCCTGTGTAGCTAACCAGTTGCCCATCTATATGCCAAGATATGACCCAACTTCAGAACATGATCCTATGCCACCTACAGATGACCATAAGCTCCCCATAGACAGTCCTATGCTATCCTCTCCATTGATTACTTCACCCTGCCCCAGCTTGTGACACCTCTGCATATCCCCTATCCCCAGCTATCCCGCAATCATTCCTCACACAATCCAAACCTACCCTACCTAAGAAGACTCGCAACAGGATATTATTACCTGCTGCTCTGTCCTGAGACACTCCAGCTGCTGGAAGATTCACAGCAACCACATCAGTTGACTGCCAAGCCTGCCTACCATGAGCCACTGACCTGGTCTTCAGAGCTGGACAGTGTCTCTTCCAACTGGACTCACCATCATCTGCCATCCTGGACACAGTATTATACACCTTCTGGAACAGCTCCTTCATCTGTACCACAGTAGCCTCCCACCTCTGCCATAAATTCTGGAAATTCACCATTTGCAACAAAGGAGAAACACATTAAGATTCCAAGGGAAAAACAAACACCATCAGAGCCATATATCACTCAGTATTATGCTATGTTAACCACAATTCAAATGCTAAAAACTCTGTCCAATACTGCCCCATCACACACAGAAGTACTATAATACATCCATTTAACATGGAACATAGAACAAAGCCATAAGTAACTGGAAGACAAAGGAACACCGTAGAAAGAGAACAATGAGCCAGAATATGAAGCAAAACTCTGAACTTACTGCCCAGACCAGCAACCCCCAACCCAAAGCTGTGAGGTATGGATAAGCCTATTTTCGACAAAAAACATACCTCTCAACCTGCTACAGCAAGAGATCTGAACAAAACCGTAAATAAACATGGGACAAAATCCCAACATAGGCACAAGTTTTAAATATTGCTCTTACAAACTTTGAAACTTAATAGAATAATAAGTGCTTCAGGATATTGTAGATCAGCATGTATGTATAGCTCTAAGAACCTTTCCATGGGCTTGCACAAGTGTATAAATACTGAGCACGTGCAAGCTACACTGCCATTTTGTAGAGAGCTGTTGAGATGTAAGCATGCATGTATGTAATGATCTGTCAGTTAATCAGTTTGTTTATATTTTATGTTGCTGCTATCCATCCTGATGTGTTTCTACATAATAAAGCATATAAATGAACTACCCCACCTGTTCATCTCGTATCATAACATAGAATGAGTGACATGGTGTCAGAATGGGATCCAAAATCTATGCCAACAGGCACTCAGTTAATTTTAGAGGTGAATACAGGAATGGATCATCCCTACTGCACACGCAACTCTCAAAAACCGGTCAGAAATGAATACCAGGTACTAAAACTTGCTTAAATGATTTCTTACCTGAAGAATATAAAATGCAGCACTCAGAATGCTCAAAATGAATTTCTAGTTAAACGAAATGTCACCTAGCCTCATAATCAACTGTCATAATTGTGGTGGAAATCATGTGTCTAAAAGAGAAAAGTGCTTAGCTTTTGGTCAGCAATGCCACAGATGTAAAAAGTGGAATTGTGTCCAAAGGTTTTGTAAATCAAAAGAAGCTCATTATTTTATTAAAAAAAGAACGTTCAGAAAGAAAAGTCGATCAATTAGTAAGCTGTGACCCTACTTTTTATATTGATGGTGTGTCTGTGCTTAATGAAACAGTCAATGCAGTAGATTTATGAGCAAACAATGAAGCATGTTGTACTATTCTAATAAATGGCAGACCCATATAGCTCAAAGTTGACACAGATTCAAAGTGCAATATTATGTCAGCAGAGATGCTTGCTAGAGTATGTGCTGTTGAGAAGCTTGATTTGGCAAAGTGTGTGAAACTTATTGTTTATGGTGGTAAAGAAAGTCAGACCAAAGGTTCAGTAGTGCTTTCATGTTACTCTGCTGGGAACAGCTATGACTTGCTATTTTGCATAGTCAAGAGACACATGCAGTCATTGGTGGCTTCCAAGATAGTTTGAGAATGGGACTGATTTTACTTAATGAGGAAATCCACCATGTAAGCTTAAAATATTTCTCTACCTCTGCTGATCTTTTGTAAGACAAACTAGGCAAATTCCAAGTTATGTACTCCATGAAGTTAGACCCTGCGGGCAGCCCTGTTGTCAGATCAGCTCAGAAAGTTCCAGTAGCTATGTAAAACAAAGTCATGGTTGAGGTAGACACAATGGTGCAGCAAGGTGTGATTTGTCCAGTAGAACCTACTGAATGGGTATCTTCCATGGTGGTACTCATAAGAAAAGCTCAAATGTCATCAGAATATGTATTGATCCAAGAGATTTGAACAAAGCACTGAAAAGACTTCATCATCCAGTGCATACAGTCAAAGAAGTCACTGTTCTTATGCCAAATGCCACAGTTTTTTCTGTTTTTGGTGCAAATTTTGTTTGACCGAAAATCTTCATTGCTAACCATTTTCAGTACTCCTTTTGCAGGTACAGATTTTTAATAATGCCATTTGGGATAAACGCTGGCAGTGAAGTCTTCCAATGTGCCATGGAACAAATTTTTTCTGATTATCCGTGTGCTATTTTAGTAGATGATATTCAAGTAGGAGGTAATGGTGAAGCCGAGCATGACAGAAACCTCAAGAAAGTTCTGGAAAGAGCATGTGAAGTGAATCCTAAGCCAAATCCTCAGATGTGCAAATTCAGGCTATGAGGAGTTACTTATGTTGGTCACTTATTTACCAGTTCAGGCTTACAACCAGATCCTTACAAGCAAACAGCTATTCTTGAGATGCCAGCTGCAGACAAAGTTTAAGCCCTACAACATTTTCTTGGCATGGTTAACTGCCTAGTAGGCAAGCTCATTCCAGGCTTGAGCCAACTTTCAGCACCACTTAGAGAGTTGACACACAAAGATGTATCCTGGTCCTGGTCAAAACAACACCAACGAGCATTTGATGTCCTGAAACAGAGAATTGGCAGTCCACCAACTCTCAGATACTATGATGTTCACAAACCAGTAACTCTTTCTTCTGATGCTTCTAAATTTGGTTTTGGTGCAATAATTCTTCAAGAGGGTAGATCAGTAGCCTGCTCATCCAGAACTCTAACTCAAACTAAGATGCAGTATGAACAGATAGAGAAAGAGCTCTTAGCAATTGTGTTTGCGTGTTCAAAGACCCATAATTATATTTATGGCCGGCATATTCAAGTTGAAACAGATCACTAATCTCTAGTCACTGTTTTGAGAAGGTCTGTGCATACAGCTCCTGCCATATTGCAACACATGATGCTGAAACTGCAACTGTATAATTTCAATCCTGTCTACACAAAAGGCAAACTTCTTTCTCTTGCTGATACTTTATCCAGATCACCCAGAAATACCACTGAACAGCATGAAAATGAGCAACTTGATTTTGAAGTCATGGAAGTGAGAAAATTTTCTTCCACACATCTTGATGAGCTTAGAAGTCACAGATCCAATTCTGCAGAAGTTCTACCACTTTATCATTCGAGGATGGCTGTCAAAGCAATCTTGTTTACCAGTAGATTACAGAGATGAGATTTTGTTTGACAATGGTATCGTCATGAAAGGTCTAAAAGTGATTGCTCCAAAATCTTTGCAACAAGAGTATATTACCATTTTGTATCATGGCCACCCAGGAACTGATTCTACCAAAAGAAGGGCAAGAACACTAGTATTTTGACCTTCTATGTCAAAGGATATTGAGAGAGTACTTTTATCTTGTACCCGCAGTTAAATGGGTTGGTAGAACATACAGTTCAAAGTGTGAAATGAGACAATAGTGATGTTTTTCTGAATCTCTTGAATCTCAGAGATATTCCTCATGATAAACATCTTGGTTCACTTGCACAAAGGCTTTTAGTTGAGACAAACCAGACTCACACTACCAGTTAGTAGCAATTTATTGGTTCCCTGTGCTAAGAACAACAATGCAGTGAGAGGTCAAGTCATGAAAAGACATTTCTCCCAGAAGTCCTCTTATGATAAGTCCAGCAAACTGCTTAATCCATTACGAGAAGGGGAGATAGTGAGCATGCAGTCGTCCAAAAGTTTTTATCAGATTGGAGTCGTGAAATGTGTATGTCCAGAGCCAAAATCATACATTGTGGAATCACAAAGAGTAGAATTTAGGCAGAATTGGAAACATTTGGTACTGATGTCCAAGCCTGTATCGCAGCATCTTACCTGTGAAAAAGACTATAGATGTCAGAGTGAGTTATCCAGTGTTCAAGTTCCAGAGTACATTCCAGAAAATATCCCTGTTCCTGAGAAGATTCCCAAAACTCCTGAAACAGATTGTTCAACAACGACTGTCCCCTGTTGCTAAACCTAGTCTTAATTGCTATATCACTAGATCAGGTCGCATTTCCAGATACACGGCAACTTGGATATGAAGTTGTGTTTATTTCTTAGTGTCTGTATAATTGCATGTCTTTTTCAAATGTCATTTTATTGTGGCCAATTCACTGAAGTGGAAGGATGTAGATCAGTATGTATGTATACCTCTAAGAAACTTTTCATGGGCTTGCACATGTGTATAAATACTGAGCACGTGCAAGCTACACTGCCATTTTGTAAAGAGCTGCTGAAATGTAAGCATGCAGGTATGTAATGGTCTGTCAGTTAATCAGTTTGTTTATATTTTATGTTGCTGCTATCCATCCTGATATGTTTCTATATAATTAAGCATATAAACGAACAATGCTGCCTGTTCATCTTGAATCATAACAAAGGACGAGTGACAGGTATGAAATCTGAAACTCAAATGTCTGTCATTATTTTCTAACTTTACCCTTTAAGGATTTGCCACTTATTTGTCAGACAACCACAATTTTATTAAAGTGGACCAAAATTATGAGGCAAAATCTGAACATTCTGTGAAACTCTGTACAGTTGAGAGGTATGGTCAGAAAACCCTCCTTACCACCTAGCTGTACTCTAGTCCACACTGCCTCCTTCAACTATTAATCACACAAATCGCATGCCTGATGAAGAGCCATTAAGCAAGGCCACCACTTTGCCCATAAACACACTCTTACAGTCTCGGAACCATTCGTGGATTCCCTTTATCCTCACTGCCATGTATAGCAAGCTCTCATACCCTCAAACAAAAGATAAATGTGTGGATGGTGTCCTCAGTTATTAGGCTTTAGTTAAGTAGAATTAATGTTTGGAAAACAGCATGTTGTTTAATCCCCTATGATGAAGCCTGCACAAACACACAGACTCACACACCAGCACACACCCACACACATACACACCCAATCACACACACAGATGTGCTCACCAACTGACACCAGACAACCACGACCGAAACACTAGACAGCTCCCAAAGTAAGGCAGTAGACATCCAAATCTAAGCACTGACATCGACATGCAGCAGCACTAAGTAGTAGCACATTGGCACTGACATCAACATGTATCAGCACTAAGTAGTAGCGCATTGGCACCGGCATCGACATGCAGCAGCACTAAGTAGTAGCACATTGGCACCGGCACCGACATTGACATGCAGCAGCACTAAGTAGTAGCGCATTGGCAATGACATCGACATGCAGCAGCACTAAGTAGTAGCACATTGGCACTGACATCAACATGCAGCAGCACTAAGTAGTAGCACATTGGCACTGACATTGACATGTAGCAGGACTAAGTAGTAGCGCATTGGAGCATCCAGAATGTAAACACCATCATTAGACTTGTGCGCATGCGAGGCTAACAGTCATCCCTCATGGGCATGACAGCACATGAACATGATCCTAGTAACAACAAGCAAAAAGCCACCCACCAGCAAGCCGCTTAAAACAATCTTGACATGGATATTTCAGCTAAGGATCCTAATCAAACTCTGCACCTTTTGTCTGAAGGAATAAGAATTAGACTCCAAGCCAAGGTTTCTATGCTAGCGATATTACACTTTTCTTCTTTTCCCCTGCACTGTTACCACCAACATAGCCAATGATTCCTCCCACAACCAAAGATACAAAACTAACTAAGCAATAAAAGAAAGCCCATCAGCCGAGGAATGCCATAGCATGGCCTGACCACGAGGCAACAAAACACTGCCAAAACAGAACCCGAGGCCCTTACAATGCCAAGCAGCCAAAGGTGACATACACTCATAAACCCAAAATGAAAACCAGTGAAGTAGCTGGACAATCAGCCTGCAGAATACTCAAAGACCTGTGTCACAAGCCAATCATACCCCTTCATATTAACATGCTTAATGGACAGAAGGAAAAAAAGAAAAAAACTATTAAATATACAAACCACCTGCTATCATCAAAACCCACCACTGACCATTAACCTGAGGCCTACCTGTTCTCCAGGAATACCTACAGGTCATCTCTGACATAACACTTGCCTTAACAAGGTCACACAAAAATATGATTCCTCCTCTCGGTTACACTCTTATAAAATACAAAAGTCCCACCCTACATCTACTTCACTTCATCTAAAGTCCCCTAACAAATGAATCAATCCTACCTCTATTTCATAATCCTAACTCCCTTCCCTAGCAAACTCCTACCCACCCCCCACATAAATCCCTATAACCTTTACCAAAGATGTCCCTGGACAAAATGATTTGTTTTCAAACCTCATTTATTATTATTAAAGAGATAAATCTTGGGAGCAAAGTATGAAAGTAGGTAACGGAATACAGTGCTTTTCTTTTTAATTAAAAATAAACATTAATGGCTTTCTTTACTTTAGAAGCATGACACCATTAGAATGATGTATCAGTTTGTTGTTGGGAGATACTGAAAGTCAGACCCCTGGATTCACGAAAGCTGGCATGGAGTGCAAGAAGAGTGTAGGAGCTCACACCGGCAATATGTCTGCCATGCGATCCAGGAACAGCTGGCAGGGGCTTTCACGAGAGCTGCTAAAGCTACTCTTGCACGGACAGCGTCATGGTATGCAAATTACCCATTTGCTGGTGAAAGCCATGCAAGTGAGGTAAATTTGTGATCCAGCAAACACTAACCTGTCCGTGGAAGATTAGTGTTAGCTGCAGAAATGTACTCCGTTGGTAACGGAGTACATTTCTTCAAATAGCTAAATGTAGCTATGACAGCTCCAAATAAAGGATGCATACAGTTGAGGAAGCATGCCAATGGCCAAATATAAGGCCATTGGCATTTTAAAATGTTTAAAAATATAAAAATGTAACCTTTTTTTCCCCCGATCTCTGATGTTTAAACATAGCGCAGCACCGCGCAAACGTACGGTGCTTACAAAAACAAGAAAATAATTTAAAAAAAAGCCTAAAATAGGCTTGTCCCGGTCAGGGGTCACCACAACAGATCACCTGTCCGCTCATGATTGGCAGTGGAGTTTTACGGTGTTGAGTTGCCAGCCCGGTGCCTAACATTCCAAAGAAGGCACACACATGCACGCACTCATGCTTAGAGCCAATTTAAAGTGTCCAATCCACCTACAGCATGACTTTGTTTCCTCTTTTTCTTTCTTTTTTTTCCTTAACTGTGCTTTTAAAAACTTCTTCATTAGAATTTTGGTTTCAAAGCTGATTACCTTTTCTAGTTTTGATTGGTTAGTTTTCAGTTTTGTCTTGCTCAACATGTAAAGGTCAGAGGTCATTTAAATAGAAGTAAGTAAGATAATATTGATGGTCAACATATTGATCATTGCTGCAGTAGCCTTAGCTATATGGGTTATACCTTGCCAAGGATATAGCAGCCGGCCAGCTTCCCAAGCTTCAGGGCACCTTTCCTGCTCTCAAACCATTAGGCTTAATATGAGCTGCCTAAAAACACAGGTTTGAATTCCACACCCTTCACAGCTTACTGCTATTGAATAGAGGGATTCTCTGCGGGCTTTCGAAGATTGACAGTTAGCTTGTGCTGTTCCTTTGCTGGGCAGTTTTGTTTACTTTTGGGAGAAATATTCCATTTAAAAAAAAAGTATATATATATATATATATATATATATATATATATATATATATATATATATATATATGTATATACATATATATATATATATATATATATACGGTTTCAGTTCATAATCTCGAATTACTGAAATCTCGAAATTCAGTAACCCGAGACTATAAAGTCAAACCATTCACAAAACCGAAAACCCAAATCCCGAATCACACAATCACGAACATACATACACCATACATAATAAAACACACACACCATTCCACCCACAGCACACAAACAAGACAACCCTACACTACAGATAAGCTTATACTTATATATTCCAACTCTGAGGTCGCACATAACATGAAAAAAAAAAAAAAAAACTCACACCACGCCATCCTCCACTCGCTCGCACACAAATACACATCACACATACACAAACACCAACAAATCCAAGACTCACAAACACACCTCCCTACCCTTACCCACACACACACAATGTACAAAAACACACACAAACACTCACTTACCTGTGATTTCAGGCACCATAACACTACACGTGACACACCGGAAATGCATCAGCACAGATTTGAGATATTCAAATTTGCTCTTATGCACTTTCGGCATTCTGGTTTTAGACTTCATGGTCTCACATTACTGAATTTCGCGATTTCAATAATTCAAGATTATGAAGTGAAACCACACACACACATATATATATATATATATATATATATATATATATATATATATATATATATATAGTTTTAATATACCTTCCTGCTTATGGTTAGGAAAGTTCCTTTTCATCTATGGCTTTGTCTATTAATGGACTGTCACAAGACAGGACTTTTAAATGGAAGTCCACTTTTTCCTCTGAGTTTAAAAGTTGCTGAAATTAGTTGAAAACCATTTTTTATTCTACTTTTTGAAGCATCAAAGTGCATTTAAAGTGATTTTATTATTGTACTTTTGTGAGGAAAAAGTGGCTTTTAATAACTTTAAGTATTTACTGGCTTTAGCTGCTTGTTTTCCTCAGGAAAGCTTTGCCATTTTTGTTTTGACCATAGAATAAACTACCAGGTCCACGGTTGGTTTCTCTTCCAGACACAAATTAGACAAGTGTAAGGAACTAGCCCTTGGCACCATAGCATGCCAACAATTTGCCTCAACCACAGGTGGTTGACACTTCTGTGACCAAAGTTCATTCCTCATATCACTCACCTTTTACACCAGATCCCTCTGGTGTATAACTTACCAGTATTATGGACTGGGGGTTAGCCACTTGCTCTACAGCTGTTGGGGTCCTCTCACTGGGGAAATGAGAACCACACTTTGTTTGTCCTTTGAGAGAGAACAAGGAAGTATTCCCTGTTTAGTCAGATTATTGTGCCTATCCCTGGGAGAAACTGTTGCTGCTGTTTTTCCCATCCTTTGTCATCTCATCTTCTTCATTTTACTTGTGCCTGTTTTCTTTGGGCTACTCCAACTCTTTATCACATCTTCCTATATCCTAGATTTTGGACAGCTCATGAAAATATTATGTTTGCAATTCAGAGAGTAATATATGCTGCTACATGGAGAAATTATCTCAGCACATGTAAAATCACCAATATGCAATAGAATTAAATATGATATGAATGCATTATACAGCCTTTCAGTGGTCTAGTGAAATAACATGCACTTTTTTGTCTTAAAAAAGACAGCAGGAGGAATAATGTTGATACTATACATGGAGAAAAATAATATTTTGGCAAGTTAGGCTCAATGCAGGATTTCTGTTAGGCTTGAATAGGTTCAAAGAATTTTTTGCTACCTACACTAATTTCACAACATTGATTGGTGAAATAGACTGATGCTCAGAAATTCTATCTGAGAGGCATGGTAATGCTGCACTGAGAAACACTTCATTAGTTGTTCATTACTTTGTCTCGGATTCAAAAATTGCACTGTCTGACCTGACTGTTCATAAGGTATCTCTTGCAGTCCATGCATTACATTGAATGGTAGCCACTCCCCACACACACATGTATGCCCACAGAAACACATACACACATATATGTACACATTCAGACACCAGGTACACACAAACAACACACACACACACACACACACACACACACACACACACACACACACACACACACACACACACACATACACACACACACACACATACACACACGTACACTCACTGTCAGACATTCGCATGGGAACACACAAGCACATACATATTCATTCAGCCACATTAATACCCCTACACTCATGCACACATTTGACAACACAAATAATGCACTTACACACCACCTCTCCCATGGAGCCTCTGTTCTTATCTGCACTACAATTTCCCCCACCCCCCATAGGGGCAAATGGGTAAATGTTCTTTTTTTGATGGTGGTCACTTTCTTCTTGCTAGATTAAAATAAAATTTTTTCTTGTCTAACTGATTCTCTGAATCAGGGAACTTCAGAAATTTGGAGCCACAATATATCTGGGGCGAACACATGGCTACTTATCCTTAGGCACTTCTTCAAAGAGCTGCCTTAGCATATGGTGTCCCCAGAAAGACTGCTTTCCCTTCTCTGGTTCCAGTTAGGGTAAAACATAGCGGCAGATTGTTCTACCAGCCAGAACAGCTTACCTCAATGTGGAAACTTTAGAAATATGGCTTCTCCATTCTTTTCTGCCTTTCTGAATTCTAAGATATAATGATAAATGAATTTGACATTGTTTTATTTGTTTTATATATACTCTTTCTTTTATTTTTAAATAATTAAGGTGATTGGAGTCACGTGGTAGGCATTTTTTTTTATGATTTATTTATTTATATTTATTTATTTATTTCCAGTTTGATCACTGGGGAAGTCCACTGGGCCAAGCAGAGCCCATTTTCAGTGCAGGACCAGGGAGAAAAGCTCCAAAAGCAGTTAAAATATAAAATAAGTACAGTATGGACTATACAGTATACAAAAGCATAAATAAACAATTTAAAATACAAATACAAAATCAGGGTGTATACGTTTCAAAACACAAATGTTAAAATATAGATAAAGACAAACGTAATGCAGAGAATATAATTAAAAGTACAAATAATAAAGGGTGTAGATTTATCAATTAAAATTTTGGTTATCTGAAGATGTCTGTCAGATAATGAAGACAAAAATGATAAATATTATTTTTGGTAGCACATTTTTGTTTAGCAAGTATCCCCCTTCCATTGTTTCATAATTCTCTTGTCATTTCATTACCCCTCCCCACTCGGTCTACAAGCTCTTTTTACCACCCATCCCCAACTTTCTCAAATTATTACATGAGGTTTAAGGTATCAGACAGTGAAAACTGTAGCTTGGCTAAGTTTTTCTTGTAGTTTTTGCTGAATGGTTTGTTTGAGTGACCTTTTTAACCTTTGGTTTGAAAACAAGCTGATAATTTCCTTTCATGGGACAATAGAGCAGTTCAAGGTAAACGAGTATTATTAATGAAGCCTATTTGTTAATTTGAAAGATATAGATGAAACAGTACCAATTTTACATATATAAACATGTATTTCAGTTGGAGTAGTTTATTTAGCTAAATGTTCTGACTCTTCTAGTGTTTATATTGGACATATTGACAACCCATTCACTTTTAAAAAGATTAAAAGAACACATTTATGCAATTAAAAATAAGTTTGAAAATAATGCCATCTACAGACATGCTAAAGCATGTACAAAAATATAAAAAGGTTTTATTTTTCTGTGTTCGAACATGAATCGCTGGATTATTGAGAGGGCAATTTTAGAAACAGATTAGAAGACAAGGAAATGAGCTGGTAAATTTGACTTAGGCCAATAAACGTCATGGGCATAATGAAATTATAAATATTAAATATACTTTTAAAGGATAGTGGGAGGTTATTTAAAAAAAAGGTACTGAAAAGTATTATTATTTTTATAAGCATTTGGACTGTTGTTTTCATTTATTTTAAAAAACAAATACAAAAAAAGAGACTGAGAGAGAGAGAGAGAGAGAGACCATGCTTGTTTGGAATCTCACAAATAAACCAGATGCCATAATCTCCAGCATTCTGCCAGACACTATTAGTGACCACTTCCCAAATTATATAATATGACAAAAATAAAATATTCCTAGACAAGTAGTCTACAAACAAGTTCACAAGAAAAAAAACAAACAAACAAAAAAAATTCAACATAGAACAATGGAACATACAAAAAACTCTACCCCTAGTCAAAGCACTCACCCACTTTAACATGATACTTAGAAAGATTCTAAATCAACATACACCCCTCAGGACCAAATAAGTCAAGTCAAACTGAGACTTGGCCTCCATGGCCAAGTAAACCACAAGGTATTCTTTAGCTATGACTGCAACCTCAAAGGCAATATACAATTGTGTGCAGTGTTCATTGTAAATGGAGCCACCTATACTGAGCAAGAAAATATAGCAAACCTACTGAACAACAAATTTAGCTCCATCTTTTCACCTTTCTCTCCCTAACTCTTTCAGGAAACAGCATCATATAGCATCAAAATATAACTCTCTTTGATATCACTAGGGAACAAGTCCTCTATGCTCTCTCTAAAGCTAAGAACACTACATCAGTGGGCCGAGACAATACCTCAGGATGCCTTATAAATAGCATGAAACATGATTGATCAGGCCCTCTGGAATCGCTATTTAGCTGCACCCTCCAAACAGACTTCAAGTCTCATGAATGGAGAATAGCAACAGTCATCACCCTGCACTAAGCTGGGTCATCTACAGATACTGGAAACTACAGAACCATAAGTCTCACTAGTCTCATATGCAAATCCATGGAAAGAATTATCATGGAAATAATAAAAAATTATATAGTAAATATACACACTGAGCTGAGTGGAGGAGGGGCATCAACTACAACTTTGATCTGAGATGTATAACAATAAGTATCCTGTTTTTTTTTTTTTTGCTTATTTTTACTAGTTATTGCTTCTAGCAATTTATATATAACACTTTTTATTGCCTGCTGCATACATTTTATTGCATTTTATTGCTATTAACTAATCTGCACAGTTGAACTAAAATTGTCTGCCTTACAGGGCCTGATAAATAAGGTTTTTACTGTCACACTGTAAAGCTTTTTTGCTAGTTTCACTGTGTGAAAGATATTAACTGGAAATTTTCTCTACGTGTTAATCACCTGTTTGTTTGTTCTGATTTCCTGCCAAGGAGTATATCATATAACTAATTTGTTTGCAGTTAAAGGCATTCTGTACAGTCCCCTTGCTCCTTTATCTGTTTAAAAACTTTCATTTTGTGGCCAACTGCTGTTTTTCTGCTGTGATACACATTTCTGTAGTGTTTACTGTCTAAAAGAGTGTAGGCTAGTAGCTGTAGTATTGGTCTCCACCCTCCCTCCGTGTTGGTGTCTTGCTGTTATACTTGGTGGCTTTGCAGTTGCCGGCCCCTACTGTAATTTTGATCTGGGCCACTCCTCCCAGTCTAGTGTTATTAGCTCATTCTACCTAATACAGAGAGAACATTTGAGAAGACCAACCCACTTAGTTTCCTAACTTTGAATAATCTTCTGCTTCTCCTTTCTCCCTTTCCGCTAGAATCTTTGTATGTTCTGCTGAACTTTAACAAAAAAAAAAAAAATAAGGTTGTTCCCCCTCTTCCTGTAACTAGTCTAATCCAGACACAGATTTGCTGTATCCAGGACTGTTTGTAAGCTTCTGAGCCCCCTAAACCTTTCTGCTAGCTTATCAGTGGGAGTGGTAAACACTAGGTAACCTATCTATCACATAAGTAGTGTTTTCTGGCCCAGAAATTGTAGTTATTGGTCGTTTGGGCAATTTTTCCATCTCTCTCAACTTCCTGATTTAAAAGCCCGCATTTGCACTTGTTTCTTTCCTGTAACTAGTCTAGTCCAGATACAGAATCTTACTTTTATCACTTGGATTTGCTTATTCGTGCTCAGCACTTGTTCAGAAGATGTTGTAAGCACCAAATAAGCTACAAATTACTACAGCACCCAACCTTTCTCATTACCTCAAGGAAAACAGTTTTTGTACTTACTTTCCTCACTTGCTTAGAGAAAAACAGCTCTTGTACTCACTTTCCTCACTTGTCTAGAGGAACATAGTTTTTTATTCGGATATGTCCAAGCTTCAGCTCCCAGTGTTCTCTCCTGTCTATCTGATGAATCTGGGCATCTTGGGGCAATGTAGCAATTGCTTCATGTACACAGAAAACCCTTTCCTCCTACCACCCAATACTACAACCTGTGAGAGATACACTTATCTGGCCAAACTGGAGGTAAAGCTCTCTTCAACCAAGACTGAACTTGACAGTCAAGAGGAGAAGGTAAATACTTGCACCACACCACACTCATCACATAGTCCCACTAATCCTACACCACCAAAATCCACACATAGAAACACAAAAACATTCATGGAGTCTCTCAATAATAATCTGCTCAAGCAACAGAAACCAAAGCAGAAACGCAAGCAACCCCCACCCCCCAGCACAACCCAAATGACACATAGCCGACAGACTGTGTGTCACTCAACCACAGCCCATAAGGCAAAACAACGTACCCAAACACACTAGTCATAGGTGACTCTATAGTCAGGCACACTGATGTCCCACTCACCAGGCTAAACAAGGAGAAGGTTACTGTCAACTGCCTGTTGAGTGCCAGGATCCACCACATAACCCACGCACTCAGGTCACTCCACAAAAAGTACAAATATGACTTTGTCATTGTCCATGTTGGTGTGAACGACCTGAGATGTACCTCCCTGGACTACATGAAAAGAGACATGGAAGAGCTCTCTGATCTTGTAGCCCAGACAGGTATGACCCTAGCCCTGAGTAGCATCCTGCCATCACCCAGAATAATACCACAGTACAAGGACAAAATGATTGACTTCAACAATTGGCTAAGCTTCAGGTGTCATTCTATGGAGATCCAGTATCTGTCTGCCTGGGATAACATGGTCGACAGACCACGATGCTTTGCGAGAGACGGCCTGCACCTGTCACTCCTGGGATTCCGGATACTGGCTAAAGTTCTTGCCGACTCCTATAGTGCCTTTTTAAGGCAAAGTTCAAATGACAAATTCACCACCATAACAGGAACAGCAAGCAAAAACTGAGGGTAATGCTACTCAATGCTAGAAGTCTAAATGTCAAAATGAACTCACTCAAGGCACTCCTTAAAATGGAGAACATCTATATCTGTGCAGTGACTGAGACCTGGTTCAAGGCTGCAGAGAGCATCCCTGCATTACCAGGCTATAACTCGTGCCACACTTTTCTGCCATATAACCTGGACCGGAACACCAAAGGCGGAGGTGTGTCCATATTCATTAAGGATATCCACACCTCCATGCTAGTTGCTCACCATAATGCATCCGTGGTTATCCAAGTGTAACTAACTTTGGACTAAACTGCAATCCAAATTGTAGCTTGCTACAGATGCCCCATCATGCCCCAGGATTCCCACTCCTCTTTTCTTGATATACTGGAAAATATTAGGGTTCAACCAAACACTCTAATAATGGGAGATTACAACTACCCCACCATTAACTGGGAAAACTACTCATGTACCAACTCCTTCACTCAACGCTTTCTGGAATTCATAAATTCCATTGCCTTGGATCAACTTATCCACACCCCCACCAGGTGCAGCAATATCCTAGACCTAGTCATTACCAACATGAGTGACCGGTGTTCCACACCTGAAGTCAACTCCTCGTTGGTCAGATCCGACCATATGCTAATCACCATAGATATCCACATCCCCCCCAACCCCCCCCCCCATTAAGGAAACAATGGTAATAAAATTCTCCAAAGCTAACTTCATGCTTCTTAAGACAGAAGTGTTAAACTTCATGACACCAATGCAGATGGACAATACAGTTACGACTGCTGAATCCTATGCAAATGCACTCTATAAGCACTTACACGAGTGCATGGATCGTGCTATCCCAAACAGAACCAAGATGCTATCCTCCAAAAAAAGGAAGCCAATCTGATGGTCCCCTGCAATAAACAAGCTCTATAACAGAAGGAAGAAACTGTTGCAAAAAGTGAGTAAAATCCCATGAGTGGAGGAGCTCCCTGGTCAGCCTCAGTAAGAAGCTGAGATCCCTTATAAAATCCTCCAAAGCTAGCTATGAAAACGAAATTTCCACTGATTCTAAGGACAACCACAAAGCATTCTATAGCTATGTCAAGAATCTCAGTGACAACACCCAGATCTGCTCTGAGTTACAGCACAACAGCATGAAAATTACAGAACCAACTGATATTGCCAACATCCTGGCAGAAAGGTTCAGTGCCCTATTAGCCTGACGAGCCTGGTCTGCAAGGCCATAGAACGTATCATCATGGAAATCATAAACAAAGACATTGGTAACCTCCAAACTCTGGACCCCACCCAGTTCTGTTTTGTGAAAGGCAGATCGTGCCTCCTGAATCTGATTGACTTCTTTGAGGCAGTCACCAAAGCCATAGACAAGGGTAAGGTGGTTCACACAGCCTATTCTGACCTCGTCAAGGCTTTCGACACTATCCCCCATTTTGGAATTATAGCTAAACTCACTAAACTAGGTATAAATCCCTACATCACAAGATGGGTTGCCAACTGGCTCACTGACAGAACCCACACTGTAAAAGTTGCAGACTCCAAATCTGACTTCAAACCAGTGACAAGTGGAGTAGCACAGGGTTCAGTCCTGGGACCTCTCCTGTTTGGTATCTACTTCTCTGAAGTACAGGCCAACACAGAAGGCCTCTGGCAAATGAAGTTTGCAGATGACTGCAAACTAGGAGCCATAGTTGAGTCCCCAAATGATGTAGACATCCTACAGAAGGGCCTCTCTGAGACAGATGCCTGGTGTCAGAGCAATGGCCTCAAGCTCAATGCCAAAAAGTGCATTGTCATCCCCTTTGGTAAAAACTCTGTACCCATGAACTACCACATAAGCGGCAGTCTACTTAAAGCCGTATGTGTGATAACAGACCTTGGCACCCAGGTGGACAGTAGTCTCTCCTTTGATAATCACATTGTCACAGTAGTCACAAGGCACGCCTCATCACAAAAGGGCTCTCATCCAGGAAAAAAAGAGGTCATTGTTCCTCTTTACTCGACACTCATTAGACTCATTATATAGTACAATGCCCCTTTTAGAATGTACCTCAAAAGACATATACAGCAGCTGGAAAGGCCACAGAAGTACCTCACAAAGAGGAATACTGGCCTCAAACAGATGCTGTATGCAGACCATCTCAAAAAAACTCTATCTTTACTCCATAGCATATCGTCTACTCTGAGGTGATCTCTGCCTAACATACAAAGCTATGTCATACCCAGAGCTGTTGGGCATGCTACACCTAAAAAAATCCCAATCCCTCTGAGCTACACACTCTAAGGACCTAAACCTTGTCACCACAACAAAGAAGACATGCTGGAGGGATAGATTCCTGTCCCAGAGACTTCCCATACTCTGGAACAAGCTACCTATCTATATCAAACAAAGTTCCTCATTAGCACTCTTCAAGAATAATCTTGATGAGTGGATGGTAAATAGGAAATACACCCCAGGTATCACTTCTGTGGCTCTGCTCGACAGGGGCACAGGAAAATAACTTTCTTGGGGTCTACATTAAAATCTCAAAGTCTGACAATATCGAATACAATATTGTCGACATGAGAATACCGAAAGCGCACTACATCGAATGTTTAAACGGAAAATCTCCGTAGGGGGAGATTTCCATTTACTTCAATGTAGTGCGTTCTCAGATTTGGTATATTTAAGTAGGGGGGTGTGGGGAGTGCAGGGGGGCTTTTTTTGGTTTTGATGGCAATCACTAAAGTTCGATCTTTAGTGATTCAAAGTTTCAAACCTTCGAGATTATAATATAGACCCCCTTTCTTGGGTGGCATAAGCCAGGGAACCTTGCTGGCTAGGCTTACTTGGGCCCTTGGGCCGATAGCCTAGTACCTACCTATGAACCTATGAAACCTCCAGACATTGGACCCAACCCAACCCAGTTTGGTATTGTCATGGGAAGGTCATGCTTACTCGACCTGCTGAGCTTTTCTGAGAAAGTCACCAAAGCAATGGATGAGAGCAAAATAGTTCACACTGCCTATCCTGACCTGGCCAAGACATTTGACACAATACCCCACTCAGGGTACAAATGTCACCCAGTGGATAGCCAACTGTCTCACAGACAGGACCCAGAAAGTTAGAACTTGGAAGTCCAATCTACAATGAGGTCAGTCACAAGTAGAGTCCCTCAGGGATTAGTCCTGGGACCACTACGTTTTGGCATTTACTTCTCTGAAGTCTAGGCCAATGTCACTGACCTCTGGCTGACTAAATTTGCAGATGATTATAAACTAGGAAGTGTCATTGAATCTCACACTGACATGGATGTTCTCCAGCAAGGGCTGACACAGACAAACAACTGGTGTCAGAGCCATGGACTTAAACTAAATGATTAGAAATCCATAATAGTATCTTTAGGGAAGTCATCCACCCCTGGTAACTATCATATTGACAACGCACCCCTTAGAGATGATCCAATACTCAGGGACACACATAGACAGTAATCTAGCCTTTGACCATCATGTATCTTCAGTAGGGAGGAAATTATTCTTTGTTGTGCAATGTATAAACAAAGGTATGACATTTGGGTCCAAGCAAGTCATTGTTCCACTGTATTCAGCATGCATCAAACCTATCATTGAGTACAAGGCCCCCTTTTGTATGCACCTAACCAGGTATCTACAACAATTGGGACATCCACAGAGGTTCTTCACTAAAAGAATACAGAGTGTATGTAACATATCCTATGCAGACCATCTCAAGGCCCTATCCATGTACAGTCTAAAACTTTGCAATTGATGTCCATTTAAACATCTTCCCCTAGACAATGCTATGAAATACTTTAATTCCACTTTCCTGAATATACTAAACAAGCTAGCCCCCCAAGGACTGTTAAAATAAAATCCAAATTTTGTCCATGGCTAACAAAAACATTTTAATACTCCTAAAAATAGAGATAAAGCTTGGAGTAAATAGTGCATTACTAAATCTCAAACAAACAGGCATATCAGGAAGTCAGAAACAAAGCAAAAAGTCTAATCAAACAGGTCAAAACAAATTACTTAACCATCCAAAACAAGCACCACAATAACCCACAAAAATTCTTGAGCGCAGTTAATGACATCCTCCTACCAGGCAATGCTATCACACCCACACCATCTTCCACTAACTACCTGGACAATATAGCATCTCAATTCAACAAACACTTCACTGAAATGATTCTAACTCTCTCCAAGTACACCTCCACTACCACTCCTATTAATTCTACTTCTGACAAAAATAGAAACTCCTCCTCCGTATAGCCCATATCTACCAAAACAATGAAGAAATTAATATAAAAACTGAAACCCACTACCCCAGCTGTGGATAAACTATCTGCAGAATATCTTAGATTTGCAGCTGATGCCATCTCCATCCCTATATCTACCCTCATTAACTGTTCCATTACTGAACAACTAGTACCATCAATTTGGAAAACTGCATATATTATCCCCTTACACAAAGGCAGCAAGTCAACAGAATTATCCATTTAACTGCCAATTGATATATTGTCACCCATATCCAAGATACTGGAAAGATGCAAACACAAATTATGGACTTCCTACTTACTAACAAATTACTATCCAATACCCAGCATGGGTTCTGACCCTTCCACAGTACCACCTCTGCCCTTATGACCATCACTGACATAGTGGCAAATTTATCATTGCTGTTTTTCTTGACCTCAGTAAGGTTTTTGATATGGTCTCTTGCAACAAGCTCTTAAATGTACTTAATGAACTCAACTTAAGCTAGTCTACTCTGTCCTGGTTCAAGGACTATCTAGTAGTCTGTCAGCAAGCAGTTCAAGTGGCAGAAAACCCTTTCTTCTCTGCTACCCATCACCTTAGGAGTTCAACAAGGTTCTATCCTTCGTCCTCTCCTAATACTCTTTTTACTAATAATCTCCATCCATCAACTCTTCAAGCATCTCTTGCACAGTATGCTGATGATTCTACACTATGTGCAGTAGCTTCTCTGCACCATCTCCAACCAATAACTCAACAATCTTTCACTGCAGTAGAAGCTTGGCTAACCAATTCTCAACTCATTTTGAACCCCAACAAAACTAAGCTTATGCTTTTCTACCCCACTAGAAACACTACCCTTCCCCACTCCTTCAACATTTCATCACTAAATAAATCATCTCTCCCATACAACACACACAACTTTTAGGTGGAGAAATTGACAGTAGTTTGAAATTTAAGATCCATATTGCCCAAACCATTAAGAAAGTTCATAAAAAACTAGGCACACTTTATAGAAATAAAAAAAAAAATATTTCACTAATAATACAAAAAACACTATAGCTAGAACACATCCTATCTCACTTCATCTCTATGCATCACCAGTTCTCACAAACCTTAGGAAATCAGATTTAGACAAGTCAGAATTCTGGTATAACAAAACTAAAAAAATTGCTACTGATGACAGCTGTAGGACACATCGTTGCACTGCTCTCAAACAACTGAATTGGTTAGACCTCCCTCAACTAATAACTTATCACCAGCTGTGCTTGGCACATAAGATCCTGCACCAACCTTAAAAAACACCAGCACTTCAAAACTTATTAACTCCTTACTTTAACAAACATGCACTTCACTGAAGTAGCATATCCTTGTGAATTGTTAACCAAAGCTAACAATAAATCAGATAAAAAAAGTAGGCATGCCACTGTGAATGAACTTCCTACCATACTCACAAGTAAGCAGGTCAAAAATAAAAATAATGAACAGTGCAGAGGGTGACACACTGCAGAAGATAAAATGTAAAATAAAATATAATCTTTAATGGTAAGCTCTTTTGCACCCAATCACTGGTGCTTCATCCGACCATCTAAAACTTCATTTCAATCAACTTAAATACAAAATTAACAATCATCCATTAACATGTCATTGAGAACAGTCTATTAAAGTCAACCTATCAACTTTCACATTAATATTATAATTTATGCCTATAATTCAAAGCAAATCAATTAACACACTCATAGATCCATATATATACAATTTTCTGGGCTTTAAAATAGCATCTTAAAAAAATATTTTCTTAAAGGATGTGCTTGTAGATGTGATTTAAGTGAAACTCTACATTTAAACCAGGTGGTTTGTTTGCATGTAGCCTTATAATCCAATTTACTTCATGTCTTTTTGTCAAATTAGTAAAATTACCTAACCTGCCTTCTGTGGAAGGTTGGGCGCCGGGCTGGCAAATTGATACCGTAAAACTCCACTGCCAGTCTTGAGCGGACAGGTGATTCACTGTGGTGACCCCTAACCGGGAAAAGCCAAAAGAAGAAGAAGAAGTCAAATTACATAACCGTGATGTTCTTGTAAGAATTCTATAGCCATAAGAGTAAAAACATGTCTTGCACCAAGTTCAATAAAATGTTTAGCTAAAGCACTTCTATCAGGATCACATTTATTTATAGCAGTCAAATCTTCTCTGATTCATTTATGTAATGAATGATTTATCTTTCCTACAAAGGAAGAATTACACTCTTTACAGATAGCTAAATAGATCATGTTCTTAGTAGAACAAGTGGACATAACATTAAACTCGAAAACTCTCTGACAGACAGGATGTTTACAAATGTTACTAGTGTTTAATGCCTTACAGAAATTACAGTGACCAGGTAAATAAGTACTTTTCATTGGGACTGATATATTATGCCTATATGAAGCATAGCATAACAATCACTTAAAAATGTTCTTGTTCCTTTACTGGAAACTTGGATGGTCACCTGCTATGTTTTTTTAATTTATCTTCTGAAGATAAAATAAACCAGTTCTTACTAATTATTTGTCTAATAATCTTGACATCACTAGAATATTGCATATTTATAGGTACATAGCTGTTTTGATGTGAAGAATGTATATCAGATGTATCTGGCATAACAGAATCATTAAAAAAGTGCTTAGCTCGATCTTCCCTCAGTAATTTTACTTGACTAACCATTTGTTTAACCTCTTTAGATTTATTTTTACACTTAATTAAGTCATTCTCAAACCCAATAATATCTTTTTCAAATCTTGCATTGTTATCATTCAACCTAGAAATACGCATTGACTGCCCCTTTAAATGTGTTTCTGCAGGTATGAGTGGATGTATACTAGCCTTATATAAAATGTTGTTTGTTTTCCAATTCTTTTTATAGAGGCCTGTACTAAAATAACCATTTGTATTCCTATATATTACTACATCTAAAAATTCCATCTTGGATATAGAATATTTAAATGTAAACTTTAAATGATAAGTGCTGCTGTGCAGAAATTCTATAAACTCATTCAGTTTCTCAGCTGAACCTGTCCACAGCAAAAACATATCATCAACAAACCTACGGTATAAACTAATATATCTAACAAATTCATTATGTTGGAGAATCTTTGTTTCCTCCCATTCTGCTATCACAATGTTGGCGTAGATATTTGCACATGGCGTGCCCACAGCTACGACTTTATTTTGGACATAATATGCATTATTAAATATAAAGATGCTATCCAAAATTAACTCTAAAGAATACAAATTAAATCAATCTTATTAATGTCATAATTACCATGACTACATAAATAGGTTTTCACAGCATGTATGCCTTGATCATGAGAAATTACTGAGAACAAAGAGTTCACATCCACTGAATCTAATAAACAAATTTTATGTAAAGAAACATGCATATTTTTTAATATGAGTAGACAGATCTTGAAGAAAATGTTTTGTGTCTTGTAGGATAGCATTAGAAGATTCTAATACAGGTCTTAAGTTTTTCTCAACAAAAATCGACAGCGGCTCAGTGAACCAGCCCTGTCCAGAGAGTATAGATCTCATTGGAGGTTTCTTGCTGTCTTTATGTATTTTTGGTTGACCATTCAACATAAGTATCAGCAGAATTTTTGCAGCAAAATAGTTAAATAAATCAGATGAATTAATTTTACTTAAAAAAAACAATCGTATATATTTCTGTGTACAGAATCACACATGATTTCAATATCACCGAATTTTATAATTTTATAAACCTGTTTATCATTTAACATAGCTTCCATTACATCTAAATAGTGCTGTTTATCCATTATTACTATTCCTCCACCTTTATTGGCAGGATGTATAGAGATGCTATTGTCTTCTTGTAAAGATTGTAATGCTATACGTTCATGTTTAGTTATTAAATTTTCTGTTGTTCTTACTTTTCTGTGTTGAACACAAAGCTTCAAATATTTCACATTCACAGATATTACAAAAAAATCTCAAGAGCAGGATATAATGATGGTAAATATATACTAGATTTCTTAAAAGGAATGAATAATGAATCAAATGAAAACATGCTCTTCAGCATAGCATTATGAACAAATAACTTAAAATCCAAAATAGTGGAAATGTAATCAGCACGTGATGTAGGAATAAAAGATAAACCTTTTTCTAAAACCATTTTCTGCAATTCAGTTAATTGTTTAGAGGATATGTTAAACACAAATGTTTCTGATGTGGCTCCCACATCCTTTTGATGTCTCGATAAGCAGTTCAATCCACTGATGGCAACCTCCGTGTTCTCCCATGGCTGATGAATCGGTTCTTCCAGTTTGAATCTTCCTTCCAGATAGGGAGGGGAGGAGAATGAAAAACCTGGTGAATATTGTTTGAAGCAGTCTCATTCCTGCATACAACTGGTTGATTCATTTTCTGCCATCTTCTTAGTAAGTCAGGATAAGAATCAGCATATAATGGCATTTTCAGGACTCTAAGGTCTCTTGGAACAACTTTGTGGAAAATACATGGCTCAAAATATAAGCGCTGCCATTGTGATTTCTTGTATTTACTTAAGGCAGTTTCTAGGTCATGTACTATACTGGAAGCCAATTCTGTATCATATTGAATCTGTTCTGGACATACCTCAGACATATGAGAATTAGCTGCTGACAATGGATTCTGTGGTCTGTGAGTGTGTTAATTGATTTGCTTTGAATATATGTATAGGTGTAAATCATAATATTAATGTGCAAGTTGATAGGATGACTTTAATAGAATGTTCTCAATGATTTGCTAATTGATGATTGTTAATTTTTTATTTAAGTTGAGTGAAATGAAGTTTAAGATCATCTGATGAAGCACCAGTGATTGGGTGTGAAAGTGCTTACTATTAAAGATTATATTTTATTTTACATTTTATCTTCTGCCGTGTGTCATCCTCTGTACTGTTCATTATTTTTATTTTAATAATAAATCAGGCAACTCCATTTTTTCAAAACACACAGCTAAAGTCTAGAATAGCTTACATCAGAAATAACATCTATTACCAATTTAGCTTGGTTCAAAATAACTCTTAAGTCTCACTTAACCAATACATAGCTGTGCTCCTGTACAAATGCTGGATAAGAAAAGAATTCCAATGTGATGTCATATTTATTGTAAACGCATTTTCTCTAGGTAATACTAGTTCTTCACCCAAATCAGATCACATCTCACATTTCAACATACTTCTACCCATTGTTATTACAGTCTAAAGCGTGTGTTCAAGGACTACAGTAAAACTATTCTCCTTAAGTTGCAATTATGTTTCAATATCCATACGCTACTGCATCGCCTCCTACTTCAGGCTATCAGTCAATATAGTTTATCTATGAAAATTACACACCCACCGATTGTTAATAAGTATACCTGGTTTACATTCTATAAGTCATTCATTTTCCTGATAGATTTCTTCACTTTGTTTTTCATTTTTTGAAGAATAATTTTCTCTTTTCCTGTACTAGACTATGCAAAAATGCTATTAATAAGAATATTTACATGAATGTATTTTTCCAATGTTATATGTTTAACACAAATGTCAAGTCATGTATATGTAAACCTTGTATTTGTAATTATAATCATTGATAAATGTTAAACGAGAAGCTTTTACATCCGGGCCTCCCCTGAAAACAAATGTAAAATAAATAAATAAATGTATTCTGTCTCCTACAGGCTGTTGAGGGGAGATCTATGCCTGGCATACAGTGCAGTCAGACCCCTTTCTGATGGACCTCAAGCATATCTGCCAAATAAACATCACCAGAATAACCCATTCTAAAGACTGACATAAAACAAAAAACAATCCTGAATTTAAACTACAGTGTTGGCCATTCTAAAGACTTAAACCTTGCCTGTGATAAAAATAGGATGTGCTGGAGACACATGTCTGAATCCCAGAGACTACTCCATCTCTGGAACATGCTCCCAATCCATGTAAAGCAGAGTTCCTCCCTAAGCCAATTCAAGTGTAACTTGGACAGTTAGATGGGAAACATGAAGTTCATCCCTGGTTTGGCACCTGTGTCTCTAATGGACATAGGCAGGCTGTAAATGGTTCATCTTCCAAACTCCTGCTTGTAAAGGTTTCATCTCCCAAGCTTCTGTTTACACTTATCAAGGGTACCAGAACTTGTCAGAGATTTGAGATGCATGGCTAAGCTTAAAAAAGCCCTTGTGGTTGTTAGCCTAATAAACACTTGTGAACTTATGAACACATGAACATGCAAAATCAAAGCTATAGTGAATAAGATAGACCCTGCCTGGAAAAAATGGTCCAGAACTAATAACCAAAGAGCCCCATAGGAATATAGAATTCTGCAAGCCCTATCTAAGCAGCAAATAACCAATGACAAAATGTCCTTATTTCTCACACCTTCAAAAATCTCATCAAAACAACTCCACTCTCTTCAGGTCATCCTTTAAAAACTATTAACACCCAGGGCAATCCTACACTCCCTCTCCAATAATCAATAAGAATGCAGGCAATTTTATCAGTCACTAAACAAAACTCCAATGTATTGCTCACCATCCAAAAAAACACATAATACTGTACAGCACTTCATGCCCACACGTGTCCCTAGTACAGCAATAGGAACATATTTACTAAAATTAAAGCCTTTAACCCTGACAGCTAAAGATCTACCAAGGGAACACCTAAAAATTGCAGCTCTATACATTTCATTCCCCAGCTCCATCCTAATTGACAGATCTATATGTGCAAATTATGTCACAGCAATCTGGAAAAAAATCATTCATAATCCTCCATACAGGTGGCTTCTTAACAGACTTGACTAATTACTGACCAATAGAAATCATGTAATCCTTGTGATTATATAAAGTAGTGTCATCTGTGCCAGGAAGAGTAAGGCAGTGCATGTCTAACATACGCGAGCATAGCTAGCTGGAGTTTTGTAAAGAATTTTATGTCATTTGACCATCACACTGATTTGTACAGATGATTGTGCTAAAAAAGTATATGCAATGTGGCTTGTGTCAAAAATACATAAGCTGTGGGTCCTGCTGGACAGAAAGGAGATATACATGTATGTCAGTCAGATTAAATGTGTATGTTCTAACAGAGACTTCTGGAAGTGATTAATCTTGGTCCAGCTAATTTTGAAAAATAGGTTGAAAATTAAATGGGATCGTTTACGCCATGAATATTTTATCTTACAGGTCTGATTGCAGCCAGAGACAAAAATATTTGGGAAATCAGAAATAGGAATCTTACTGTATTGTCCTTAGGGGTGAACTAATTGCTACCCTGGAAGGGTGGAAGTTTTTTAAATTGTTTATAGCTTTCAGATGCTGTAGCAGATCTTTGCAAAGCTCTGTGCTTGTATTGTACCAGAGTCTGGTGACCAGATGTATGTCATTCTATAACTGAAATTATTTTAGATATTAGTGAGAGAGCTGATGGAACTCTCACAGCAGCACTTTTTTTCTTTGGAACCTCACAGGAAAGATCTCTCACAGATATCTCACACAACCTCATCACCTCATCTTGCCTTGCTGTAATAAGAAACTCAACACACTTCATCTTGCCTTGCTTTAGTAAGTGACCAGGGAACAGTAATTCTTTACTCAGAAAAAATATAATGAAATTAGGTAAGTGTTTTTTCAGCATCTGTGTGAATCTCTCCAACTGTGTTATTTTCTATATCTCCTGTGATTGAAACTCTGGTGTTTATTGTAACTAGATATTCAGTATTCTCATGTTTTCTATTTTATTATTAAATAATTATATACCTTTCATTGTGGCTGGTCTTTTACTTTTAACATATTAAGAGTATTAATGCTTATTTTAGTGACACTGTGGCTGTTCCTGAAAGCCTTGCTGCATTAGTCAATCTCTACCATTTGTATTAGTATTAATTTTACTTAGTATAATTGGGTACTCTTGTAAGAGCCTTAGCGTAGTTGAATGGTGGCAATGTAATTACCTTATAATCTGGGCAGAGGGGGCACAGATGGTAAATCTGTGCCAGCCTTTCCCAGGTGTGTGTGTGTGTGTGTGTGTGTGTGTGTGCGTGTGTGAGTGTGTACGTGTGTGCGTGTGTGTGTGTGTGAAAATCAAATATTCAAGTGTGTGTGTCATCTACTTGCAACAGGGACACATAACTCCAAAGTGGTCAGTGTGAAGTCTTGTTTGGGGTCTGTAAAGAGACAGAGAGTCCAGCCCCAGGTTTGGAGTGTGGTCCCTGTGTGCACTTAAGGGAAATTGTGCTTCACACAGAGAGCTGCAACTGAAAATACTGTGTTGATTCATTTATCACGTAGTGGCCGTCCCTCACCAGTGTCAATGGTGAAGATTGAGGTTCCTTTATTACTGACCTGGAGTAGGGACTATCACAATCCCTTTTCAAAATTCTAAAAAAAGTACCACTCCCAACTAATTGAATTCTTCAGTGACTATAGCATGGATTCCAGCCAAATCATAACACCACACCTGCCTTCCTAAGCTTTACCAACATTGTTAAACAACACAGAAACAATGAAGACCTGCTCTTGGATATTTTTCTCAATTTGTGAAAAGTGTTTGGTATGGTATCATATCAAAAACTATGAAATGAACTAACATCTCCTGGTTTAAACAAATCAGCCCTATACTGATTCCACACTTGTCTATCAAATAGACAACAATCAGTTAAATGGAACTAAGAGCTCTCAACATTCTTGCCAGTTACTGATGGGTTCCCCAAGGTTCAGTATTTGGGCCTCCCTATTTTAACATATTTATCAACAAACTCAATAGTGCTTCTAAACAAGCAGTCCTTGTTTAATATGCAAGTGATGCAACACTTATCTGCTCTGCACAAATCACCACTTAAGGCATATTAAACGGCATCCAAAGCATGAATTTAAATTTTGTGTTATACAGCAAATTATTAAGGATAGTCAAGGATGTGTCCTGGATGTCCATTTAGATATCTGTGAAATTAAGTGGCAGATAAGGTTAGACGCCACTACCTTTCCGGGTATCAATGATAATATTAGTATTGTTCCCTTATTAAAGTTAAAACACATATTGGGTTAAAGTTTCACCACTAAATTTCAGTTCCTTTTTAACATTGTTATCTGTCTATGTTTTAACAATGCTATTTATAGGTATATTTATTGTATTTTTATTGTTATTTAAAGTGTTGTTTTTAAATATAAGGATAGAATGTTGTATTTATGAGATTCAAATGAAATGTGGTTTTAATGAAATGTATTTTATATGCAATTCATTTTGTATTTCATATGCATAAATTATATAGTGAGTATATTTAGTATTGCTAGTGTAGAACACTTGAGGGGTATGTCTCTTTAATATTAAATAGGTGCAATTGGGTAATTAATTAAATTCAATTAATTTTTCTTAATTTAGAAGTATATTTAAAGGGAGTGTGGGTTTGAATGCATTGTTCTGATGAAGTCTGTGAATGTAGGACAAAACCTAGGTAAACTTATCATTTTATAATAAAGGTGGAAGTAATTTGGAATTTTCGTGTGAGTTCCAGTGTTTGGACTGCTCCAGTATTCCGTGGTTGGATTTTGTGGTTATAAAGTTTGATCGAGTTGACAAATCACCACTTACCCTGCAATGTGTCACCATTGCAAACCTACTTCTCAACCCCAATAAAACAAAACTAGCCCTCTTTACCCAAAAAGTGTCATGGAGCAAAAACACAAATTCCACATTCTTACCTACTCCAGGCCCTCAAAAAGACCCACTGGAAAGTAGGATCATTATGCAGGACAAAACATTTTCTCACAGTTTCCCAGAAAATCCATAGCTACCACTTACCTACTTCCATCCCTCTTATATGCAATATCACCCTTAAAATAAACATGAGACATATGACAATAAACTAGCCAAATTTGCAACATATACCACACTAATTACCCACCACTGCATAGTCCTTATACATTTACACTGGCTAGAACTCCACCACTAACATACATGCACACAACTCAAGAAAGAGAGCAACTTTATTTCCATATTCTAGTCTGCTATGATCAAATAACAAATTGCTTCTCTTTATAAATAAAACAAGCAGCTCCTCTGGGGTTTTTCTATACTCCCACCAGGTCACTAAAATTGGAGATTTATCCTGCTGCAAATAAAACAGACAGACAGCATTCACACCATACTAAAACAAAATCTAAGTAAAAATTGGATCTCCTACTGCTCCTGACTAGAATATTCTTTTTGGCCATACTGCTAAATTTTCCCAAAATACTTATTTTTTCCACTCCTCCTTTTTTCTCTATCAGGCCAGAACGATACTTAACCAAAATGAATAACTTTGTTTCCATAAATTATATCAATCATATGCTTTAATTTGACAAGACTTAATGTCTTCTTATTTCTAATTAGATCAACCACAAACTCGCTGTCACCCCACTGCCACAGTTTCATCATTCTATTTCTCCTCATTTATCCAGAACTAATACTAGTACTTATAACAGTCCAAGTAGCCCCAAACATCTTACTTTCCTAATTACTTCACTTCCAATATTATATGTAACAATATTTTAATACTTGTTCTACAACTAACATATTTATTTGTTTTATTTTTATTTATATATGGGCATATGGGTTTTTTAGTTTTTAAGATTAGGATTTATTAAAGTGCAATATAAGTTGTCTGTATTTAATGGTTTTTCAGAATATAATAGTATTTTCTATAGGGATGTGTTTTTAGAAAAGTTTTTTAAAATGGTTTTCCATTGTTCATTATTCATTTTACTGTTTTTGCTTTTTCTTTTTCTTTTACTTGGATTCATATGTCTTTAAATATTTACATATTTGATTATTTAATTATGTAACTAATTGACTAATGAATGTATAAAAAGTACAGCATTTTGGGTAAAGAGATGTCTGAAGAAGTCTAAGCATTATTTTAGACGAAAGCGCTAACATTAAAGTTTTGGGAATATCTACAGCTGCTTCATTTTTTATTTTTGTTTGTTTTTTTTTTTGTTTTTACTATTTATTTAACATTTGTTTACTGGGAACGTCCAACTTAGAACAAAGCCAATTTTCAGCAGAGGGTTAGGGAGAAATGCTCCAGATACATGTCTTTGTAATTGGGAGGAAACCAGAGCACCCGAAGGAAACCCACATGAATGCAGGAAGGACATGAAGACTCCAAACAGAAGGCACCCCAGCCGATAATCAAACTGGAGAACCTCTTGCTCTGAGGAAACAACATAACTGCTGCACCACTGTGTCATCTGCATACTATACAATATTTCATTATCAGCCACCTTTGCTCTTTTTAATATATTCAAAGTTAAGCTGTCTCTCCATTTCAGTAATTTAATTTCTAGAAATTGCAAGTTACCTAGTTGGTGTGAGTGGTGAAAAGAGTAGCACACTTGTTTTTGGTGCAGAAGGTTGTGGGTTCTATTCCCACACCTAGTAGGTCGTCTGTTAACACTGAAGTACAGTGTAAGGGTGCTGTTGTACTTATTTTTATTTTTTATTTATTTTACATTTGTTGACCGGGATAGTCCGACTGGATGCATGTCCATTTTCAGCGGAGGCCCGGGGAGAAAAGCTCCAAGAGTAAGCAGATACAGCATTACATAATACCAGCATTGCATATTACAAACAGACTATTTACAGAGATTACATAAGTAAGCAAGTTAAACAAGTTCCACAGGTTACAGTTAATCCTGAGCGCAAGTCAGCATTAAATTAAATTACACAGTAAACTGGTTAACAGATTTTTACACATTCTAGAGAGAGTTAGCCAGGCTTGATACATTGACATAGCCAGTTAAGTGACAAAAGTTGTTTGAGTCTAGTTTTAAATTGACCTAAGGTGGAAAGTAAGGTAATATCAGCTGGAAGAGAGTTCCAGGATCTACTTACAGAGTTTGCAAAGAGAGAATCACCGGCTGTGTTATTAATTTTGCTAGTCTGAATTAGTAGTTTGTTAGAGGATCGAAACGGTCTAGGATTGTTATAGGGAGTGATAATATTTTTAAGTGCAGGAGTATTGTCCAGATTATAGAGGATTTTATAGGCTATAATCAGTTGGTTATACTGGATTAGGCTGGGTAGTTCAAGCCACCCAAGCTGATTTAGATTAATGCAATGATGCATCCTAAAAGGCAGCCCAGTGGCAAACCTGACAATGTGGTTGTAGCAAATTGAGAGTTTGTTAAGGACAGTCTTGTTTAAATTCGAGAGTAGAGGGGATGCATACAGAAGGGTTGAAAGAAGGTGAGAGCGAGCTATGGCAATTTTAGCTGGAGGGGTTAGGAAGGCTTTTATTCTGTAAAGTGACCCTAGTTTTTTATTGATGGTTTTGATAGTTTGGTTAACATGTAGGTCAAATTTTAGATTATTGTCTATGATGACACCTAATAGTTTTGTAGAGGGGTCAGGGGAGATTATTGTGCCATAATTTGATTTTATGGTATAGGTGAAAGCGGTAGACCTACGTGTTGGTGAAAATAACAGCATTTTAGTTTTTTTGGGATTTAGGATCAGATGATGTTCAGAAAGCCAGTTTTCTATTGTATTAAAGGTGGTCTGGGTAGCTGACTATAACTCTACTGGAGATGTGGCTGAGCAAATCAGAGTAGAGTCATCAGCATATTGGATACAGCTGACTTTTGGGATGACAGTATAAAGGTCGTTAATGAAGATGGAGAACGTCAAGGGCCCTAGTATAGAGCCTTGTGGTTCTCCAAGGGTGTTAGGTAGAAGGTTAGGGAATTTGTTCTGCCAGAGGACAGCCTGCTGTCGACCATTCAGGTAGGATTGAAACCATTGAAGGGCTCCAGTATCTAGACAGAATGTTTGCAGGGTGTGGATTAAAAGTTGGTGATCAACCATATCGAATGCCTTGGAAAAATCCAAGAAGAGGGCTGAGGATATATAATTATTGTTGCGATTATGGTTTATGGTGTTGGTAAAGGCTAGGAGGACTGAAGTAGTGCTGTGATGAGGACGGAAGCCATGCTGAGTGTCTGCCATAAGGTGATTCTGGATTAGGTGGTGCATGAGTTGTCTATGAATACATTTTTCCATAATCTTTGCAAGTGGAGAGAGTATAGCTATTGGCCTATAATTGGAGAATTCAGTAGAGCTGCCTCCTTTGTGAAGATTACATAGGATATTTTCCAGATGGTGGGAATTTTAGCTTCTACTGTGGTTCGATTGGTTAGTATTGCGATGGTGTAAGCAATAGCATCAGCTGATTTTTGTAGGTACTCGGCAGGGAGTTGATCAGCAGAAAAGTGTAGTGGGTTTTAATTTTTTGATCAAGGTACAGATAAGTGAAGTGGCGACTGGTTGGAAGCTGAACACGAGTGGGTTTCTAGGGGTGCTACTTTCAGGACCAGGGGAGCTAGGAGGTAATTGGCTAGCTAGGGCTTGAATTGTCTCAGTAAAGAATTGGTTAAAACTATCAGAAACATCTTCAGGGGTTTTATCAATAGTAGTAGCAGGGATTGGGGTTGAAGTTTGTCCAGGATGTAGTAGATTATTTAAACCTGCCCAAAACTTCTGAGGGTTATTTTGATTTACTGCCTGTAAATTACAGTAGTATTGTTTTTTGTCTTGTAAAATTGATTTTTTTGGTTTCATTCCTGGATTGCCTGGATTTAATGTGATCTTGATGGTCTTTAGAAGAACGCCATAAAGCCCATGCTTTGTTTCTAAGGGTAATTTTGAGTTTAGACTCTTTAGAAAGCCATGGCACAGTTTTTGCCTTGGTTCTCTTTGAACGAACAGGTGCATGCAAATCAAGGATCTCAAGGAATTTGTTGTTAAAGTATGCTACTGCTTCCTCTAAGGGGAGGTGTTTTAGAATAGACCAATTAAATGAGTTTAGTTCTTGTTGGAATTTGGCAGGGTCAATGTTTTTATTGTTTCTAACCTTTCTGAGTAAGGGTTGTTGGGAATTAATGGTTTTGTGCTTAATTACATATGTGAGAAGGTGATCGCTTAGGCCGTCAAGGAGGGTACCAGAGGTGTACAGTTGGGGGTGACTATTTATGAGTACCCAGTCAAGTATACTTTCTTTTTGATTGGGTTTACCTATCCTGGTAGGGGTGGATATAATTTGTGTAAATGCATGCAAGTTAATATGGGTGTTAATACTTCTGAGAGTGCATCTTTTGAATGAGATATTAAACTTAGGGCCCATCTGCTTCATCTGGTGGTAACGCAGGTGGCTGTAAAAGATCCCACAGAACCTATCAAAAAGACTAGGGGTCCTTTATTTATATACAAAAAATTACCCTTATTATTTACATATGCACAATTGTGCAAATAGACAAATCTATTTACACATATTCATGTCTTCTATAATAATACTAAACTTTTATTCTTATTGGACCTCCACTCCTTTTTCCATAACCACCATCTGATTTTACATAATATTGTTGCTAAAAGCCATTTGCCATTAAACATCTTTCATTCCATATCACATAAAATAACCTTTATCCATTCTTTTAACATATTCTTTACTTCTGTTCTTATATATAGTCATATCTATGTTTATTGTAAACCCTCTTTTATGTCTTTGAAAAAGTCTTCTTTACATAGCTTTCCCAATAACTTTTTTACTTGTTGACATTTCAGAAACACAAGCCTCTCAGTTTCTTCTTCTTAACAATGTAAACATATTCTATCCCATTTCTTTCTATGTTGCATATTTCCTTTTACTGGCAATCTATTACAAGCCTCTACAAAAAAAGTTTGACATTCTACTTTCTGATTACACTATTTGCTTCATTTTTTTATCTTTTAGATTTTCCATGGTTTACATAATAATGTTTTGTCATTACATTCTTATGCCACACTTTTCTGTCTTTTTCTATATCAACTTTTATTTTCCACAAAAGCATTTTTTCTTGGTAACACTTTATTTCTTCATTTATACTCTTTTTATCTTTTACTCTTTTTTAGTATACTCCAAAATTTATCATACTTATATTTATGCAATTTTACTACTAAACTCATCTTTTTTCATTTATCCACTTTAACACTGTAGAAATTTAATGAAGCAGCACATATCTCTGGGTTAATTAAACAAAACCTCCTTCCTCTTTATTTGCATACAAAACTCTTCTTTTTACTTGGTTTAATCTAGAGCCCCATATAAATGAAAAATATTATCAGCCATAATTCATTTTCAAATACTGTTGGCAAAATAAATACACTTGCTAAGTATGCTATTTTCCAATCAGTACTGAATTTATCAAGTAAACCATTTTTCTCAATGATATTTTATATATTCTCTAGAAAAGATGAGTTTGTTGGCCATTTTGTATATCCTGGTAGCTGCTCTGTCCTGGCGTTCCATGCACCTCCTGCTTCTCTCATTTAAATATACCTGCTGCATTTTTTGCTGAAAATATAACTCTGCTGCTTTGCCTTTCCCTCGGGACTGTACTCTGCGATCTGAAGCTGCGGCGGTCTACTACCTGCCTCATCATCTTCCACCAGAGAGCTGCACTAGTTATTAAAATCTTGTTTAAACATACCTGCTGCATTTTTTACTAAAAATATAACTCTGCTGCTTTGCCTCCCCCTCTGGACTGTTCTCTGTGATCTGAAGCTGTGGCGGTCTACAATCTGCCCCACCATCCTCCACCACAGGGCTCCACTAGTGATTAAAATCTTGTTTAGACATACCTGCTGCATTTTTTAATGAAAATATAACTCTGCTGCTTTGCCTCTCCCTCAGGACTGTAATCTGTGATCTGAAACTGTGGAGGTCTACTACCTGCCCCACCATCTTCCACCACAGAGCTGCATTAGTTATTAAAATCTGTAGGTGTTTTTTTTATTAAAGTATCTTACTTGTAGTTCTGAGTGAGTAGTGTTTACGGACACTAAGGCCTGCCATAGACCCCCCCCCTTTTTTCTTTGCAACTGACTTAAAATTAACAGCATCCTTTAATTAACAGTCAACCCTGACCTTCCTCCTGATTTACTGTTAGCTACTGCCCATAAAGCTCACAGTGGTGTTGCCAGTCACAGTTAAATATAATCGCACTTTAACCAGTACCTTGCCTACTCTAGTTCACTGTTTCAGTTGTCTGCTGAGTTCCTTACCTTGTGGATTGGGATTGGTGTGCAGCTCAAACTCTCACCAACGGTGATCCTCTGTACCACTCCTGCCCATCACCTGATCAGAGCTTATCCCACCCACACCCATCACCTGATCAGAGTTTTTAAAAACACTTATCCCACCTGCTTGGGAGACATTTTGTGAATCCTGGTAACTGCTCTGTCCTGGCGCTCTATTGACTTCCTGCTTCTCTCTGTACGTACTGAAATTCACTTGTTGAACCTAATTTACTGACTGTAACTGCAATATCATCTAGTTTTTTGACTTGTAACAGAAGCTACTTGTGTGCTGTTTATGCAGTGACCTTGCAGAAGACTACTAGTGTTGTATTGACGTTTTGCCTGATATTTCTGCTAATGTAAAGCTGCTGTAATGTTTTTGTGAACCATCTTTGCCTAAAATAAGTTTGTACTTATGCCAGTAAGTTATCATCTATAACTAATGCTTGTATGGGAAGATATGAATCATTTACATCTAGAACAGAGTTATCTGATATTGAAATGCCATTGAACTAGATACTGGTGTCTTTCGGCTTTTCCCGGTTAGGGGTAGCCACAGCGGAACTCCGGTCCGCTAATGATTGGCAGTAGATTTTTACGTGCCAAGTTGCCAGCCCTGACGCACAACCTTCAGTGAAGGTACGCCCATTCACGCATGTCTCCACACAGAAGACGCTGTAGCTGAGAATCGAACAGGACAATGTCTTACTGTGAGGCGACAATGCTACCGCAGCACCACCTAAGAAATATAATTACTGTCTGATGCATTATCTCACTAGGATAGGCATTTCTGGTGAACTACTCTGTAACTGGGACTACACTGGTGTGTTTTAAATATTCCTTAATGTACCATTGATGAAAGAGGGCTAAATACTGTTTTTATTTCTGCTATTGCATGACTAGCCTATGTCTGTGTATTTATTACCCAGTATTTTCTGCTGTGCTTAATACTGCCCACTGCCCATTTGTAGAGGTTCCACTAACCTCAGCCTAACATCTATATCTCTGATCTCTTTTACAGTGTTTAAATATACCTGCTGCATTTTTTACTGAAAATATAACTCTGCTGCTTTGCCTCTCCCTTGGGACTGTACTCTGAGATTTGAAGCTGTGGCGATCTGCTACCTGCCCCACCATCTTCCACCACAGAGATGCACTAGTTTTTAAAGTCTGTAGGTTTTTTTTTTTCAGTTAAGTATCTAACTTGTTGTTCTGAGTGAGTAGTGTGCACGGATGCTAACTTAAAATTAACTGCATCTCTTAATTAACAGTTGACCCTGATCTTCCTCCTGATTTACTGTTAGCTACTGCCCATAAAACTCACACTGCTGTTGCCAGTCACAGTTAGATATAATTGCACTTTAACCAGTACCTTACTTGCTCTAATTCACTGTTTCAGTTTTTTGCTGAGTTCCTTACCATGTGGAATAGGATTCAGCCCACTACGTTCGCTCCCCACCCTGCACCCTAATCCTACCCACCCCGCCTATACCCCAATTTATTCAAAACTAAAATCACCTGACTTCCCTAACACTTCCCACCAAACTATCGCATCATCATCCAACCACTCCCCCGTCTTTCCTCTCACCACCTGCTCATTAATTTGTTCTGTGGTGCTCTGCTACATCACACTATCCTTTCTTCCTCTAATAACTCCCAAACCAGATAACTTAACTCCACATATGCTACCACCAACTCCTTCAACTTTCACCATGCTTGCACCTTTTATTTTTTAGCAGGTCTCCTCTCCCTAGGATACCATCTAACTTCCTACCACTCCACTATCACTAACTACAATCACATAAACTCCCCCACGCTAACCTTTTTAAACACTCACAGCATAATCACATATACATTTCACCTACCATCTTCAACCACACCCCCTTTGATCTCACCAAGCTCACCTACAAAGAAACTAATTATAAAAACCTACCCAGTTTACTCATATACCATATGATCGCCAATTACCTACACACACTGACCACTGCTACTAACCAAATTGCACCCAGTGGTAACATCCATCCTAACCCAGGCCCCTCCACTACTATACCTACTGCTACAAACCTACATGGACCTAATATCCTTTGTAAACAAAAACCCTCTGACCTCTTAATACTCAGTATAAACATCCACAGCATCATGAATAAAATTGAAGAGCTACATGCCTCTATAGCCTTCTATAACCCTGACATTGTACTCTTAACAGAGACCTGGCTCAAGCCCCAATTCAAAGATACCACCATAGCCCCTCCTGGCTACAACATCCTTAGATGTCATTGAATAGCTAAAGGAGGTGGAGGCATTGCCCTGCTTTAAAGGCACAACCTTACTCTCCAACAAATACATAAAGATATCTCCACTTTCGGCTATGCAGACACCCTGTTTACAAATATAAAATGAAACCAGCAGAAACAACTCAACATTATAGGTGCCTACTTACCACCAGTCGACAATATTGCCACTCTAGAGTCCATTTTACACTGGACTTTCACCAGCCTCCCTCAGGAAACATATCTTGGGGGACTTCAACATTGATTGGGCCTCTATCACGGCATACCCCCCAAAGTACCACTTAAACCTATTTAACTTCACACAGCTTATCCAAACACCCACCCATATAGACAAATCCACCAAAAATCCATATTAAACTAGATCCTAACCAACAAGCCTTCATCTGCCAATATATCTGGTATGTTACCTGACTCTCTCATTGATCACCTACCCACATTCATAGTAAGCACACAAAACCCATAATAACCCCCCTCCTACTTTCTATCCATAGTTCCAAAAATTTCCTACCAGACCAATTCATCAACACCTTAAAAAATATTGGTCACATCTACCATTAGAGGAAGCTGTGGAGTACTTTAATACTACCTTCTTAGGCATCCTTAATCTTATGGCTCCACAACATATAATTCATACTAAAACCAACCCAGCCCCCTGGATCTCATAGGACACAAGATCCCTACTCAAACAACGAGACATAGCTTGGGCAACTTGGTACTCCAGCAAAACAAGTACAAATCAACAATACTTCCTAGAGCTCAGAAAAATAGCAAAAAAAAATACGTAATGACAAAAAAAGTTATTATAACCAGCTACAAAAAACTACAACAATCCACAAAAATTCTGGTCTGCAATCAACAGAATTCTCCATCCAGGCAAAATCACATCTCCAAACCCTAACACCGAGGGTGATAACAATGATATTGCCACCCAGTTTAATGACAATTTCACCTCCTCCATCCAAAAGTTATTCAACAAGTTCCCCACTACCACTACTACAAACACCCCCAAAATAGAAAACTGTCACCGTAAGACCAACTCCCAATTCTCAAACCAGTTCCAACTGACCTAATTAATAAACACCTAGCCAAACTGAAACCTACCACTCTCGCTGCTGATAAACTCCTTGCTGATTAACTCAGGATTGCCACCTCTGCCATCCCCTACCCTATTTCCATACTCATCAATAGAGGCATAGCTGAACAGACTGTCCCCTCTCTCTGGAAAATTTCTTATGTCATCCCCCTACACAAAGGTGGATCCTTGACAGAACTTAATAATTATTGCCCCATAGCTATACTATCTCCCCTATCAAAAATCTTAGAAAAATGTGTACATGCCCAACTACTGCATCATCATCTTCAATATAACCTGCTAGCAAATTCCCAACATAGATTTCGGCCAAATCATAGTACCACCTCTGCCCTTATATCCTTTACTGACCACGTCAACCAACAAAGAAATCAAGGTAACTTATTATCTTTTGTCTTCCTAGACATTTCAAAGGCATTTGACACAGTATCCCACTGCAAATTACTATCAACTCTCTCTGAGCTTCATCTGGGTAACTCCTCTCCACTGTGGTTTAAAAATGATCTGTCCCCCCAGCAACAAGCTGTTAAATAAAGGAGAACTCTGCTACGACAAACTGCCAAAGTGTAAAAAGTCACAAACAATTTATTAGTTCACAAATAGTTTAAGTTTTAAGTGCTTTTCATTTGCTAATCAAGCAAACTTCTTCAGAAATGATGTATTGAATTTCAATTCCATATTTATAGAGTCAGGTGGTCATAGTAACCAATCTTGTTACAACGTAACACATACCTTAAACTTCTTAAAAGCAAACTCATTTATAAAAGCAACTAATTTATACTAAATGTCACACTACTAGAATTTGATGTTAGTAAAAATAAAAGTATGAATAAGTAACTATACTACCTTACAAATACAACATACTCAAATTAAAAACTCAATTACTGTCTCATAATATATTGTCAAATTAATTATTCTTATAAACAATTATGACTAAAAAACAGCTTAAAAACAATTTATCACTAACTGTGTATAACTAAACAGTGTATGTATGTAAACAATAACTATGCATAACTTCCGCTCCACCATCTCTGCAGTCATTTTAGTTTTAAAATGTTACTAATGGAACAGGTTTCATTTAAACCTGGAAAGTTATATGCGTTCAACTTGATTTGCCAAACTAAGTCAAGTTCTTCGAGCTGCAGGGGTGTAGGACCCCCCCTGATATCCTGCAAAACTTGGTCAATAGCCATAAACTTAAATTTATGTTCTCTATTTAGTTGAATGTCTTTAGCTAGGGCATTGTCTGTTTTACTTTTGCCTATAACATATTGATGTTCATATATTCTTTCACGGAGCCTAGGCTCCATTTTGTCAATGTAAAATACAGGGAAACATTGGCACCTAGCTAAATAAACAACTAGTCTAGAGTTACAATTGAACCTTGATCTTAGTTTATATTGTGTGCCATTGATGGTAAAAAAATTGGCTACCTCTACAAATTTGCAAAAATTACAACTTTGACATTTATTCATCCCTGTAATTCTAGGGTTAATATAACATTGTTGTTCTAATAACCTCTTTAGGTTCTTACCTTTCCTAAAAATTACTCGAGGGAAGTCACCCATTTTACTGTATATATTTGGGTTAGCTTTAAAAAGTTCCCAATTTTCCTGGATAATCTTATTGCAGAAGTGACTATGTGTGGTGTATGTAGTAATAAAACTTAACTGGAAGTCTTTTGTAACTGCAGGAATCTGGTTTTTACTACTATCTATAATCACTGTATTTGGTTCACCAACCTGTTCCGGCGTTATATGCTTAACGCCTAAAATAGGTTTGTACATATGGTTAGATCTCTTAAATCTGACTTTGTCAATTAAACAATCTAAAAGGGTCTCAGGGTACCCATGATGTAAAAAATATTTTTTAGGAAGTAACATTCATCAATGAATTCTTCATCTTGGCTGACTAAACGTGAGGTCCTCACTAACTGACTTTTGATGACTGACCATTTCTGATGATAGGGATGACAACTAGAAAAGTGTAGGAATGTATTAGAATATATGTTTTTTCTATGTGTCTTTGCTACGAAGCAACGCTGTTCTCTATTTTTGGCTAGCCAAATATCTAAATAAGCTATTGCCACCGTATCAAAAGTAGATGTAAATTGCAAAAACTGTGTTGACCGATTAAATGTTCAAGCACATTCTTACTAACTCCCAAGTCACCTTTTAATAAAATAAAAATGTTGTCAGGGTAATGTGTGTAATAAACTAGGGAGTCTCTAAGACTATCATTTTTAAACCAAATTCTGATTCCCAATAGGCCATAATTGAATTTGCTATACTGGCCCCACACGGGGAATCCATAGCGACCCCCACTTTTTGTAGGTAGAAGTCATTTCCAAACATAAAAAAATGATGACATTTTTATTTTATTAAATGGTGACTTGGGAGTTAGTAAGAATGTGCTTGAACACTTTAATCGATCAACATAGTTTTTGCAATTTACAATTACTTTTGATACGGAGGCAATAGCTTATTTAGATATTTGGTTAGCCAAAAATAGAGAACAGCGATGCTTTGTAGCAAAGATACATAGAAAAAGCACATATTCTAATACATTCCTACACTTTTCTAGTTGTCATCCCTATCATCAGAAATGGTCAGTCATCAAAGGTCAGTTAGTCAGGGCCTCACATATAGTTAGCCAAGATGAAGAATTCA
Source organism: Protopterus annectens (assembly GCF_019279795.1). Lineage (NCBI taxonomy): Eukaryota > Metazoa > Chordata > Ceratodontiformes > Protopteridae > Protopterus > Protopterus annectens. The sequence continues at coordinate 78,520,062 of NC_056743.1, forward strand.
TTGATGAATGTTACTTACTAAAAAATTTGTTTTTACATCGTGGGTACCCTGAGACCCTTTTAGATTGTTTAATTGACAAAGTCAGATTTAAGAGATCTAACCATACGTACAAACCTATTTTAAGCGTTAAGCATATAATGCCTGAACAGGTTGGTGAACCAAATACAGTGATTATAGATAGTAGTAAAAAACAGATTCCTGCAGTTACAAAAGACTTCCAGTTAAGTTTTATTACTACATACACCACACATAGTCACTTCTGCATTAAGATTATCCAGAAAAACTGGGAACTTTTTAAAGCTAACCCAAATATATACAGTAAAATGGGTGACTTCTCCCGAGTAATTTTTAGGAAAGGTAAGAACCTAAATAAGTTATTAGAACAACAACATAGTATTAACCCTAGAATTACAGGTATGAATAAATGTCAAAGTTGTAATTTTTGCAAGTTTGTAGAGGTAGCCAATTTTTTTACCATCAATGGCACACAATATAAACTAAGATCAAGGTTCAATTGTAACTCTAGACTAGTTGTTTATTTAGCTAGGTGCCAATGTTGCCCTGTATTTTACATTGGCAAAACGGAGCGTAGGCTCCGTGAAAGAATATATGAACATCAATATGCTATAGGCAAAAGTAAAACAGACAATGCCCTAGCTAAACACATTCAACTAAATAGAGAACATAAATTTAAGTTTATGGCTATTGACCAGGTTTTGCAGGATGTCAGGGGGGTCCTACACCCCTGCAGCTCGAAGAACTTGAGTTAGTTTGGCAAATCAAGTTGAACGCATATAACTTTCCAGGTTTAAATGAAACCTGTTCCATTAGTAGTATTTTAAAACTAAAAAGTCTGCAGAGATGTTGGAGCGGAAGTTATGCATACTTATTGTTTACATACATACACTGTTTAGTTATACACAGTTAGTGATAAATTGTTTTTAAGCTGTTTTTTAGTCATAATTGTCTATAAGAATAATTAATTTGACAATATGTTATGAGACAGTAATTGAGTTTTTAATTTGAGTATGTTGTATTTGTAAGGTAGTATAGTTACTTATTCATACTTTTATTTTTACTAACATCAAATTCTAGTAGTGTGACATTTAGTATAAATGAGTTGCTTTTATAAACGAGTTTGCCTTTAAGAAGTTTAAGGTATGTGTTACGTTGTAACAAGATTGGTTACTATGACCACATGACTCTATAATTATGGATTTGAAATTCAATACATTGTTTCTGAAGAAGTTTGCTTGCTTAGCAAATGAAAAGCGCTTAAAACTTAAACTATTTGTGAACTAATAAATTGTTTGTGACTTTTTACACTTTGACAATTTGTCGTGGCAGAGTTATCCTTTATTTCACAGTTTGGTGTACTTATTCATCTAACAAGCTGTTAAATGGCATAACTCTCTCTCCCCTCTCCTCCCAGTAAGACAAGGTGTTCCACAAGGATCCATTCTTGGTCCCTTACTATTTTCCATCTTTACCAATAACCTCCCCCTCTCTACAATTACTCCAAGATAGAATAAAGGAAGCCTTCACTTCTACAGAAAAATGGCTAAATTCCTCCCAACTCATACTAAAGCCATCTAAGACCCAACTTATGATCTTCCACCTATCCAAAACTTTCACCCTGACCTTACCATTCTCAATAACATCCTCCAACAATACCCTTATCAGACCAGTGACCTAAGTCAAGCTACTAGGTGTAACTATTGACTAAAACCTAATATTTGACAAACATATAGCACTAACAATTGCCAAAGTTCATAAAAAAAACAGGTTCACTCTACTGCTGCAAAAGCTTCCTCACACAGGAATCCCAAATCACTATCTCAGTATCCATCTACTTTCAACCTTAATATACGCTTCCCCAGTTCTAACTAACCTAAACAAATATGACCTTCTGAAACTATCTACCTGCTACAATAAAATTCCCAAATTTGCAACCAATTCTGTTTCGTTCTCATCACTGCCTCTCCCTAAGAAAACTAGGATGGTTAGAACTCCCTAACCTACTAAAATACAATCTGAGATTATCCAAGTGTAACTAACTCTGGGCAAGACTGCAATCCAAATTGTAGATTGCTACAGATCCACCACTATGTTCCAGGATTCACAGTCCTCATTTCTTGATACACTGGAAAATATTAGAGTGCAACCTAACACCCTAATAATGGGTGATTTCAACTACATCACCATTAACTGGGCAAACTACTCATGTACCAACTCTTGTGCTCAATGTTTTCTGGAATTCATAAATTCCAACGCCTTGGATCAACTTATCCACACCCCCACAAGGGGCAGCAATATCCTAGACCTGGTCATTACCAGCATGGGCAACCAGTGTTCAACACCAGAGGTCAATTCCTTGTTGGTCAGATCCGACCACAAGCTAATTACTCTAGACATCCACATCCCACCCTCACCCCCCCCCCCCCATTAGGGAAACCACCGTAAAAAATTTCTCCAAAGCCAACTTCACGCTTCTTAAGACAGAAGTGGCAAACTTCACGACACCCATGTTGATGGACAATAGAGGTACGACTGATGAATCCTACACAAATGCACTTTATAAGCACTTACACAAGTGCATGGATCATGCAATCCCTAACAGAACCAAGATGTTATCTTCCAAAAAAAGGAAGCTAATCTGATGGTCCCCTGCCATAAACAAACTCTACAACAGAAGAAAGAAACTGTTGCAAAAAAGAGTAAAATTCCATGATTGGAGGAACTCCCTGGTCAGCCTCAGTAAGAAGCCGAGATCCCTCATACAATCCTCCAAAGCTAGTTATGAAAACAAAATCACTACTGATTCTAAAGACAACCACAAAGCATTCTATAGCTATGTCAAGAATCTCAATGGCAACACTCAGATCTGCTCTGAGTTACAACAAAATGGCACTAAATATACAGAACCAACTGATATTGCCAACATCCTGGCAGATAGGTTCAGTGCAAACTTTACCCCCCTCTCATCCCCTAAAGGGCCCATCTCTATACCGGAAGAATGCAATGTTCCTGTAATTATGGCTGCACAGGTAAAAAACACACCCTCCAAAGCCAAGAACACAGCATCCATGGGACTTGACAACATCCCAGGCTGCGTTCTACATGAACTACAGAACGAACTGGCACTCCACCTATGTACCATGTTCAATCATAGCCTCACCTCAGGCTTTCTGCCCAATGAATTGTGCACAACAGTTATCCCACTCCACAAAGAGGGAACCACCATGGACACCAAGAACTACCACCCCATTAGCCTGAGGAGCCTGGTCTGCAAGGCTATGGAACGTATCATCATGGAACTTATAAACAATGACATTAGTAATTTCCAAACTCTGGACCCTACCCAGCTCAGGTTTGTAAAAGGAAGAACATGTCTCCTAAACCTGATAGACTTCTTTGAAGTGGTCACCAAAGCCATAGAAGAGGGTAAGGTGGTTCACAAAGCCTATCTAGATCTTGCCAAGGCTTTCAATACCATCCCCCACTTTGGAATAAACTTACTAAACTAGGTATAAATCCCTATGTCACAAGATGAGTTGCCAACTGGCTCACTGACAGAACCCACACTGTGAAAGTAGCAGACTCCAAATCCAACTTCAGACCAGTGACAAGTGGAGTACCACAGGGTTCAGTCCTGGGTCCTCTCCTGCTTGGTATCTACTTTTCTGAAGTACAGGCTAACACATAAGGTCTTTGGCTAATGAAGTTCACAGATGACTGCAAACTAGGAGCCATAATCAAAACTCCTAACAATGTGGACATCCTACAAAAGGTAATCAGTGAGACAGATGCCTAGTGTCAAAGCCATGGCCTCAAGCTCAATGCCAAAAGTTGCATTGTTATCCCTTTTGGTAAAAACTCTGTACCCATGAACTACCATATAGGCGGTAGTCTACTTAACATCGAAAGTGTGATAAGAGAACTTGGGACAAAGGTGGACAGTAGTCTCTCCTTTGATAATCACATCACCGCAGTAGTCAGGAAATCCTTCTCCGTGGCACACCTCATCACAAAAGGTTTCTCATCCAGGAAAAATGAGGTCATTGTTGCCCTCTACTCATTAGACCCATTATAGAGTACAACGCTTCTTTTGGTATGTACCTCACAAGACATCTGCAATAACTGGAAAGGCTGCAGAAATACCTCACAAAGAGGATTACTGGCCTCAAACAGATGCCCTATGCAGACCTTCTCAAAAAACTCCAGCTTTACTCCATCGCATATCACCTACTCATAGGCGATCTCTGCCTAACACACAAAGCTATGTCAAGCCCAGATCTGTTGGACATGATCCACTTAAAGAAATCCCAATCCCTCTGAGCTACACACTCTAGGGACCTAAACCTGTCGCCACAATAAACAGAACATGCTGGAGGGATATATTCCTGTCCCAGAGACTTCCCATACTCTGGAACAAACTACCTATCTATATCAAACAAAGCTCCTCATTAGCACTCTTCAAGAAAAATCTTGATGATTGGATGGGAGATAGGAAATTTACCCCGGGGATCACTTCTGTGGCTCTGCTCAACAGGGGCACAGGAAAATAATTTTCTTGGGTGGCGAAAGCCAGGGTACCATTTGGCTAGGCTTATATAGGTCCTAGGGCCAATAGCCTAGTACCTACCTATGAACAATCAACTGCTATACCAGCCAAATAAAATACCTGCATTCTCTGGTCTGCTCATCTTCCAAAATACTGCACGTCAACTAAGATCTTCCAATACCACCCTACTGACTGTTACCAATTGCTTACATAGCTCAGGCCAATCTCTTTATTCCTATGCAGTTGCTAAGCCCAGAAACTCTCTACCCCCTGACATTAGATGTCTAATTGGTAAACATACTTTAAAATCCCTAGTAAAACATCTTCTATTCAAAACTTGGATATGTTTCTGAACCAGACTAATTCCACCTGTTCCTGACTTTCAACATCCCTAGATCACAGGTGTACTGTGTAGTTTCACTTAGTGCATAGTACTGTGAACCAGGTGTTTAGGCCACCTTTATAGTTATGATTTCTAGTTTATGACCCTGTTTCTCTATGGAACTTCTTTTTGAATTTATGTTCAAGCAATTCTATATTTGTTATATGATATCTTGTTTAAGTGTTTCTCAATATTCTAACCACTGTATGCTGCATCAATTGTAAAACTCTGATTTTTCCTCCTTTTATATGTTCTATGCTCTTTGTACAAAATAGCTATGGTTGTATATTTTTTTTATTATTTTCATTATTTTTTTACTATGTATTTGGAGCTTTTCTCCCAGGGCCTCCACTGAAAATGGTCACCTTGTGTCCAGTTGGACTAACCTGGTAAACAAATGGAAAATAAATAAATTAATTAATTGTTTTATTTTTTCAATTGTTATTTTTTTCATTGCATTTTAATTACATCTATATTCCCAGATTCTGTACCTACTAGAGAAATTTAATTCATTGCAAAATATATACCCCCTATCTTTACTATATCACCTAAACCTTTACTTTTCTCTTTATTTAAACCCATTTGTAACACCTCTAGATACTCATTTGTACTAATTATTACTTTTTTATCCAAATTTTGTTTTTTTGCAATTATTATAATCTCGTCCACATATGGAGTTCTCAAACCTTCAGTTGTTATATACTCCACCTCCATTATTTTATGATTTCACATACTATCACATTCTTAACTAATATATAACTCATTGGAAATTTAAACTGATAAGAACAGATACTATACTTGATTTTAGCTAAAAGGCTGAGAAGCGACCATAGACATCTCTGTCTTAGACTACTTTTCATATGTACTTCTACCAGCCATTTACAAGTATTTTTACTTTTATTATTATTACACACTGGCATACATACTTTTTCTAACTTTGTCACTTATATTCTTTCATTATTACCTATAAGATTTCATATCCAATTGTATCAAATCCCTATCATGCTTATTATTTTTTCTGTTCTATTCATATTATCATCCACAATTCATCTAAGTATCATTAATAATTTTTGACAGCCCTTCCCCTTTATACCATATATACTCTCTTCCATATTATTTCCATTTTAGTTTTAAATCTCTTTTGTATTATTTTCATAAAGCTCTTATAATCATTATTATTCAGTGCTATCAGTCTCCAGTTTTTTAATTGTCTTCTATCTTCTTTCTTCCATATGTATATGTATTCCACTGCATAACTCTTTATACCTAAAACCTTTATTAACTATTGATTCAAAATCTTTAAAATATACATTTATATTTCTTTTGCCAATCCCTTATATTTTTTTGCATTTCATACCCTATTCCATCTACTCTTTCAGCTGAACCTATATTTATGTGTCCTAATACTTTTTCTAGTTCATTTAACTAAATTGCCTTTTCTAACTCTTTATTCTCTTTTTTTGTTAACTTTTTTTTTTACTTTCCATGTTTTTTTCACTACCTTCTTTGTTCTTTAAACATTTGTTGTACATATTGTAATACACTATTAATAATCTTCTCCTGAGTTCTTTCTATTTCTCCTTTTGCATATTTTTATTTCTCTCACTACACTACCACCTTCCTTTACTAATCTGCTTAATTAACTTGATACTTGTCTTTTTTGCTTGCAAACATATCTTTGCTTATATAACAGTTCTTGTACTGTCCTTGATTTCTTTCATATAATTCTTTTTCTTTATCAAAGTGTTTTTTATCATTATGTTCCAAATCTTCCAATGCATTTTTATGTTATTTTATATTTTTCTTTCTTTGCTTTTCCTCGCATCACATTTCTACTATAAAAAGTATTTATTTATTTATTTTTTTCCTTAAATATCATCTACCATTAAGATCAACCTTTATAAAATGTTCTCATAGTAATATGATCTTTCCCTAACTGTATTACTAATCACTTTCCTTCTTCATTTCATGCTCTCTCATTTACCTTTTTTAATCTTTTTCCAATTTCTGTATGTTCCTTATTTTCTTTTATCTCTAGCCATGTTACAAGATGATCAGAAAATCCTGTTTCGATGATCTGCCCTTCTACTATAACTAAACCTTCTGATATTACAAAAATGATCTATTTAGGTTCTATACATACCCCTTTTGTAATTCCATGAATTTCTGTCCCAAAGTTTTAACTTACTAAATCTTATAATGTCTCTAACATTTTTATTGTATCATTTTCTTTCTTTTTTGTTTGCCTGTTAAATTACATTGAAAATGTCCTGCCATTATAATATTCATATTTATCTCTGTATTATCTAAAATCTGATTAAATAAGCTTTCCTTTCTTTACAATTAATATAAGCATATAATGTTATTATTGTATATACTTGTTCTTTCAGTTTATATTTACAGTGGTTAATCTTCAAATTTTTGCTAAAGTTACAACTAAAATCTTTACTATATTTTTACAGAGTATGGCTATTCCAGAACATCTCTCATTTCCCAAATTCCTGATTATCTTTACTCCCCATAGCTTCTCTGTTTGTAATCTTTCTCTGTTTGTTAAAAATATTGTGTCTTCTAATATAATTACATAATTATCACTTGTATTACACTACTCCAAAATCCCTATTCTTCTTACTATATTCTTAATACTATTCACATTAAAAGAAAGAACTCTAAAATTTTAATTTCCCTTTTCCTTAGATTCATGGCGTTTTAAGTTCACAGCTATTTACTTACCTGTCTTTCTTAATAGGCAAGTCTAAGCCTAGTCAATATCTATCACAAAGGTGAGACTCAAACAATACCTTGTGTCTGTGTGTTTAGCACTTTACCCATTATACAAACCACCAGTCATTACCTCTATGTATTATTTTTCATCTGTTTTGATTTTACCCATTATACAAACCACCAGTCATTACCTCTATGTATTATTTTTCATCTGTTTCGATTCTTTTTTATTTTGTAGCTATTCCCTTTAAATTTTCTTTATTTTTTGTCTTTTACCATTTTACCAATGGAATTATTTTGTACTACTTTCCAGTTTGTTTTCTTCATCGCTTATTTCAGAACCGTATTCTATGTCCTCTTTATTAAATGCTTTTATCACATAAAGATCCCATACGTTACATAGGTCATAGTCTTGCTTTTTTCATTTTCTCCAAGAATAATTTCCACTGAAAAAAAAAACAGTCTCAAATACGATATCACAAAATGCCTTTGTGTTAATAAAAATAAAAGCTCTTCTCTCATGTGCTTTTACACCCAAAGGAGCTATTAAACTGTCTCACACTTCATACCTGTCCATTTATTTGCCTTCTTTATTTTGAATCCTTAACAGGAACTGCTGTTTTTCATTTTCTTCACACTTCTTTTCTGCTACCCCCTTCTGCCTTGTTTTATGTTACCTCCCTTCTGCCTTCTTTTACTTTCTGTGCATATGTTTATTTTTCCATCGCACCAGTATTGTTAAGGATTGCATCTGCATCATTTTTTGAAATTTCTCCATAATTTCTCCCCAGGGATCATCTCCTTCATTTTATGGCTTATTCTGCATCCCTATTTCTTTAAGTAAATCATCCTGCAACCCTCCTGACTGGAGGGTTGTAATTATACATCCATCATTTGCTGACTCATCTCCATCAAACAGAATTCTTTGAAACATCTCCTCAGAATCCTGCAAACATTCTCTGGTCTCAATATTTACTTTCTCCTCCATTTCTCTCACCTCTCCATCATCTTCCCCCCACCGTTTCTCCCAGACTCCTCTGCACCTGGAATGGAAAAAGAAAGTTATCCTGAAAAATGGGTCTCTCTTGCAACAGTGATGCGTAGTGGAAGTTCCCTCTTGCACTTGCCACATTTTTCCTAATATTCACCTGAAAATGTGGAATGAACCTAGTGAGACTAACCCATTCAACAATGGATAAATACATGAATACATGAGTAAATATTATAGTATCTCTATTAATGTTATAGTTCTCTTTGCTACAGTATATACAAGCCTGTGTCTGTTTCTAGTGAATTTTCAACACTGTCTACTCAAGATATGTATATGTTCTGTTCCTAAATGATGAGTATATAAGCTATGGTCATTTTTGTTTCTGTCATGTATGTACAGTTACCTATATTTTATATTCCTTTTGATATCATGTAACTTTATCTTATTTAAACAAAGATACATACATACATACATACATACAGAAACAAATAAAGTATTTAAGTTATCATCATCATCATCATCATCTTCTTTCGGCTGTACCCATTAGGGGTCGCCACAGCGGATCATCTGTTTCCATTTCTTCCTGTCCTCTGCATCTTTCTCTGCCACACCAACCACCTGCATGTCCTCTCTCACCACATCCATAAACCTTATCTTAGGCCTTCCTCTTTTCCTGTTACCTGGTAGCTTCATCCTTAGCATCTTTTTCCCAATATACTCAGCATCCCTCCTCAGCACATGTCCAAACCAATGTAATCTTGCCTTTCTGGCTATGTCTCCAAATCTTCCAACCTGGGCTGACCCTCTAATATACTTATTCCTAATCCTGTCCACCCTCGTCACACCCAATGCAAATCTTAACATCTTTAACTCTGCCACATCCAGCTCAAACTCCTGCCTTTTTGTCAATGCCACTGTCTCCAACCCATATAACATAGCTGGTCTCACTACCCTCTTGGAGACCTTCCCTTTCACGCTTACTGGTACTCGTCTGTCACAAATCATTCTTGACACTCTTCTCCACCCACTCCTTCCTGCCTGTACTCTCTTCTTCACCTCTCTTCCACACTCACCATTACTCTGAACTATTGATCCCAAGTATTTAAACTCATCCACCTTCACCACCTCTACTCCTTGCATCCTCACCATTCATCTATCCTCCCTCTCATTTGCACACATATATTCTGTCTTAGTCCTACTGACCTTCATTCCTCTTCTCTCTAGAGCATATCTCCATCTCTTCAGGGTCTCCTCCACCTGTTCCCTACTCTCACTACAGATCACAATGTCATCTGCAAACATCATAGTCGACGGGGACTCCTGCCTGATCTCATCTGTCAACCTCTCCATCACCACTGCAAATAAGAAAGGGATCAGAGCTGATTCTTGATGTAATCCCACCTCCACCTTAAACGCATCCATCACTCCCACTGCAGACCTCACCGCTATCACACTACCCTCATACATATCCTGTACCACTCTTACATACTTCTCTGACATTCCCAACTTACTCATACAATACCACAACTCCTCTCTAGGCACCCCGACATATGCTTTCTCAAAGTCTACAAAAACACAATGCAACTCCTTCTGACCTTCTCTGTACTTCTCCATCAACACTCTCAGAGCAAGCATTGCATCTGTAGTGTTCCTTCCTGGCATGAAACCATACTGCTGATCACTAATCATCACGTCCCTTCTTAACCTAGCATCCACTACTCTTTCCCATAACTTCATGCTGTGACTGATCAGTTTAATCCCACTGTAGTTATCACAACTCTGCATATCACCCTTATTCTTAAAAATTGGTACCAAAACACTTTTTCTCCATTCCTCAGGCATCCTCTCACTTTCCAAGATTTCATTAAACAATCTGCTTAAAAACTCCACTGCCATTTCACCTAAGCACCTCCATGCTTCCACAGGTATGTCATCGGGGCCAACAGCCTTTCCATTCTTCATCCTCTTTATAGCTATCCTTACTTCCTCCTTGCTAATCCATTGTACTTCATGATTCACTATCCTCACATCATCCAACCTTCTCTCCCTCTCATACTCTTCATTCATCAACTCCTCAAAGTACTCTTTCCATTTCCTCAACACACTCTCCTCACTTATGAGTATGTTTCCCTCATTATCCTTTATCACCTTTACCTGCTGCACATCTTTCCTAGCTTGGTCCCTCTGTCTAGCCAATCGGTACAGGTCCTTTTCTCCCTCCTTAGTGTCCAACCTTTCATACAATTCTTTATATGCCTTATCCTTAGCCTTTGCCACCTCTCTCTTTGCCATGCACCTCATCTCCTTATACTCTTGTCTACTTTCTTCATCTCTCTGACAATCCCACTTCTTCTTTGCCAACCTCTTTCTCTGTATACTCTCCTTTACTTCCTCATTCCACCACCATGTCTCCTTGTCGACATTCCTCTGTCCAGATGTCATACCAAGCACCTTTCTAGCCATCTCCCTTACTAGCTCTGCTGAAGTTACCCAGCTATTTGGTAACTCTTCACTGCCACCCAGTGCCTGTCTTAACTCATCCCTGAACTCCACCTCACAATTACTCTTTTTAAATTTCCACCATTTGATCCTTGGTGCTGCCCTCACACTCCTCCTCCTCTTCTTGATCACCAACTTCATCATACAAACCACCATCCCATGTTGCCTAACTACACTTTGTCCGGTCACCACTTTACAGTCTCCAATCTCCTTCAAACTGGCCCGCCTACATAAGATATAATCCACCTGTGTGCATCTTCCTCCACTCTTGTATGTCACCATATGCTCCTCCCTCTTGTTAAAATACATATTCACCACAGCCATGTCCATCTTTTTCGCAAAATCCACTACCATCTGACCTTCTGCATTCCTTTGTTTAACACCATACCTACCCATCACTTCCTCATCCCCTTTGTTCCCTTCACCAACATGCCCACTCCAACATTTTTCTTTCTCATCCATTGCACACCTAACTTGTGGAGCATATGCACTAACAACATTCATCATTACACCATCAATTTCCAGCTTCATAAACATCACTCTATCCGACACTCTTTTCACCACCAAAGCACTCTTAGCATACTGTTCCTTCAGGATATCTCCTACACCATTTCTTCTCCCATCCACACCATGATTAAACAATTTGAACCCACCTCCGATACACCTAGCCTTACTCCCCTTCCATCTGGTCTCTTGCACACAAAATATACCAACCTTCCTTCTGTCCATCATATCAGCTAGCTCTCTCCCTATACCAGTCATACTGCCAACATTCAAAGTTCCAACCCTCACTACCACAGTCCTAGCCTTTCTCCTCTCTTCCTGCCTTTAGCCACACCTTCCCCCTCTTCTCCTCCTTCAGCCAACAGTAGCCCAATTTCTGCCAGAATCCTGTTGGCTAACAGTAGTGATGGCAGTCATTGTTAACCCGGGCCTCGACTGATCCAGTATGTAAAATTTAAGTTATATGCATGATTATTCATGTTAAGTACATTAAAGACAGCATGCATCTAATTCTACTTTAAATCATAAATGTATATACAGATATATAACATCAAAGACAGACAGATGTTGTTGTAATTATTATTTTTATTGGTATTTATGATTACCACAACATTTCTTTTTTAACTGTTTTGTTGATATCAGTGGCGTAATAATTCTATTCATTGTGGCAGTTAATGTAATCATTTTTACCTAGGTCACTAGGTCATAGGTTCTGAGGTTCTTACATGCTCTGAAGAGGGTTGAGAGCATGCTAATATGTCTAATCATCTTACATGGAGATAAGGATATAAAGTCTAAGCTGTATTTATCCACTAATTGGTTGTCTATGTCTTTTGGAGACGAGCAGGTTGTTGTTATGCATTAGCTCAGTGCATTGTTGGATATTTCGTCTTAGGTTTCAGACATGGTTGTCCTTAATTTAGGTGGCAACTTTCAGTTTGTACTTACTTTTGCAGGATTTCATTTTGCTTCTGAGTTTTTTTTTCTGATCTGTTTGAGTTCACTTTTAGAGGTTTGGATATTATGTCTATCCCTATGGACAGTACGTTGCAACTTTCAGTTTGTACTTACTTTTGCAGGATTTCATTTTGCTTCAGAGTTTTTTTTCTCTAATATTTTTTTTTTTCAAAACAAGTTTATTGTTTTAACATATAAGAGAAATATCATAACAATTTTATACAAGTAATTAAAAATAGGTATTATTATAATATTCAACAAAACAACTAAAGTATTTACAAAGACATCCACTACAATCAGATCAATTAATTAAACTAAAATACCATGCTATTGAAATTAAAATTTTTTTAACAAATTTTGTAAATTATCCCATACAATAAAATAAGATGTTTTTCTATTTGTTCTAGTCCTAATTGTGTTTATTTCCATATGGCACACTATATTCATAACATTTTTAAATTCATTGAACGAAGGAGGTGTATCTGAAATCCAATTTCTAGTTATTATTTTCCTAGCCACTGCTAGAATAGACCATAACAAGGGAAGCTTAACCTTTTAACACTTTGAGGTACAGGTGTGTTGAATAATATAAGAGATTTAGAAATAATGAAATTATCTGTAAAAGAGCCTGCAAAAATTCATTAATTGACTTCCAGTATTCTTTCAATTTTATACAGTCATAAAACATATGAGCCCAGTCAGCATTAATTTCTACATTACATCTCTTACATAGATTATCTTTATTATTTATTTTATTCATCATCAAAGGTGTATAAAAGATCTATGTAAAAATTTCCATGTATAAAGTCTCCAGACAATGGAAGACGTAGTTCTATAAGCAGATTCCAATATATATTGTTTATCTTGTTGATTTGGTGGGTCCCCATTAATAGAAGTGAAATAATTCCAGTATGAATCTACACTGTAAAAAGTTTCTTGTCTGATAACTTTATGTATGTATGAAATTTTACCTTTATCAGAAACTTTATGTTGTAAATTTAATATCAAGTAATCAATCAGTGTTGGAATAGATTCTTTAACAGTTATAGACATTAAATCTATTTTATTAATGAGATGTTGTCTAAAGGTCTGAACCTCTAACCAGCAAGTTTCTCTTAGATCAAATTCTTGTTTTAAGAAATCTAGATTTTTAACTTTATTATCAGATATCAACTGATACCAGTACTTTAGATCATTATCTATAGCTAAATGAGTTCCTTCAGATGTAGATGACAAAAGCATACCCTGAGTATACATTATAGGAAATACAATAAAATTCCATTCCCTATACTTAGGGTGCATGAATATAAAGTTACGATAACTAATAATAATATTTAATGGGTAACAAACCATATGTTTAGGTGTTTTCTCTAATATTTTTGAGTTCACTTTTAGAGGTTTGGATATTATGTCTATCCCTATGGACAGTACATTGCAACTTTCAGTTTGTACTTACTTTTGCAGGATTTCATTTTGCTTCTGAGTTTTTTTTCTGATCTTTTTGAGTTCACTTTTAGAGGTTTGGATATTATGTCTATCCCTATGGACAGTACATTTACTATTCTTCCTTGTTTATTCTAGGGTTCAGTCATATGGGTTTACTGTTGAACTTGCCACTTCATTTGTGCATGAGGAGGACTGATGCCTAAATGCTTGCTTTTAGGTGATTATAAAAACTGCTCATGATAATCATAGTGTGTAAGAATGGGTCAATGTGGACAGGGGTGTATTAAATGTCATCAGGTCATCACCTAGCATTACTATATTTATCTCTAAAAACAGAAGTTTTTGATGATAAACCTGGTTTTACCCTCATTGTGAATATTACTAGACAGTGGTCTGATTTGAGAAATGATGGGGTAACTAGAGATATACACAATAGGGTAAAATCTGATATGTTTGATTATGTAGTTTAATACTGTAGAACTAATTGGTCTAATGAGCCTGCGAGTATAAAAACTAGGAAGAGATGTGCATTGTTAGTTGTGGTTTTATCAAATTCTCAGTTAATTGAAGGATAGATGAAGCTGTCCAGCAGAATAGTGTTTGATTCAATAATGGTGGACTCCAGCTTGCTGAGATATATCTCTTGCATTGATGGCGACACAGAAGGAGTACAATAGTTGGCCAAGATGTGGAAGATTTTTTTAACAACAATTTGTCGGATATGGAAAAGTTCAAAATTAACATCCCGCCTTATGAACCTAGATACAATTTGGGTTTTAATAATGTGGATAATCCCTTCTAACAACACATTTATTTTCATTGACGGGTCTGAAAGAGTGGTAAGCTAAGAATCCCAGCACTGCCTGTAAGGATTGCTGTTTCCTATTTAGACTTGTAGCATTGAGCAGTGTTACCTTCATATGCTCTTGATTTTTTTTGACTGTGTTAATATTTGAGGAGACTGGTATTGCCTTTAAAAGGGAACTATGGGGGATAAAAAAAAATAGAAAAAGAGGTTGTGGATGGATGGATGAATGGATGGATGGATGGATGGATGGATGGATGGATGGATGGACTGATGGATGGATTGGAAAAGATGTGCAAGCTATCGCTGGAAAAGCAGATAGGGCTGTTAATCTCCTCGTTCCAGGCTGATATAAATTATATCATATTAAAATGACAGCAGCAATTAAGCCTAGAGTTAAAGTCAGTTATGTGTTGTTTGTATTATAAACATCATTGTTAGTGATTGAAGGATGTTGAGGAAGACTAATTTCATATCAGCCTCACAGACATATTCTGAAAGATCTATCATGCCATTGTCATATGATCCAAGTAGTGCATTTCAAATAATTTACTCCCCACATGCACACTACCCAAACCATATGTGTACCTTTGGTGAAGGGACTTGTGGGCTATACTAATATGGTGGAGCCTCACACCTGAAAGACAGCTTACCTCCCTGTCTTTGCTCAGTCTTATAAATGGTATGTCTGTTTGTCTCACTATGGAGTCATATATGACAAATGTTACAAGATGTGTTGGCTCCGCCTTGTTGCTTTAAGGACATTGGCCTACTATCTGGGTGTTGCTCTTTTGCTCTTCTGCTGTTTGTTAAGTCTGTAGATTTTATTTGCCCCTACTGTTTGCTTTTTCTTCTGATGAACAGTTGAACATTTTAATTCAGACATAATTTTGTACCTACTAGGAGAATGGATTTAAGTAAAATCCTACTAGAATTAAAATCATTTAGTTGCAAGTTGAATTTAAAGTATGTTTTTAGTAATGTAGATTTTTTTGGTCAGTAAGTTTAAGAAATCATGCACTTTAAATCCTATATTAAATAAAACATTAAAAGTCTTTGAAAAAACATATGAGAATGATATAAGAAAATGTTTTTTTTTTTAATTTATCTAAAGGTGAACATTGTACTTTAAATGAATTGAACAAGAAGACTGACCTTAGGTTTATGAAAGCTGATAAGGGTGGGGGATGGTGGTCATGCAACAGACAGATTATTTGGAATCTATGAGAAAGTTTTTAATGAATAATGAAGAGTATTTGCTAGTTTCACCTCAAGAGTTTTCCAGAAGTTTCAGACTGGTTCATTGGTTGCTGCATGAGTTTTTGATGGAAGAATTAATACGTTTAGATGTATACAATTTTACGAAGGTGGACCATCTGGTCTTGGGTAACTTTTTTGGAATACCTAAGATCCATAAGGACCCCATTCACCCAGCCTTTTTACTGGCCCCCAATTATATTACAGAAGGGATTTCTCTGTTCTTAGACTATATATTGAAATCTGTTGTTTAGAGATTGGAATTTTATATAAAAGCTTCCTGGGATTTTTATAGAAAGTTAGGTTATTCAGTGACAGTTATTCTTTTTATATTGGTAGCAATCTGATTTTCATAGTTGATATCTGTTCCATTTTTACCTGTATACCCCATGAAGTGGATATAGATTATGTCAGGAATTACTTTATTATGATGGAGCATTTTACAAATAGTGAAATCTATTTATTTTGTAGTCTCATTGATATTATGTTGAGTAACACTTTCTTCTTGTTTGATAAGAATATTTATAAACAGATAAGATGGGTTGCCATAGGGTCAGCCACTGCCCCAGCATTTGCTAACATAGTGCTTGGGCGGTGGGAACAGGTAGTTTTGACCCCTTTAATCAACACTTTTAAAATTGTGTTTTATTATAGATTTGTAGATTATTTGTTTTTCATACAGAAGGTGATAGAGAAAATGTAATTACTTTTTTAAATAATTTAAATGAAAAGTCACATTTTTTTAAATTTACATTAGGAGATTTAGGCAATACAGTGTACTTCTTAGATGTATGTATTGTCTGGAATGAAATAGAGCATAAATTGAAAAGTGAGATACATAGGAAGGGCACATTTACAAACACTTACCTCCACTTTAATAGTAATCACCCATATTTTATAGAAAGGAACATACCTAGAGGCCAATTTATAAAGGTCTCTAGGATGACCATAATGTTACTAAGTTTGATGAAGAAATACAGTTTATCATTTCCACATTTGTAGATAGAGGATATAAGAAGGAAGTTTTATTAAAAACAGTGGAATAAATAAAACTAAGGAGAAATGGTGACTTTCTGCGTATTTTAAATAGACATTTAAGTAGTAACAATAAGAAAATAGAAATCACGGATCATACCACTGTATGTTGCTTAGATATGACCAAAGACAACAAAGATGTTTGTTCTATTATAAAAAAGAACTGGAAAATAATTGAATGGAATGCTGATTTGATTAAAGTGGTAGGGGGTTCCTCTTAATTTGTTTATGAAAATAACTATAATATAAAGAGATTATTGTAAAATGATTCCAGTAAAGTTCTGTCTGCAAGGGTGATATCAAACAAAAATACAGGAATGTATAAGTGTGGAAGTTGTTCTATATGCAAGTATATCTTAGAAGGGCCTTTTATGACTCTAAGACACCTAGATAAGATTTTAGCTACTCCTGAGGTAACATAATTGTAGAACTGAAGGATTTTTTTTTTATATATTTCTCACATTGTCTCTGAGAAGTTTGCAGAAACAAGTTAAAGAACATCTTTATTCAATAAGAAAAAAGACACTAACAATGCCTTATATAAACATAAATTGCCATGTAAAGACAACAAGAAAATGTTATTTGCTGTCATAGAGCAGGTACCAAAAGATTTTAAGAGGTGTGGACTGTAGGATTAAAAGTGAACAGAGAGAGAGAGAGAGAGACAGAGATGGTCTTATGATTAAAAGTGGGGGCTGACACATTACCTGGATTAAATAATTCCATTAACATCAAATGTTATTTAAAAGATAAAAGATTTAAAGTGCAGAAATAGTTATTAAATATTTAGATATGCATTTTTAGAAAAAAAATGTATTTGTTTAAGGATAGGTTTGTATTTGTTAAATGCTTTTTTTTTATTTGATTGGTCTTTACTTAATTGAACAATGTGATTTTTTTAATTGAAAAATGTGATTTTTTAATCAAGACTGTATCATGTTTTGGAGGTTCATAGTATATAAATGGAGAGTAATTAAGTGATATATCTGTTCTGATGAAGTCTGTGGTGGATGGAAGCGAATAAAGTTTTTTACGCTAAAAATTATTTGTCTCATATATCTGGGCTTGCTTTGGTGGATTTTGTGTCTTTATGTGGTGTTTTTCTACCTATTCATTTTTGGGGCATCTTGCTTGTTTCTTGTTTGCTATGTCTGTAGATGGTGTCTGCTTGTAAGTGCGGTGCTGAGTATCCTGTATACCCAGCCTCCATCTTCAATGCAACTGAAGTTTGGGCAGGGATGTCTAAGCACCTCAGTGTAATGAGGCATGTTTGTTGATTTAGGACAAGGTTGGCATAGCCACATAAGGTGGAGGTCAGTGCTGATAACCTGGTCAGGATTATCAATAAGTTTGGATGGTTATCTGTAAGCATGAATTTGGGAAGAATAGTGCACTGTAATTCTATCCATATATATCAGTGAGCAAGTTGTTCATTAATTTATTAAAAAGTTGGCATCCATTAAAAAAATAAGAGAAGCTATTGGGTGTCTACCCACTGAGTCTGCATTATTTTCTTCTTTTGCTAATTCCAGTTCTGAATAGCCATATAATTCTATGCTGGATTTCAAATTTAAATCTGATATACACTGAAGGTCTGTCTTTATGATGTCATACTAAGCAGCTATACAGTGTTATTAACCTTAATTAATGACTGTGCACGGAAAGCTAAGAAGAACTAGTAGAAATATAGTGCTAGTCAGAAGCAATTAAAATACATATCAATAATTTTCTTTATACATGCAGTATAATCTGAGCTGAGATGAAAGGGCATGTTTCTTTGAGGAGTCTTATTACACTGAATATTAGTGTCACGATCCTGGAATATACGTTAAAGGTGAATAACTACAGGTAGTTAATCTCTTATTTTACTTTATAATATCACCAAGCAAATCATCACAATCTCCAAACTGCACACTATTTTATCTTATTTGCAGGCCTTTATCCAAATTATGTTACATCTGATAACTTACAAGTAGTGTGAAGGGATGTAGCTCAATGGAAGATTGCATGCTTTTCATTTATGAGGTTCTGGGTTCAGTCCCCAGCATCTGAATACCCAGTTTGTTTGGGGTTGTCATAATGGCTAAGGTGTTTACCTCCCAAAGAAAGTACATGGTTTGATTCTCACCAAGGAAAAATGGATAGGCTTAAAATGATCATAAGGACAGCAAGCCTAGTACTTATCTATGAACATTTTAATAAATGTATTCCACAAAAGGAAAAGCTGAATGACATCTGGATAATTATGTAATTTTGCTGCCTCTTAGATTAACCTTTCATACATTGGACTTCTTATGGAGTGCTTTTCACAGAGAGCTTCATATTATGCATTCAACAGTTTTAACTCCTCCTAAATCTGAATTCATGTTACATCTCCCCCCACCCCCACCCTCCTTGGACCTGCTTACTACCATTCCAGTAGAATCCTCTAATTAGTCATTGATGCTCCCCTAGACCACGTCATATACCCAGCCCTTTCTTTAGATGACAACCTTGGTTATGACCACCACCATGTTATTTAATCAAAGTCCTGAGACTGGGTTCATTGTAGTCTATCCTCTCCTCTATCATTTAACAAGACTCTCAGTCTCCTTTTTGATTGTGTCTGCTGTCAAAAGAATTGACTTTTCTGTCCCCACGACATCTCTGATCTCATGCACTTCTTGTCGTGAGCTAGTACTCTTCCTATACGTAACTGTTCTCCCACCTTCCCAGCCCTTCTTGCTTTCTGTGTTGGTTGCACCTCTCCTTTGGCTACATGAATCCCCTCCACAATTTTTCTTGTGCTCTTTTCATAGGACTTCTCCAACCCCTTTCACTTCATTAAACATCCCACCTTCCCTTTCCCTTCCTCTTCTTTTTATAACTTTGTTTTATCTGTGGCTACCTCGTATTCCTTACTCCTTCACCATTTACATTTATTTATTCATTTATTTTACTGCATTCCTTTACCAGGAAAGTCCACTGGGCCTGAGGAGAAAAGCTCCGGCAAGAACATAGATACAGAAAAAAATGAAACATTAATTGGTACAGAAGTAGAAACAATGTTACATATAGTGATTACAGTAATATATACAGAATATATATACACATAAGCAGGAATTTCGTTTCTAAATAGTTTCTGAATAGTTTTAGATAGTTTCTAGTTTCTGGCTTTAGAATTTGCCTCTTCTTTCTACAGTTAACCATCCGCATCACTTTCTTCTTTTTAGCCTGTATTTTATAGCTGCATTTTCCACACTGCCCATGTTCTCTGCCCTACGCCTTTCTCTGCACCATTCTACCTGCTCTCCTCCTATTACTTTCCCTTTTACCTTCTTTACTCCATTCCTGATCTACACTTTTTCGTCATTCGCGCTTCTATAGTTCAACAAAAAACAAACAATAAACAAATAGTACAATAACTGATAATAAGGGATGGTGGTGCAGTGGTAGCATTGTTGCCTCACAGCAAGAGGTTCTCCCGTTCGATTCTTGGCTTGGGTTGGGAGTGCCTTGTGTGGTGAGTCTGCATGTCCTCCCCGCAGTCGAGTGGGCATTCGAAAGACATGTGTTGAATGGGCGTGCCTTCGTTGAAGGTTGAGCATCAGGCTGGCAACTCGACACCATAAAAACTAACTGCCCATCATTAGCAGACCGGAGTTCTGCTGTGACGACCCCTAACTGGGAAAAGCCGAAAGACAAACAAACAACAACATTATAGGTTCATAGGTAGGTACTAGGCTATTGGCCCTAGGGTCTATAAAAGCCTAGCCAAAAATGTACCCTGGCTTTCACCACCCAAGAAAATTATTTTCCTGTGCCCCTGTCAAGCAGAACCACAGAAGTGATCCCCGGGGTGAATTTCCTATTACCCATCCAATCATCAAGATTTTTCTTGAAGAGTGCTAATGAGGATCTCTGTTTAACATAGATAGGTAGTCTGTTCCAGAGTATGGGAAGTCTCTGGGACAGGAATCTATCCCTCCAACATGTTCTGTTTATTGTGGTGACAAGGTTTAGGTCCCTAGAGCATGTAGCTCAGAGGGATTGGGATTTCCTTAAGTGGAGCATGTCCAACAGCTCTGGGTTTGACATAGCTTTGTATGTTAGGCAGAGATCGCCTCTGAGTAGGCGATATGCGATGGAGTAAAGCTGGAGTTTTTTGAGACGGTTCATGAAGACATCTGTTTGAGGCCAGTAATCCTCTTTGTGAGGTATTTTTGTGGCCTTTCCAGTTGTTGTAGATGTCTTGTGAGGTACATACCAAAAGGGGCGTTGTACACTATAATGGGTCTAATGAGTGATGAGTAGAGGGGAACAATGACCTCTTTTTTTCTGGATGAGAAACCTTTTGTGATGAGGTGTGCCATGTAGAAGGATTTCCTGACCACTTTGGCAATGTGATTATCAAAAGAGAGACTACTGTCCACCTGTGTCCCAAGGTCTCTTATCACACTTTCGGTGTTAAGTGGACTACCGCTTATGTGGTAGTTCATGGGTACAGAATTTTTACCAAAGGGGATGACAATGCACTTTTTGGCATTGAGCTTGAGACCATGTCTTTGACACCAGGCATCTGTCTCAGTGAGGCCCTTTTGTAGGATGTCCACATCATTAGGAGTTTCAATTATGGCTCCTAGTTTGCAGTCATCTGCGAATTTAGTTAGCCAAAGACCTTCTGTGTTAGCCTGTACTTCAGAGAAGTAGATACCAAACAGGAGAGGACCCAGGACTGAACCCTGTGGTACTCCACTTGTCACTGGTCTGAAGTCTGATTTGGATTCTGCTACTTTCACAGTGTGGGTTCTTTCAGTAAGCCAGTTGGCAACACATCTTGTGACATAGGGATTTATACCTAGTTTAGTGAATTTATCTATAATTCCAGAGTGGGGGATGGTGTTGAACGCCTTGGCGAGATCTAGATAGGCTGTGTGAACCACCATACCCTCATCCATGGCCTTGGTGACTACTTCAAAGAAGTCTATCAGGTTTAGGAGACATGATTTGCCTTTTACAAACCCAAACTGTGTGGGGTCCAGGGTTTGGAGATCTGCAATGTCTTTGTTTATGAGTTCCATGATGATACGTTCCATGGCCTTGCAGACAAGGCTCATCAGGCTAATGGGGCAGTAGTTCTCAGAGTCTGTTTTGGCCCCCCCTTTGTGGAGTGGGATAACTGTCACTGTGCACCATTCAATGGGCACAAAGCCTGAGGTGAGGCTATGATTGAACATGGTACTTAGGTGGGGTGCCAGTTCATTATGTAGTTCATGTAGAAGGCAGCCTGGGATGTTGTCAGGTCCCATGGATGCTGTGTTCTTGGCTTTGGGGAGTGAAGTTTTTACCTGTGCAGCTGTGATTACAGGAACTTTGCATTCTTCCGGTATAAAGATTGCCCCTTTAGGGGGTGAGAGGGGGGTAAAGTTAGCACTGAGCCTATCTGCCAGGATGTTGGCAATATCAATTGGTTCTGTATATTTAGTGTCATTGTGCTGTAACTCAGAGCAGATCTGAGTGTTGCCATTGAGATTTTTAACATAGCTATAGAATGCTTTATGGTTGTCTTTAGAATCAGTGGCAATTTTGTTTTCATAACTAGCTTTGGAGGATTTTATGAGGAATCTCAGCTTCTTACTATGGCTGACCAGGGAGTTCCTCCAATCGTGGAATTTTACTCTTTTTTGCAACAGTTTCTTTCTTCTGTTGTAGAGTTTGTTTATGGCAGAAGACCATCAGATTGGCTTCCTTTTTTTGGAGGATAGCATCTTGGTTCTGTTAGGGATAGCACGATCCATGCACTCGTGTAAGTGCTTATAAAGTGCATTTGTGTAAGATTCAGCAGTCGTACCTATATTGTCCATCTGCATGGGTGTCATGAAGTTTGCCACTTCTGTCTTAAGAAGCGTGAAGTTGGCTTTGGAGAAATTTTTTATGGTTGTTTTCCTAATGGGGGGTGGGAGAGGGATGTGGATGTCTAGGGTGATTAGCTTGTGATCGGATCTGACCAAAGAGGAGCTGACCTCTGGTGTGGAACACCGGTCACCCATATTGGTGATGACCAGGTCTAGGATATTGCTGCCTCTGGTGGGGGTGTGGAGAAGTTGATTCAAAGCATTGGAATTTATGATTTCCAGAAAACGTTGCGCAAAAGAGTTGGTACATGAGTAGTTTTCCCAGTTAATGGCAGGGTAGTTGAAATCACCTATTATTAGAGTGTTGGGTTGTACCTTAATATTTTTCAGTGTATCAAGAAAAGAGGAGTGGAAATCCTGGGGCATGGTGGGGGGTCTGTAGCAAGCTACAATCTGGATTGCGGTTTTGCCCAGAGTTAGTTGAACTTGGATAATCTCGGATGCATTATGCTGAGCAACTAGCTTGGAGGTGTGGATATCCTTAATGAATATGGACACGCCTCCACCTTTAGTGTTTCGGTCCGGGTTTGGTGGCCGAAAGGTGTGGTATGAATTATAGCCTGGTAATGCAGGGGTGTTCTCTGGAGCTTTGAACCAGGTCTCTGTCACTGCACAGATGTCAATGTTCTCCATTTTAAGGAGTGCCTCGAGTGAGTGCATTTTGAGGTTTAGACTTCTAGCATTGAGTAGCATTACCCTCAGATTTTGCTTGCTTGTACCTGTTACGGTGGTGAATTTGTCATTTGAACCTTGCCTAAAAAAGGCACTATAGGGGTGGCAAGAGCCTTTGCCAGTATCTGGAATCCCAAGGGCGACAGGTGCAGGCCATCTCTGGCAAAGCAGAGTGGTCTGTCGATCATGTCATCCCAGGCAGACAGATACTGGATTCCCTTAGAATGACACCAGAAGCTTAGCCACTTGTTAAAGTCAATCATTTTGTCCTTGTACTGTGGTGTCATTCTGGGTGATGGCAGGATGCTACTCAGGGCTAGGGTCATACAGGTCTGGGCTACAAGATCAGAGAGCTCCTCCATGTCTCTTTTCATGTAGTCCAGGGAGGTACATCTCAGGTCATTCACACCAACATGGACAATGACAGAGTCATATTTGTACTTGTTGTGGAGTGACCTAAGTGCATGCGTTATGTGGCGGATCCTGACACCTGACAGGCAGCTGACAGTAACTTTTTCCTTGTTTAGCCTGGTGAGTGGAACATCAGTGTGCCTGACTATAGAGTCACCTATGACTAGAGTGTTGGGTACGTTATGCCTTATGGGCTGTAGTTGAGTGGCACACTGAGTATGTGGACTATGTGTATTTGGGTTGTGTTGGGGGGTGGAGGTTGCTTGCATTTCTGCTTTGGAGGTCTCTGTTGTTTGGGCAGATTAGTACAGAGAGCCTCCGCGAATGTAGGTGTGTGTTTTGTGGTTCTGTGTGTGTGTTTTGGTGGTGTAGGTTTTGAGGGACTATGTGATGAGTGTGGTGCAGTGCAAGTGTTTACCTTCTCCTCTTGACTGTCTAGGCCTGTCTTTGGTAAAGAGAGCTTTGCTTCCAGTTTGGCTATATAAGTGCATCTCTCACAGGTCGTAGTGTTGGGTGGTAGGAGGAGAGGGTTGTCTGTGTACATGAGGCAATTGCTGCATTGTCTCAAGATGCCCAGATTCATCAGGTAGACAGGAGAAAACACCGGGAGCTGACCTTTAGACATATATAAACCAACAAAGTAGCACTAAGTAAAGAGCCTTCCACCGATATACAAAATCCAATAGTTCAAGAACAGAAGAGGCTCAACACGACCAATTAAAAATAAATAAAAAACTTTAATACTGCAGCAAGTAAGCACTTTCACGTTTCAAGAACGCTTCATCAGACTTAAACAACTGCCATAAAATCAAACCATTTAAATACTATTCAAAAACACAATCAACCAATCAGAAATGTGAATTAATTAGTATTATATTAATTATTCATTAAAAAGTACTTTTAAATGCATCCCTATAAAATTTATATAACACATATAAATATGTCATATGAAGTACATTTTAAAATAATTTACATCACACATGTATCTTCTATATAGGGGTACGGCTTAGGAACACACAAACAGTCCTGGACACAGCAAATCCGTATCTGACCTGCCACAGGAAAGGGGGGAAGCAAGCTTAGAATTTTTTTTTTCCAGTAAAGTGGAAATCGAGAAAGCTGGAAAAGAAGTTAATTCAACGTTAAGAATCTGAGTGGGTTGGCCTTCACAAATGTTCTCTATTAGATTGAGTGAACTAATGACACTAGACTGGGAGGAGTGTCACAGATCAAATATACAGTATGGGCGGGCAACTGCAAAGCCACCAAGTATAAAAACACACAACACTAGGGATGGTGGGTGGGTGGAAAAAAATTACAGTTCCTAGCTGTAGCCACTAAATGAAAGTTTTAAACAGATCAAGGAGCAGACTAGAGAATTCTTTTAACAGACAAAAATGCACATAAAGGTTCGGATAGAGCAATCACAAACAGAAAATACAACTCTCAGTATGAAAAAGCAGTTTACAGTTAAGTAATGTTAAAACAGTTTAAAATAGTACATAAATGCAGTGAAACAATAAAAAAAAGCTTTATAACAGTGCAAAAATATTTTAGATCAACTGTATAGCACAATTATAAGCATTTCAGAAGTGCAATTCAGTGAAATAAGTGTAAGAAATAACTTAGCCTGCTCTTGGAAACTTAAGGAATTTCCACTTATGCAATGCACTTAATTAAAAAGTTTGAATGCCTTTATATTCACTAATTTATACTATAGTACTTTTCGAAATTAACTAGACCACTCTGGTTAACAGTCTATTAGTCATTTTCTTGTGTATGTATGTTATAAATCAAGTGTATGAACTGAGGCATCCAAACTCTTTATTTTTAATATTCTTTGCTCAGGAACAAAACAGTAAGTATGACAAGAAAGTCTTTTTACAGGCAGTTTCACAAGTCTTTAAGAAGCAGACAGCTTCCACCTAGTTATGTTTCTGTAACACACACACACACACACACACACACACACACACACACACACACACACACACACACACACACACACACACACACACAACATATATCAACACACACAGACCGAGCATTATTATTTTTCTCATTTCAAAATTAAAAAAAAAAAAAACACAAATCTGAAATGTTCAAATTATATGCCTTATTTATATGTGCTCCAAATTAAGTCTGAAAGTAAATATGCAAAATCCGTAAACATAAATCAACTTACTTTGAGCTGTTGTGTAAAGACTCTGAATGAAATGCTGTAGACACTAACCTGAACTAAAACCTAATCCTTGCTTAATATGTGATTCAGTAAGCAGTTAAATTAAGAAAAATAGCACTAAAGCATTGTTTTTTTAAATCTGTTTTCAGATTGTGTACACCAACTATATGTTAGGGATAAAGTCTTCACTCAGTAGATCTACTGACAGAAAACAAACAAATAAATAACAGAGTTTGTCGCATTCAACTGATGAATGTTAATTTCAATGCAGAATTAGCTGAATGAACACTAAGCTGGGAAGTGTACCACACTGAAAACTTGGCATGAGATTTCCCCATTCACCTTAGGAAATTGCTTGGACAGTCAGTTGGGTAACATCCACTTCCCAACAATTATGGGTACTCAGTTAGGTAATATCTTCTCCATGACAATTCTATTTGCGCTGTAGAGTTTCTGGAAGTGTATGAGACAGCATTTGGACTTTGGTGGCCACTTCTTACAGTCTCTAATAGTTCCACTGAATGT
The DNA here is from genome assembly GCF_019279795.1 of Protopterus annectens. NCBI lineage: Eukaryota > Metazoa > Chordata > Ceratodontiformes > Protopteridae > Protopterus > Protopterus annectens. Next base: position 78,546,910 of record NC_056743.1, read on the forward strand.
CCCATTCCGGTGTTTTCCAAGCATTTGGTCATGTATATAAAAGTCAGGGATGTCTGTCATCGATGACTGTCTTCCATCACTGAAGTGGCATTACTGATATTTCTTTATAAATAACTTCCCCATTGACTTGTAGCCCTGTACCTGTCTTAGGACTCTGTTTTGAAATCTAATCTGCCAAAAACAACTGTATGAATTGCACAACAAGAGCTGCAAACAGTTGTAAAGCAAATCAGCTAATCTAAACTGTAATCAACTCATGTTAAGTAATTACAAGTAACTCAGAAGTCAGCACACCTAACTAAACAAAACAAGGAAGAATATTAATAGCTAGAGAGACTATAACCAGAGAGGAAAAAATCCAAGTGAGGAATCATTTTTGGTTATTCCAAAGGCAAGAATGTTGAGGAAAGTAAAACTTTGAAAAACTCTGCTCTGTATATGAGAATTTGCTCTCTACTAACTTTAGTCACTGATACTCACAACTCATGAGACTATTGGATTAGGTATGCTATTTTACATGGTTACAGGCAGATTCCGCCATTGTCATGAATACCATAAAAAGAATGCACATAATGTTTAATGGAGTCCACAAAAGTCAGATGTGCACAAGTAGGTAGAAGAGATAGTGTCTGATTTCCAGGGCTCAGGATATATGCTGCCTGTGAGTCAAATGAAGAAAATCTCAGTTAATGTGATAAAAATGGATGAGGCTTTCTCAGTTATAGAAGGAAAATCAGCCAACACCAATTATGCTACAACAATTAATAAATATAATCAGTAAATATAAAAAAAAAATTAAACTTTAATAGATATGCACATAAAAGCAGAATGGCTTTTACTTTGTTTCAAATGTTGTAGATTTAGCACCTGTCATCTCTGATATTGACTCCAGTGGAAGGGTTTCTAAGTATGACAAAAGCATTTATAAAGAGGGCTAATTTAATCCATGTTGGAATTCTGTGCAACAACAAAGGAATACAAAATAACTTATGCTGGTGTCACATAGTGGCACAGAAAAGCAGTGGTTCGCATTTTATTTTTTATTTCTATTGGAATCTGTCACTTAAAATATGCCAGTTATGTCAGGCTCTTGTCTGCAGCCACACTACTGTGCTTGCACGACCTACAATTCACTAACACAGTTTCAAGTATCATATCTGAACTATCTGCCATTAAATAATGGCTGCAATGCAATCACACAAAATATGCTTGTATGAAAGATGTGCAAATAACATAAATAGTTCTGGCACAATTTTTGTCTAATGTCTACAAAATGAATAAAATAATAACATAAAAATAATATTTTGTGGAAGAAGCCTCTAGTCTATTTTGCATAGGGTAGCTCTTTGCTCTAACACTCTTGTTATAGTGAACTTTGAGGTCACTTTACCTTTGAGAAGGCCTTAAATGCAGGCATATTACTCGATGAATGAATAGAATGATAAAGTGTAAATCATTAGAGACCTGGCTATCATTTCATTGTTCTGTTCTATCAGAAAATAGAGCAGCTCCTGCTGAAGTCTGTACACTGTTCACATAGTGCGGGAGGAGTGCAAGTGAAGCCATATGCCAGAAAGCTCTGTTTGATAACATTCCGCGCTACAAACACATGGTTTTCATCTCATTGGATGTGTCTGCAGAAATGGGGAAAAATAGTGGAGGTGATATCCAATCAAAGTTAAATTATTATTTTATAATTATTATTATTGTTATTATTATTACTACTGATATTATTATTATTAATCTACTGCTTCCATGCATCACATAATGGCCTTCTACCCCTGTGCCTCCTTCCAGTGCCAAGTCTAGCAATTCTCCTTAACTCCTTGCTATCAGATTAAGCTGTGGTTGGTTATGGATCTTAAGGCTATTCAGGGGGTTATTACTATCACCTTCTGCCAAGTTTTTATTCTTCTTCTTATTATTATTATTTTTTTATTTTTAACCTACTTTACCTCTACTCTCCCCACCCACCAAACTATGTGGAATTGCCTGAGGGCTGTGCATGCAGTGTGAGGGGCATGCAACATTTTGCCCTACCTCAACAGCAGATAAATGAAGCCCCCAACATTTCCTCTCTTTGGACTACAGTCCCTTCTTCAGAGTCCCCACCAGAGATCACTGTGCCAATGGAACCCCCCCCCCCCCGTGAGCAACCAATGTAAAATTATTCAGTGCTACTGCAATGTAATTTGAAATTAAAGGTGCAATATGTACAAAGCTGCAAGAGAGTTATCGTGTTCTGCCATTCTTACTTTAAGATAGTATCTGTTTAAGCATTCTCACACTAGACATTTGGGATTATGGTCAATTTTAAGTATGGATAATGATAAAAGAGACATAAGGAAATGTGTTTATTAACTGCAAGACCTGACCATTTGTATGATGTCCAGACTAAATGAATTGAAAGTCTGGAGATGATTCACTTACATTAGGAAATATCACACAGTTGTGTTATAACAAGTACAAGTGTATCCCTACTCTTGTTAGATCTACTGCAAGTGTATTTTCTTGCAAAATCTGCAGGTTAAGAGTGTGGCCTAATGGTTAAGGTGTTTGCCTTGCAAACGCAGGATTTGAGTCTCACAAGGGATAATTTGCTAGGTTTAAAATGGCTTGTAAGGGCAGTTAGCTTAGTACTAATCTATGTATTAATGCAAATAGATTATATGGGCCTAAGCATTTCTTATTTTATTTTGTCCATTAATATACTCTCAAGTTTATCCCCATTAGTCTCTGGATTATTAACTAGACTAACATGACTGCTGCTGCTTTAAAAAATACTAATGTACACACCGCATCATCTGAAAAAGCTTTTGAAAATACCAAAAGCAGTGACCAGAACCAGATTTGCTGGTTCCATAACTTTTATTTTTTTTCAGTCATGTATTGTCTACTCAACAATTATTAGGCTGAAAAAAACTCTGTCTTTATTAAGTTACCTTTCTCTAATTCAGAAAGCAGCTTACCTCTCAACCTCTTAGAGCAAGAAATCTAGACAAAGCCATCAGTAATGGGGGCGGGGGGGGGTGGCAAAGGCCCAAAAATAGGGACACTTTTTAAATATTGCTCTTACAAACTTAGAAAATTGATAGAGTAACAGGTTTTACATTAGTGTGACTTTTCTGAATGAAATGAAGTCTAAAACTCAAACGTCTGTCATTATTTTATGACTTTAACCCTCAATGATTTGCCAGAAAAACACAATTTTATGTGTAATGGATGAAAAAATCTGGGCCAAAAATCTGGACATTCTGTAAAAATCTGTACAGTTGAGAGGTATGGAAAGCAGGTGAGTAGAAAATAAAAGAATTAAACCCAGACCTACAAAATGATCCTGGTTTGCGGATGTGAACCTTAGCCCTCTGTGTTATATTTGCTAGGCCAAAATAATGTTGCGGTATTAGGATGTAGGAATCACTCTTCATATCATTTAGCTCAGTTTCATCTGTTATGACCATCACACTTGTCCCAGAAAAACATGTATTAACATACGAAAGACCGTTTTAGTCTGACAATTTAACACTGCTTCTCAGAAATGAAAAGTTTAGCTAATAGAAAGTAAGTGAGCAGAAATAATTTTGTTAGTTTACTGACTCTAATCTTCATGTAATTACTGTGACAGGACTAAATTCTCTTCATAGCCGCCTCATATTTTTTAAAATTAAATGTTTTCATTATTATCTGGTCTGTTATCTGAAGACTGTATGCCATTATTTTAAAGTAGCCATTTATTTAGTGTTTAATTCCAATATATAACTACAGTGTTTTTTCATATCCCAGTAGGTGGCATATATCTCTCCAGAAATAAAAGATTAGATTATCAGAAATCCTGCTTCAGTAATGGGGTACCTGAAGAATGCCTACATCTGTCACTGTTCCACTGTATGAAAAATCACTTCTGAGATGCTCGTTTCTAGAAGAGTCATTAAACTAGCGTCTAAGCTGTTCATTTTCTGTCATTCTTCATACAAAATTAAATATTTTCTGACACTTGCAGAAGAAATTTTTGAGAATCATTTTATCAAAATGAAGTTTATAAAACATAAATGAACTGTGTATTAAATCATTAAGAAGTAAAATATATATTAACTAATAAAACAGAGAAAAAGGCCTATAAAAGGTAAACATGAAAAAAAGACTTGCCTTATAATAAAATGGTTCTTACTCCCTTATGTGCAGTAAGTCAATATGCTCAAAATTAAAAAAATGTCTGAGTAAACACTTATGCACTTAAACACGTCCAACTTCCTCTGTACTTCAATATGTGCAAGAGATTTTAGAAGGATTTTAATCAGAAAAAAGTGTCTGATAACTTTATCACAAGTTACAGACATTTACCAAACACAAACTTGTTAAATTGTCTCATTTATGTTGTGAAGTTCTGTATCGCAAAAGAGGAAACTAAGATACAGCTACACGGCTCTTATGCTTAGTCAGTGTGTTTATTATGCAACTTGATGTTGCACAGGAAGTTGCAATGCGTGGGAGTATTGCAGATAATAGAACTCACTAGTGTTACTGAGCTTTTAGAAATAAAATGGGGGAAATGGTGCATGTGAATGACCATAGCATGATATGCAACTGAAGAATCGCTATCTAATGAGTGTATAATGAGATGTAGAATTCATAGACATAGGGATCAGTCAGCATTCAGCAAGCTGCATGTCATTGCAAAAAGGACATGAGAATTCTTGCAGCTGCTATATATAAAAGGACTGGCATTTATGCAGCTGTATATTTTGTCAGCAATTACTTCGACGTTTCACCTGGTAGTTCAAATCATTGCCATGCAGCTTAAATAAAAACAGTACCAGCAGCATACCTACCACCAGATAGATGGCCAGCAACAGATTGTTTTTCAGAGGACACTTGTTATACAGGCATTGGAATTCATATCTTGCCTATGAACTAGATTGAGAGGAATGTATTAGAGTTCCTATAAGAGTGGGCATCAAATTATGGGTGATGCTTGTTTTAGTGGCAACACAATCTTTTCAGGGACAGCCAAGGGGATACAGGTCATATCACAGACATCAGCCTGCAGAAAACTAAATATGTTCCTCAAAATATATATGTGTGAAAGGTAACAGAGAAGGTTAAGGCTCCAGTCTATTACTGTTCATTTGTCATTGGGTACAAGGATTGATTCCTTCCACTGTCTTTTGCCTATTGTGTGACTGTGAGCATGTCACTTAATTATAAAGTGTTCTCAAGTTACTCTTAAAAAAGGACAATTGTGTCCAGTAGGTTTATCTGGATAGCAAAAGTATAAAAAGTGTGATTATTTCCAAGCATGGATGACCATATCTGTCTCTCCATATACAATGGGGAGAGCCACCATCATGTATGACTTCTGTAACATTGACTGCTTCCCCAAAGTTTGTAGAAGGACTGTGTTATGTGAATAAGAAGGGCTAACATTCTAGCAATGGCCAGAACAAGGGTTGATAACAAAAACGTCTGCATAGCACCTTGGCAGGGATTATGTTTCACAGATCTGAGATGAGAATCATCCAAAGGAGCCATCATTCAGGCAACCATGAAAGTCAATTGTGTCACTGCAGGCTTCTAGGAATGAAAGCATTTCAACAGCCTAGCCCAACTCTCCTAAGTAGGAGGATGAGAAAACCACATTAACAGTACTCTCATGTACTTTCTAATGGGTGCAACCACCAATCAATGGCTTACTGGGTCAAAAACCAATTGCATGAGACCTGTGCAATTCTACCTTTCCCCCAAGGGATTTCTCACTCTGCCTTGTTGTACATTTCTCTCACTGAATGGTCATAACACAGTACCTTCCCCTCATCACTGATTTTTCAGTTTTGTATGACCCACCCTGTCCTTTTTAATATTTCCTGTATTCTTGTTCTTTTGATAGGGTAGGATTTAATGAAACCCCTTGTTTTATCCACTCCTTCGCACTTTCCTGGTTGTTGCCATCTGGCATAACCCTTCCCCTTGGGCTACTCTCAGAGCTGTATATTGTATTCTTTTGTGGCAGCCCATGGTTGGACCCCTCCTCCTCATTTTCAGACTATGGATCACTTGCCTTTCGGCTTTTGCTTGTGCATTGGTGTGTCCTGGACATAGGCCTTGTAAGACTTTCTTTTGCTCCCTTCCAGTATCCCCTCACACAAATATACTGTAATGACAACCCAGAACTGATATCAAAGTCTTTTTTTTTTAACAGCATTGTCGTTCTTTGGTCTCAACTCTGTACAGTTGCTCATTAGTATTGTAAATCAGCTTCAATTGCATGCTAGTCCAACATTCTTTTGCAGTATTACAACACTTTGCAATATACTACCATTCCTTTATTTCACATTTATCTATCACCGATTCTTTACTTTACTTATCCCCTTTTGCCCCATACATTTCTTGTCCCTGAATTGTTACATCAGTATTTTATTACTTGTTTCTTCTAAAACATAGATATTAAACTTATGTTTATTGTATTTTATTATATATCATTAAGTAGTTATGAAACATATATTGCTTATCTCAGAAGCTTGCTGCTGTGCCCCCATTGACTGTATTACTCACAACTATCCTTAGAATTGATTATTTTCCTCCCATTGTTAGTAGTGTTTTCATGCTGTGTTCTACTGGGGGTGTGTTTTTTCCAAGATAAGGACCTGTTTCGTATAATGCATCCTTTCAACCCTGCCCACAGTCATGTGCCCCCAGAGTCTGTTCCTTCCACTTATTTATTGCTTCTATCTATGATCATTCATTCCATATTGCTGCCTTCCACCTGCTTGACTCTGCCATCCATCATTAATGCTTCCATCTAGCTTGATTAGTCAGGCACTTGTCCATCAGTTCAAATCCGAATCACCCCACTTGTCTGACAGACAGTCCTCCCATCTGCTTATAACATCCGCTTGTCTATCTCTGCCTCTGAGTATTTCTTTGATTGCACCTAACTCTTCCTTAGCAGAGGTCTCTAATTATGCTGTGCCTTTCATATAACTATTTTACTTGTTCCCCCTCCACCATCTTTTTAACACCTTTATTTATTTATTTTTATTTTTATTTATTTAACATTTGTTGACCGGGAAAGTCTGACTAGGTTCCACAGAGCCTGTTTTCAGTGAAGGCTCGGGGAGAAATGCTCCAGATGCATGTCTTTAGAATGTGGGAGGAAACTGGAGTACCCAGAGGAAACCCACGCGAACACAGGGAGAACATGCAAACTCCACACAGAAGGCACCCCAGCCGAGAATCGAACCAGAGAACCTCTTGCTGTGAGGTGACACCGTTAACCACTGCACCACTGCGCCACCCGTAATATTAATTATGACATAAGGAAGCATACATTTATATAAAAGAAAACAAACCATATTAAGATTTCTACACTTAAAACATCATACATCACATACATTATTCTGTAGAATTCCATTAAAATTTACTCCTCCTCTAAAACATTATTATTCATATATTGTTATATTACTGTTAATGTGCTTCTACCCTTTACCCTTTTCTAAAGATCCCACTTCCAGTTCTTTTATCTCTTGTGCACTATTCACAACTTTAAATATGGTTGGTTTAGAGATTAATATCCATTTTCCTAGCTTTTTTGGCAGCCACCAGAATTAAACTTAACAATGATTTATCTTTTTGTCTAGCACTAGTGAGGTCATTCATGTTCCTAGATAATATGGATGGTATAGCTATTATGATAAGAAGAAATTATTCCCACCCTGTTATATACAACAACTTTTTAAATGTCTGTTTCTAGCTTTTGCATTGCATGCTCCCACTAATGTTTGGCAGGTTGATCCTTTATACATTTGCTTCATGTCTCAATTTTAACTTATATCACATTTTACAATACTTTTTTTAAGAAAACCCTCAAGCACAAAAAACAAACAGCCCCTGAACATCCCCATAAACTATTAACATTAAAAGACACACACACACACACACACACACACACACACACACACACACACACACACACACACACACACACACATATGTAAATCTTCAAATGAAGTTTAGCTCTCCTAATAGGAACAAATCAACAGATGCACCCACAGGCACTAACTAATGTAAAATTAAAGTTATTATGTTAAGGTACATTTTATAGCCTGTGCTCCTACTTAAACTAATTGCTACCTGTTCTTGCCTTATCTTTATTCCCCACCCATTTGTGAAAAACAGCTTTTATGTTTTTAGACATTTACTCTTTAAGAATAAGTACACTATCTTTAAACTAAATTATTTACTGCAAGTGCATTGAAGAACTTAGTGGCCAGAAAAGCTGCTATCTGTTATTCACTTTCAGTAATGTCAGACATTATTATTTACTAGGCTGACTGCCCTTTTACCTTTTCATTTATATTTCTTTCAGCAAACAGTGGATAGATGTCTTGCAATTTATTGCCTTTACCTGTAGTCAGTTCCTTTCCATAGAAGCATACAAACAAAATGTACAGCTGCCTCCAGCTGTAAACTTCTCAACTCACACTGAACATTTATTTGCTAAAGGAAAACTATTTATTACATTCACAGTGGTCTCTTGTTTATAAAGCCATCAAGCTTATGCAAAAAAAATGTATTATTAGATTAAGCCAAAGGCATTAATCCAGACATTTAACTATACATATATTATATTCAGTGCACTTCCATGTTCTTAGCCTATTGTTATTAGAGTTGATATACTCCTTCAGTGTTTGTTTATTTTAATCAGCTATGAATGCATTTGATTTATTTCCTTTAAATTATTGGAAGCCATCTCTAGTACCAAAACTGGAGTTTGAACTGCTTTTTGCTGAACAGCTTCAGGATTCTTCCCAGTCAGTATTTTTCTTCAACTTTTCTAGCTGATTTTCTTTCAGGTTCTATAAGTTTCTTTATTGCTGGTATAATTGCAGTAGTCACTAGCCAATTAATGAATTTTACTAAAGCTTTCAGAATTACTGGCCCTTATCTGTCAGTTTCTTTCTTTCTTTCTTTCTTTCTTTCTTTCTTTCTTTCTTTTACACTGGAAGAGCTAAACTTAAGCTGCTGATCAGTGTGCAGCCAATATGAAAAGTTCCCCTCCACCATCTTGTCTCTTTTCTCTTCTTCTTGTAGTTGCCATAGTGATTTGTTACTTTCTTGCAGGTTGCTTTTATTTGCATGTGGCTCCTATAAACATCCTCACCTTATCTTCTTTCCTGCAGGGGGTTTCATTGTTCAGCACTGCATATCTTTTTCATATTTCTGCATCTGCTCTCCTTGGTATAAGATTGCTGCCCAAGCCCATGTCTAACAATTGATTCACATTTTTACTGTCTGTGTTGTTTAGCTGACTGTGATACCTAAGTTTAAACTGTTGAGCAGTTACTTAGTTAGTTAGTTAGTCAGTGAGTCGGTTAATTTCTTGATTTTGTTTACAGGGGTATTGGTGTAACCAATATCAAGCAATTTCATCCCAAGTAACATCCTTCACATTGTGTAATCTGCAACATTCACATTCATGGTCTACTTCCAGAATTGTGTTGTATTTTTCTCATGTAGCTGTCCATTTCATTCTTACTTCATTTAACAACTAAAGCATAGCTTTCTTTCTCCTAAACAGTGTTTCTTAGTAATTGCTAACCTGCTTTATGAACATTCTGCAAATGTAATTTTGCTTGTATTGTTATTTCAGCTTTTACAACAAGGGAATGGAAACGTAGAAAAACATTCCTGGATCTGCTTTCTGCTTTCTGCTGCTGCTTGTTGCTATCCAACTCATTGTATCCTGACTATTAGTGTCTCTTTATTTACTGATTTTATATCTAACTGCTTTATTTCCCTGTCATCCACTTTCTCTTATATTCCAATTATTCAGATGTCGCTCCTTCTTTAGCAATTTAAAGACCATCCATCTTTTCTCCCTGTGTTTTTATTATATTTGTTAGTTTTTTTATTTAGTAAATCTATTCCTGCATCTCAGCTTTAAATGCTTTATGTTTTACCAGTTCTTGCACCTTTCCCAGTAGTTTTTTAACTCTGTTTGCTGTTGCCTTCTTGCTTGTTTCAAGGATTTCAGATTCTGGCCTTCTCTGATTACCTTTTTAAAAAATGCACAATTGTTCCACCTTGTTTGCAGCTTTAAAGGAAGCTATATTTTCATATTTTTGTTTCTGCTCCATAGCCCCCTCCCCCCAGGAGCAATATTATTATTTAAACTTCCGGAAGCCCTGTCCACAGATATGGGCACCCTTCTTATCTGTACTTGTAAAATATCTGTGGTTACCAGCTACATAATTGTTTTCATTCACTGTATTTTATCTATTTATTGGTTTGATGAATGTGTGGTTGTACTGATCTATGGTGGCCAACCCTGGCTCAAACACCAAGTGACAAATACATTAAATATACAGAATTAACACACTTTTATGTAGCCTTTTTAAACCCCAAGTTCTGTAATACAGAAATGAAAAAAAAAGCCAATAACCTCAATATGCAGGCATAAATCTCACAATAAATGCAGTTACAATTCAAAAGTGGAATTAAATTACCTTAAGTTTGAGTCAGCATACTCTAATGTTATGGTAAAAATAAAGAGATAAACTGTTGCGTACCATATTAAGTGTAACACCAGTAGAAAAAGAGCCAGAATATTTATAAAAATAATGAATAACTACCGGCGTTCACACTCGCTCCTTAAATCTTACGTGTTCTCGTTGTGTAAACAAATTTGGAAGTGAAAACATCACAATCTGTTCAGACCTGTCCAAAACGCTTATGCAGTTTTACCAAAATAGACGACTTTTCAGTCCAAAAGGTACCAAAAGAACCAGAAGTTAAGTTGATATAGGTAGTTCAATACAACGACTATTCAGTCAATAAAATGCTGGAAACTCCTGGTTCTTTTGGTACCTTTTGGTTATTCGTTATTTTTAAAAATACTCTAATGTTAGTTGCTTTTATTTCATTAAAGTGCACCATATCTTTTTAGAAACCGAGCGGTAGCACAAAGGCAGGATATGGTGGCAGTACCATAGCCTGGATGAAGTGGAGTAGTATACTAACAGTTGTTAGAAGGATGTATTAAGAACCCCAGAAGAGTTGCTGATCAGGTGATGCATTCATTTGCACAGATGGGCTGTCACTGCAGTTGCATTAGTTAAAATCTTTACATGTTTGTAACTGACTGTGGTGGTGGTGCTGCGGTAGCGTTGTCGCCTCACAGTAAGATGTTGTCCCGTTCGATTCTCAGCTAGAGAGTCTTCTGTGTAGAGACATGCGTGAATGGGCGTACCTTCATTGAAGGTTGTGTGTCAGAGCTGGCAACTCGGCACATAAAAATCTACTGCCAATCATTAGCGGACCGGAGTTCTGCTGCGGCGACCCCTAACCGGGAAAAGCCGAAAGACACAACAACAACATGTTTGTAACTAAAGCAAGGAGCTACAAGAAGCTATTCTCTACAGTTCTGTTGTTCAAAAGCCTTTCTTCGTCATCAACTTTGCGAGTGGTGGGGTCCCAGTCTCATAACTTTTCAGGGCTCCAAATGAGTGAGCTATGGTTATGCATGGTAGCAGTAATTGATCTGCAGTAGACCTGGTCAAGGAATAAGGTTGCAGATTTCAGGTATGCCAGCCACAGTTTCAGCTCAGTGTGATACATAATTAAACACATGCTGTGGGGAGATGCTAGATGAATTTCATAAAGGTAATTCATCTGGCAATTTTGGTAGCATGACATTTTGAAACACAGGTTTTACTAATCCAACCTGATCACATTCTATGACAAGATTGTCAATGAAATGAACAACCAGATTCAAACTGATGGATTGTCTCTGGATTTCAAAACATCTTTGTAGTACATTTCATAGATGTATGGTGTAAAAACTGAAGAGTAAGGAGTGCAACACAAAATGGGGAAGCAGCTAGGAAACCTACTGAAATGTGTAGTGGAACAAGGGAATCTGTACAAAAGGAAATGGCCTGTGAGTTCCTGCAGTGCTCAACAGTAGAGCTGATGTTTTTGTAAATTACTTGCAGGATTATTCATTTGCTACAATGTTGAAAGACAGATTAAAATGACAACAGCATTCTACGATTTACATCTTAAGACCAGTCCTAAAACTCATTACAGCCAAGTGCACCTCCAGGCATTTCTGCAGTTACCTCTTACAACACCTCTAGGCGTCAAATATTGCCTGTTCATATTTGCATTAATAATTCCAAAACCATGCTATTTACAAGGTATCAAAATATTATATCCTGAAGCATACATGATGACAAACACAATTGTATTGATAATTGACCTCGGTCAATGAGTATTTGTTAGAACTGTAAGGTGATAACCTCATTTTTTAAAGGCTTAAACCACACCCACTAGTTAAAGGTACACACTCAAAATAGCTGTACTGGAGGGGAATGAGTTAAGAGAGTCTTATTTGACCCCACCCCCCAAGAGATAAGGACAAATCTCAGAGCCATAAGTATGATGGGACCAAAGTGGTGGCTTCCCCAGCTGCAAATTGCTAGAAAACATGATTGGCAGTTGGTGACAAGACACTTGTGCAATAATGGCATTCATTTATGAAGCTGCTGATGATATTACAGCTTATTTAAAAGAATGCAGAGCAGCTTAGTGTGTTGGTAGCTACAGCAAGGATGTTATGCTGTGATATTTAATAACACAAAAAGGAAGGAAATGCATTAATTAAAGAAGCTGCGATATCACCTATGACTTCTTAAATGAATACTGGAATGCTAGCACTGTGACTGTGTCCCACTGGCAAATGCAGAATAATTTGTTATACTACCATTCAAAGAGTTTCTGTTTTCTGGTTGTCAACTGAAGAATTCCTTTTTTAATGTATGTATGTATGTATGTATATAATTATTTATTTTTGTCTTTAAATTTAGGTTGCTGATCTGAAAATCTTGACAGAGTTAGATAAATGCTTCACATGTGCATGATGACACAAAAATGAATAAGAGTGTCTCCAGGTAGCTATATTAGACAGGGTGTGGGAAATGCAAGCAGCAGGATAGGAAAGTAAATTAAGCAAAATGAGGAAGGGGTATCACCAGGAAAGGTAATAATTAAAGGCTAAATTAACAAATTTCTGTTTCACTGAATGGCGGAGAACTTCTGGAGTACACTCTTAAATGTACTGGGGAAGTATAGACTCCTAGACTAGATTCAGGAGGACTATAACAAATGGAACATGGAATGATCAGGGCCCTTTAATAGATGAGTGAACACATTACCTGTAGCATACATCTGTACATCTTTATCTGGCTAAAGTAAATTATTTTCTTTCCCATATATAGAGTTTTCAGTGTTTTAAGAGTTATCATCGGCCTGTTTTCTTCCTCTCCCTTAATAGCTAGGATATTTATCATATTGTGCTAGTCTAACATTTTTAAGTTATCAGCAGTTTGGTAGATAAAAAAATCCACATTACAGAGCTACAATTTATATTTCAAGGTGGGAATATTTTGTTTGTTTATTTGGTTCCCCCCTGACCATTGAACCCTTGCTATATCCTATCCATTTATCCATTCAGCTCATTATGTGCAAGGCTGATGACAGTTATAGGATTTGCTCTTAGCCCTTGTATTAATGTCAGTAAATACACATCATTCTGGACCAGAAGGCACAACTAACATAAAAGTACACATTGCAAGCCAAAGGAAAAGCCAGAAGATTTCAACACTGATATTTTGACTGCACTATAGTGTTTTGACCGTGACCCTCCTTTGAGAATCACCTGAAAAAAATGAAAGATGAGAGTTACTTCTGGAGGTAATCATAAGGAAAAAAAATCATTTTTTACTTTATTTAATAGTTCCGTATTTTTAAATTTTGAATTCGTAATTATTGTGTGCTGTTCCCAGATCAGATATGGATAAAGGTCCTTTTGATTTGTTCCAACATCTGACTAGAAATGGATGATTTGCTGCATCACACGATGCTTGCAGCATCTCTTTCTTTTGATGCTAATAAAGCATCTTACAACAGAGAAGAAAGGCTGGCAAGACTAACAACTGAAATTCATATCCAGATACAGCCACTATAGTGCCATCAGTCCAAAATGCTTTTGTTATAAGCAATTGAGAAAATTGTCCCCTTAAAGTAAAGCCCCTATTACCAATGATCAAGAGATGCCTCTTCAAAACAAGCAAAACTGTTTCTTTTGCTACTAACCAAGTCCCATTTTCAGCCCCTCTAGGAGCACTTCATCCTCCTTATCTTCTTTTTTAAATATACTAACTGAAAAACTGCACGGAAACTATGAAGCTTTGATGAATACAGTATGTGCACAAGCTGAAATCTCACAGGACAAGTGTAATTATCACAATTGTGACTGGGGAAATTAATCATCACAGAAAGAGGATTGGGAGGGCAGTCTTTGTCATATGTAGGGATGTAGGACAGAAATATAAAATAAAATAGGAATAGAAAGGACTGCTACTTATGCATGTGTATCTCTTCTGTATTTCCTTGCAACTACAGAACTAAGAACTAAAATGTCCATCTGCTATGGCATAAAACATATAGCGTCACTGTATAAAATATCTGAACAGGTGCACTCAGTTCTATGCAGTTCTCTTGCAAATTAAGCATATAAGGTAAGAAAAAAATGTTTTGGTGGAGAGGTAAAACCTGTTGTAGGCCCCTCACTAATGTTACACTGATATTCTCACTCCAAGGTCTCTTTACTTTAGACAAAGTACAATTGGTAAATTCCAACTTAAAACATCCCACTCTTTCTCCATGAGGCTGTGATCTTGGAGTACAAACTAAGCAATACAGTTCACAGGGAAATGTGTTGCTCCTATATGAAGTGACCAAACATGTATTACCAATGATGCTTGTCAGAATCAAAGCTTGAGGAAATGTGAATGAACTTTCAAATAAAAAACAATAATAGGAAACCCTACATATGCATATACATAGAGGCCAACAGATGAAAAAATATACTCTGTTCCAAGTCAACCCATGTGTTAAAGCAAGCAAATGGTTTGGTAGCTGCCCTTTCTATGTACTTCTCAATATTGCTGTTATAAAGTTCCTAGAATAACAGGATTGTATTAACATACATTATCTAAAGAATATGATCTCTGAAACTCAAATGTATGCCATTACATAGTTACTTCAGACCTTAGTGATTTGCCAGAAAAGCACACATTTTATGAGGAACAGACCGAAACTGTTAGTCAAAAATCTAGGCAGTTGACAGGTATGCCCCTCCATTTCCACTGTTATGATAATTCTTCAGTCCCTTCCGATCATTCTTGTATCCCAGTATTTATATATATATATATATATATTATACTAGAGTCACGGGTCATGGAACCAAACACTGAATCCCTCCATATATGAAAAAAAAATAGCATTTTCTTATTAAGTGTCCACTTTGTAGCAACTTCTTATGCTACTCTATTGAACAAAAGTTTTCACTTCTTCTTCTTTCGGCTTTTTCCCAGTTAGGGGTCACCACAGAGGATCACCTGTCCACTCATGATTGGCAGTGGAGTTTTACAGTGTCGAGTTGCCAGCCTGGTGCCCAACCTTCCACAGAAGGCACACACATGCACACACTCACACCTAGGACCAATTTAGAGTGTCCAATCCACCTACAGCATGTCTTTGGAATGTGGGAGGAAACCGGAGCACCCGGAGCAAACCCACACAACCACAGGGAGGACATGCAGACTCCACACAGAAGGCAACCCAGTTGAGGATCGAACCAGAGAACCTCTTGCTGTGAGGTGACAATGCTAACCGCTGCACCACCATGGCCGCCAACAAAAGTTTTCACTTAATGCTGTAAATACAAATGTTTTTCCTTATCTCTGTATTTTATTTTTCTGTCGATAATCTCTTGATGTACAGAGTTTTGATTTCAGTTCTTAAATTTTGAAAACAGTGAGTCAAATTTATAAAATCAAACCAAATCTTTTTTTAAGGGGAGCAGATGCCCTGCACCTCATAGAGTGGGAAACAACCCCTCCCATCCCCCCAAATTATACATAACAACTCCATAGCAATACTACAGTGGAGAAAAGGGGAAGTATCTCAGACAAGCACAGAAGTATCTCAGACAAGCACACCATTGGCTAACACAACACAAGAACACTACACAGCACATGAAACTCACAAAGATGTAACAATTTCTTAATGAAGATACACATTGGCATATTCAGGGGTGACGTAATATAGCAATAACCCACGCCTGGGTGTGGGTAATGCTAAATTTACCCACGGTTGGCGTGGTTTGGTCCCGAGGGCAGTACATCAGAGCTGCGGGCAAAAGCAACGGAGAAAGCAAGATCTCCATTGCTTTTTTTTTGTGTTTCGCTATGTTAAATGAGTTTAACATAGCGAGACAGTTTTAAAATAAGCAACGGAGATGTCCGTTGCTTATTTTAAAACTGTCTCGCTATGTTAAACTCATTTAACATAGCGAAACACTAAAAAGCAACGGAGATCTTGCTTTCTCCGTTGCTTTTAACATTGCTATGTTAAATGGGTTTAACATAGCGAGACAGCTTTAAAATAAGCAACGGAGATCTCCGTTGCTTATTTTAAAGCTGTCTCGCTATGTTAAACCCATTTAACATAGCGAGACAGTGTTTTAAAAAAACGAGTTATACTAATGGATAAAAGTCCCGACGTCCGGATCTTTTTCCATTAGTATAACTCGATTTACAATGGGCACGCTGGCCAATCAGCGTGCACGTTTTGGGGGGTTCTTGGTATAATATGTTTGTTGCTCTCCTACATCTCTTTGAGTTAAATTTAACAAATGCTCAGCTAGATGATATCAACCAGTCAAACCTTCCTGTTAATGAAACATTTCCTAAAAATCATTTTTCAGGGGGAGCAAACCACTTGCACTTCTATGCTGGGGGTAATCACCCTCTCCCAAATCTAATAACAACTTCATAATCTCAGAAACATGAGGAAGGCAGAAATTCCACAAAAGAAAGAAAATATTACCAGTGTATCCTTATTTACCACACTGACAGAAAACAGTGTTTGTGGAATTCACTAATTTGAAATTGACAGACTGGCACCTCAACCACTGTAACTTTAACAGGTGCAGACTACAACTCCATTTGAACTATGGAGGGTACAGATTGCTGAAAGGGTAATACTACACCTTGTTGTGCAATAGGTTGCTGAGGTTTCACTGGCTGTGTTTCATTAAGCAAAGTCTTAGATTCTCGATGTACATTGTGCCGCCTGCTTTTAGTCTGATATTGTCTGTTAGATCAGCCAAGAAGGGCTGTATAGAAATGATGAGTTTTCTTTTCTTCTTATAGTTTTTTCCTCGTCTGGATTTGTGGAACCTCAGCAGTAGTACATTTTGACACTGGAAATTTGGGGCCCAACCTCTATATTCGGGGTAGTGCACAGTAAATATTCTTTAGCTAACTGTGTAAAACATATTGGTTTGTAACATTTTAGTCATGTGCTTTGTGCATTTCCACATTTTGATGTAATGCTTTCGGTCTTGATTTATGAAAATTCAGTGTTTCTTTACAAGTCCACCTAGACCTCCCCAAACTACCAGGTCGCTAGCTTCCTGGCATCTCTTGTTTTTCTTTTCAATGGCATTTTTGAACTCTTGCCAAATGAAAATTATGACTTCTTAATAATGGCACCTGTAAAATAAATAAATAAATCCAATCTCTGTCACCTTGTTTTTATATGTTATGCTCTTTTGAACTGCACTACCATATCATTTTTGTTGCTTTTTTGGGCCAGGTGATGTCTGAGGTTGGAACAATAACCCCTTACAGAGCTGCCACCGCTGTCCCTCCCAGAGTCATGCTTCCTTTTAAATACATTTTTATTGCTTTCCTTATTAAACTATATTTGCATGTGGTTTTCCATGTCTTACAAAGAATATGAATAAAAGGATCATTATTTCAACTTTCCAGGTGTAATCCTTAAAATTTTGCTTGTTGTATGCCCCTGTTTGTGTCATTTACACAAATATCAGTAGCAAAATATATTTGATATCCTTTTTGTCTCTGTTTGTCTTTCCACAATTTCTGACAAAATGTAGGTGTTAGGATGATGAGCCCCATAAAGACTTCAGGAAAGCCTCACCTCTGATCACTTGAAGACTGATTATTTTATAAAATTTGCTATAAGTTACCTTTTTAGTGTTAGGCACAAAGTAAGTTGGAAACTTGATTTGTGCAATGTTACTACTACCCCTTACAATAATGCATTACTGCTGAAGAAAGATTCTACATATATGACATAAGTAACTTCTGAACTGGTCAACTGTGTGTAACTGCATTTCAAATAATCAACATGCTATTAATGAAAAACTTTGGGAGGTCAACAGTGACAGTCCCAAGGTAGCATAATGCAATGTGGGATCATACCCAACACACCTTTGCTGTATATATGATAACTCTGAGATCATACAATGTTGAAGAAAAGGCAGAAACTAAAGAAAACACTCCGTGTTTTTCTATGTCTAACTGCCATGACAAAATGTTGGTGATCTCAGACTGATGATAGCAACAAACAGTAGGGCTCTACTTCTGAACGTGCTTTGAACAAACAGCTTTAAAAGTTCACCCCACAGCACATGGCCAGATCCTAATAGGTATAATTCAGTACGTTTGCTTAGATTATAGTCTAAATTGTATTATTTCACTTTTCTCTTACTTTCAGGATATAGGGAAAATGGACATTAATAAGGATATAATAATAACTTAGAATGATTATTTCACTGTTAGCATACATTCACCATCTTTTCTAATTTAAAAATATATTAAAGTGGACATAAATTAGAATGCCTAAGCCTGCTTAAAGATGAGACTCTTCCTCACTACTACATGCTTTGTGTAATAATTAATTTATTGGGTTATTATTCTTAGCACATGAACAGTTTTATGACAAAACCTAAGGGGATGCAGCTACCCTAAGGCTGCTGAATTAATGTTTGAATTCAAAGTAAGCTGCCCTACTTTTCTTCTCTAGAGTATAGACTTTTGCTTCTGTTCTCATCAAGCAGGTCAGTTTGTAGTCTAGCCAAGTCTTTGCTTTATGTGTCTCTAACAAAAGAACCAATGTTTTATTAACATTTCATTCATCCTCTTGATTCAGCGATATTTGACCTTACAAAGGTGCTTGCCATTTTTGAAGGAAAAATGTTCACTTCTTGGAACATCTCAACTATTTGACAAAATGCAAGGTTCTTGTTTAACTCTTAAATATTAAGTGGTTTTCCTGGAAGACATAATTTAGATACTAGAACAAACAAATACAAGAATTAATAATAAAATACATTTCCATAAGTCAATATAGATTACAGTCATAAAAAGGAACGAGTTCCATTAAAAGAAAAAAAAGTAGATGCTTTGAACACAGAGGTTAAATTTCATAATATTGTATCTTAAGAACATGATTGCAGTAACTCTGCAGTGCAAAAGAGAAATGAATGCTTTCAGTTTATTTTTTCTTTTCAGTTTTACTTCAGTTTATCAAAATACAAACTGAGCAAAGGTCACATTTCCCACTTCAATGGATATGGTTAAAATAAACTTCAGCTGGCAATTAAAATAATAGGGAAAGTAATATCATCATTTAGTGACTTCAGTACTCATAGGTTCATAGATTAGTACTAGGCTAACTGCCCTTGAGAGCTCTTTTAAGCCTAGCCAGTTATCCCTTGTGAGACTCGAACCCTGCACCACCTTAACCATTAGGCCACCCTCCCAACCCTACTAAGATCATCTCAGTGATTTGCCAGAAAATCATACACTTTATGAGAAACAGATCAAAAACACGAGGAAAAATTCTGGATATTCTGTGAAAATCTATATAGCTGAGAGGTATGTGCTGCTAATCCTAATGCCAAAACTTTTGTTATATCAAACGTTTCTGTATTAGTATCAGAAAAATCTGCTCACCTGCAATAAATCTTCTTCCATTCCTCATCTGCAACATCCAAGGAGTAGTGCTGTCAATAAAATGTGCACTTGATAACTTTTCAATTAAATTAACCTTTGTTTTGTCCATGTAATTTAACAGGTGTGTGAGAATGAGTGATAATTCCCAGGACTGGAGAATATACCCCCTTTTTTGGGGAATGTGCCATCTCAGAGTAAGTATATATAATTAACAGAATTTATGATGAGCAGGAGGGGACTAGCCTCCTGCAAAACACAATGTTTTCTGTTTTCCATGCTCTGTAGTTACTCAGAGCATGTGCAATGAAGTGTTGACATTCTGTTTTTTGATTTTTTAAGTACCCTCATATATAGATAAATATATTTATATATATATATATATATATATATATATATATATATATATACACCTAGATTTATGTCTATGTAGCTATCCATCTTTAAATAAATCTGTATCTACATCTAATCTTTCTCTCTCTCTTTCTATATATATATATATATGTGTGTGTGTGTGTGTGTGTGTGTGTGTGTGTGTATCAATATAAATATATCTCTCTTTCTCTCTCTCTATATATATATATATATATATATATATATATATATATATATATATATACACACACACACACACACACACACACACACACAAGAAAATGCCTTTCAACCTCTTAATGCAAAAAATCTGCACAAAGCCAAAAATAATAGTAGGACAGAAGCTAAAAAAATGACAAATTTTAAATATTGCTCTTATAAACCTAAACAGTACATAGAATAACAGATTTTGTGTTAGTATGCATTTTCTGAAGAATATGAAATTTGAAACTCAAATGTTTGCCATTACTTCATGACTTCAGTTCTCCATTGTGTTCCGGAAATCAGAAATTTTATGAGAAACCGACCAAAAGTACAAGGCAAAAATCTTGACAGTTGAGAAGTAATTTTGGAACTAGTGACATTCTTCAAATGTGAATGTCAACACCCATCTGCACATGTGCCAAAGTTACTCCTCAGAACACAGTAAAGTAAATGGGCAAGCTCTCTGCACCCCCCCCACCCCCCCACACCACCTGATAATGCAACTTGTTAATCAGTAGCTCACCAAAAAATTAAATGAAAAGAAAAATGAATATTGATTTTTTGCAGGGGACCAAGCCCGACTACACCCCCACACCCCTCTGCTAATTGTATATTTATTTTTTATTTATTTATTTAACATTTGTTAACCAGAAAGTCTGACTTGGAATGAAGCCAATTTTCAGCAGAGGCCTGGGGAAAAAAATGCTCCAGAATCACATCTTTCTAATATGGGAGGAAATGGGAGCAGCCAGAGAAATCCCACATGAACACAGAGAGGACATGCTGCCCAGCCGAGAATCGAACTGGAGAATCTCTTGCTGTGAGGCAACAATGCTACTGCTGCACCACTGCGCTGTCTAGTGGAGTATATACCAACTCCAAGATGGCACCACACTGGGGAAATGGCAGATTCCCAAATCCCCACTGTACTGCAGTCTTGCTGATGATCAGTCAACTGTGCCTATATTTTTCTGTGTTTTACAAGTTTGAGAGGCTTTCTTTAATCCAAATATTTATATAGTCCCCTTCCTCAGCATCATCCTTTATCACACATCTGTTGACCATATGTGGTGTTGACCATAAAGTTTTAGCCATGATCAGCCATCTAGATATATAGTTGCAGTCAAAACCAGTAAACAATTTTTAGTCATATAAAAAATGCAAACGATCATTTGACCAACATTTTTGTTAATGGTGGTTTTGCTGGCACATTTTGTATGGTATTGCATTGCAGAGGAGTAAGGGAATTTGCTCTTACCCCCACTATTGTGCAGTCTCAGAGCTGGCATATACAATTAGCAGGGATTGTGAGGGGTACATGCGGTCTTCCCCTGTGTAAAACCATCAGCTTGAATTTGTGGAATTTCCAATCATTTTAGATTCATTCTAAAATAATCACAGTTTTTTCGTTCACTCTTTGGAGTATTTATACTTCGTCAGGCAGTCATATATATCTATCCATCGTTCCACAACTCCTTTTTCCCATTTTTGCACATGATGAGGGGGTGTTACTTCAACAGTGGCAATCTAGTGCCACTGGGTGTCTAGTCCTGCCACAATAGACAATAATATATACATATGTATATATATATATATATATATATATATATATATATATATATATGTATATATATATATATATATATATATATATATATATATATATATATATATATATCTACACACACACACACACACACACACACACACACACATATATATATCTACACACACACACACACACACACACACACACACACACACACACACACACACACACACACACACACATATATATATATATATATACATACAGACACACACACACACACACACACACATATATATATATATATATATACATACAGACACACACACACACACATATATATATATATATATATATATATATATATATATATATATATATATACACATACATATGGGTCTACTTCAGAAGATCGACAGACCATTTGATCGACATTCATTTGGTCGACAGCTCATTTGGTCGACAACAAGTATTCAAGGCACTTAACAGGGATCTGCCCCCCTCCCCAATGTCGTGTGACCCTGGAGTTGATATATATATATATAGTTAAGGGGTGTGTGTTTTCTAATTACTACAAAGAAGTCACTTAATTTTAATTAGATATTCATAATTTTTCTAAGAAATGGCAAACATTTCATTTTTTTACATCAAATGTTCTTAACGTTTTGAACAGTTTATGTTAGATAAGCTTTACCATAAAAAATAACAAATATGTAATACCATCTAGAAGTGCATGTTTAGTAAAACAATATAGTTGGCCTTGAACAGACACTGAATATGTGGGTCTATATTAGAACATCGAATGTTCTAAATAGCGAACGCTCACATGAGCAAGAATACAGGATCTCAAAAACATTATTGTGGGGGGCTACACTCCCCACCCCCCCCTTTAAATGTATATTTCAACTCCAAGATTGCACTACAGTGAGGACAGGGCAAATATTCTGATCTTCACTGTACTGGCAAAAAAAACAAACTTTGAGGCCCTGCATTTTCGCTCATGTGAGCATTCGCTATTTAGAACATTTGATGTTCTACTATAGACCCTGAATATGCATCTAAGACAAGTTACAGAGTACATAAGTAAGCATGTACAGTTATTTAAGAAATCAGGACACATTTCAGCTCAACTGTGCAAATTAAATATTATAGGTGACCTTATATAAATGATGCATTTGATTATACTAGAAAAGCTACTTTAAACATCAGGTGTCTCTGCAGATTATTTTCTCTAGATCTAATAGTTCTTGGTCTTGCAATTTGTACTGTCACAAACAGAGGTTTTCTAGCCTTTCTGCTATTAGAAGCAGAGACAGACCAAAAATTAATATGACTGCAATTGTAAAGAATTCAGTCAGAGGTTACAAAACTGTATGCAATAGTAAGCACACAACACAATCTTTGATAAACTAGCTGCTCCAACTTATGCTGTGTCATGGGTCGTGCAACTCTGACCACTCGAGTGTATTATAAAATTACATTTTTTAAGTAATGATGGGACTTGAAAACACACAGAATTTTCTCACTTTATAAATTTTTTACTCTAAAAGAGATATTTATTAGGGTCAGTTATTTAAATATTAAATTGCTTATTATTTTTTGATAGAGATATTATTGCAATATAGTGCAAATGATGTGACATAAATACATGTATTTTTATGTCTCTAATTAAGAGAAGTAGAACTGTGATAATGCTCACTGGACATAAGGCTGTGATAATGCTCAGTGGACACATGGCTCTTAATTTGTCAGCACAGCTTTATGTAGTTAATAATTTGAAGCAGGTTTGGAGACCAAGCCAGTTTTTCATGTTTAGGTGGGCCATAAGGTAAAAAAAAAAATCTCATCTTTTAGTGTTCTAGGACTTTCTGAAATCTAAGATCTGTGAAATGAGTACTTGGATGTCTGAATTTATCAATATTTGTTTTCATGCTTAACACTGATATGTGCTGGATCTGAAGGGTGATGTCATGTCATGTTAAACAGTACATGAAACTAATCAAGCAAAGAACAAACAAAACTCAATGCATACCAGTTTATGGGCACCTGGAAATGCTGAGCCAGCAAAAACACTCTTCTGTAGATGAAGACAAGGCTGTTTGTTATGTCTAGGTTTTGATGGTTGCTATTTAACCATTATGATATACAGGTTATTTGCCAATTTATTTGAAGGGGTATATGGATATGGAATAATATGGCAGCACATTTTTATGCTCATGATAAAATGTTACTGACAACAGGGATTTAGGCAGTCTGGAATTAAACTTGTAGTTGTTTTAAACTGGACTAGTTGAATGATATCTGCAATGGACGTTTTGTTTTGTATTTAAGAAGGTCATAGCAGGTGTTATGCAGAGTTTAGCACCCCCTTTTTTCTCACACTTGGACACTGTACCGTTAGCAGTTGTAGGCCACAATGACTTTGTATGTATAAACAGGCATTTTTTTTATTAGTATTTCTTGAACAACCGACATACTTTTAAACAGAGTGCTATACAGGATCTTGTAGCAAGCAGTAGGACAGTTACTGCCATGACCAGCCTGCTGGTTCCTTCAAGAAATGAAGGCCTTAAATGCACACAGAATATTACAACAAACAGTAGAATGATCAGTTGTCACAACTCGTCTTCCGGAACTCTCCAGAAATGAAGGCCAATGAATTGACAGAACCTCTCGAGCAACAGGAGCAACATAGCTGAGAGGTACACACCTCAAGCACTTAAACAGCTCCCTCTCCCTCAGAGCTGCAGACTTGATATATGTCTCAGGAACATGAATGCTGACAGGAATTTCCCAAGCTGGAAAAGGAAAAAAATCCACAAGTGCCCACCCCCGCGGTTCCCTGGACGTTGATCTCTCCACACATTAGCAGGTCGGTCAAAGCAGATTAAATCTGAAACTGCCTTTATATCCTCAGAATTAAAAATGGCCACTACTACAAGAACTTCAGAGGATGGATTTTATACATATTTGTGTGTGTATGTATTCATATATATATATATATATATATATATATATATATATATATATATATATATGTGTGTGTGTGTGTGTGTGTATATATATATATATATATATATATATATATATATATATATATATATATATGTATATATATATATATATATATATATATCTATATAGGTTCATAGGTTGGTACTAGGCTATTGGCCCTAGGGCCTATACAAACCTAGCCATAACAATTCTCTGGATATTTCTTCCCATAATATTTACTTCTTTGGACCCTTGTCTAGCAGGGCGATTGACATGATCCCTGGTTGAATTTCCTATCTTCCATCCAATAATCAAGATTCCTTTTGAAGAGGGCCAAGGAGGCTCTCTGCTTGACATGTATGGGCAGTCTATTTCAGAGTATGGGGAGTCTCTGGGTCAGGATCCTATCCATCCAGCATGTTTTGTTCATTGTGATGACAAGGTTTAGATCACTGGAGCATGTGGCTCTGAGGGATTGGGATTTCTTTAAGTGGAGCATGTCCAACAGCTCAGGGTTTGACATGGCCTTGTATGTTAAGTAGAGATCGCGTCTGAGTAGACGATATGCCACAGAATATAGCTGGAGTTTTTTTAGGCGGTCAGCATATGGCATCTGCTTTAGGCCTGTGATTCTTTTAGTGAGGTATTTCTGTGGCCTTTCCAGCTGTTGCAGATGTCTTGTGAGGTACATACCAAACGGGGCATTATACTCTATAATGGGTCTAATGAGGGATGAGTACAGTGAGACAATGACCTCCTTTTTTCTGGATGAAAAGCCCTTAGTGATGAGGTGTGCCACATAGAAGGATTTCCTGACTGTTGTGGCGATGTGGTTATCGAAAGTGAGACCACTGTCCACCTGTGTCCCTACGTCTGTCATCGCACTTTCAAAGTTTAGTTTACTGCCACCTATGTGGTAATTCTGGGTACATGTTTTTTTCCAAAGGAGATAACTATACATTTCTTGGCATTAAGCTTGAGCCCATGGCTCTGGCACCAGGCATCTGTTTCTGTAAGGCCCTTTTGCAAAGTATCCACATCATTTGGGGATTCAATAATGGCTCCCAGTTTGCAGTCATCTCCCATAGTGTTGGCCTGTACTTCAAAGAAGTAGATGTCAAACAAGAGCGATCCCAGGACTGAACCCTGAGGTACTCCACTTGTCACTTGTCTGGAGCTAGATTTGGAGTCGGCTACTTTTAAAGTCTGGGTTCTGTCAGTAAGTCAGTTGTCAACCCATTGAGTGACATAGGGATTTATGCCCTGATTAGTAAGTTTATCTATGATTCCAGAGTGAGTGATGGTGTTTAAGGCCTTGGCAAGGTCCAGATAGGCTGTGTGGACCACCTTACCCTCGTCCACAGCTCTGGAGACTGATTCGAAGAAGTCAATCAGATTCAGGAAACAAGATCGGCCCTTCACAAACCCAAACTGGGTAGGGTCCAGTGTTTGAAGGTTGTCAATGTCTTTGTTTATAAGTTCCATGGTAATGCGTTCCATGCCCTTGCAGATCAGGCTTGTCAGACTGATGGGATGGTAGTTCCCGGGATCCAAGTCCCCTTGTGGAGTGGGATAACTGTAGCTGTGTGCCACTCAGTGGGCACAAAGCCTGAGGTGAGGCTATGATTAAACATGACACTTAGGTGAGGTGCCAGTTCATTTTGTAGTTCATGTAGTACACAGCCTGGGATGTCATCTGGTCCCATGGATGCTGTATTCTTAGCTTTGGAGAGTGCTGTTTCTACCTGTGTGGCTGTGATTACTGGAATTTGACAATCTTTTGGTATTGAGATGGGCCCTTTAGGGGGTGAGAGGTTGGTGAAGTTGGCACTAAATCGATCTGCCAGGATATTAGCGATATCCTTGGGATCAGTATGTTTAATGTCATTCTGTTGTAGCTCAGAGCAGATCTGAGCATTGCCATTTAGATTCTTGACATAACTATAGAATGCCTTGTGGTTGTTTTTGGAATCTTTGGCAATTTTATTTTCGTAACTAGCTTTTGAGGATTTTATGGGGGATCTCAGCTTCTTACTGAGGCTGGTGAGGGAATTTTTTGCATCCTGGGATTTTCCGCTTTTCTGCAACAGTTTCTTCCTTCTGTTGTATAGTTTGTTTATAGCAGGGGACCACCAGATTAGCTTCCTTTTTTTGGAGAAGAGCATCTTGGTTCTATTTAGGATGGCACGATTCATGCACGAGTGGATGTGCTCGTACAGTGCCTTAGTATAGGATTCTGCAGTCGAACTTTCAGATCCCATCTGCATGGGTGTCATGAAGTTTGTCACTTCTAACTTCAGTAGCATGAAGTTGGCTTTGGAGAAGTTTTTAAGGAGGTTTCCTTACTGGGGGGGTGGGAGTGGGATGTGGATGTCAAGGGTGATTTGCTTATGGTCAGACTTGACCAATAAGGGGGTGGCCACTGGTGTGGAGCATATATCTCCCATGTTGGTAATGACCAGGTCTAGGATATTGGAGCCCCTGGTGGGACAATGGATTAGTTGATCCAGGGCATTGGAATTTATGAATTCCATGAACCGTTGGGAAAAGTTGGTACCCGAGTAGTTTTCCCAGTTAATGGCAGGGTAGTTGAAATCACCAAGTATTAATGTGTTTGGTTGTATCTTAATATTTTCCAGTATGTTTAGAAAGGTGTAGTGAGAATCTTGGGGAATGGTGGGGGATCTGAAGCAAGCTACAGTTTGGATTGCAGTCTTACCTATTGTTAGTTGCACCTGGAGAATTTCAGATGCATTGTGTTGGGCAACTAGCCTGGAAGTGTGAATATCTTTGGTGAATATGGACACCACTCCACCTTTAGTGTTTCGGTCTTGATTTTGTGGCCGAAAAGTGTGGTAAGAGTTGTAGCCTGGTATTGCAGGGGTGTTCTCTGGAGCCTTGAACCAGGTCTCAGTTACTGCACAGATATCAATGTTCTCCATTTTTCGGAGTGCCTTGAGAGAGTGCATTTTGAGGTTTAGACTTCTAGCATTGAGTAGCATTACCTTCAGATTTTGCAGGCTTGTATCTGTTACAGTGGTGGTTTTATCCTTTGAACCTTTCCTAAAAAAGGCAAGAGCTTTAGCCAGTAACCTGAATCCCAGGGGTGACAGGTGCAGACCATCTCTGGCAAAACATCGTGGCTGGTCGATCATGTCTTCCCAGGCAGACAGATACTGGATCCCCTTTGAATGACACCAGAAGCTTAGCCAATTGTTGAAGTCAATCATTTTGTCCTTATACTGTGGTATCATTCTGGGCGAAGGCAGGATGCTACTCAGGGCTAGGTTCATACCTGCCTGGGCCACATGATCCAAGAGCTCTTCCATGTCTCTTTTCATGTAGTCCAGGGAGGTACGTCTCAAGTCATTCACTCCAACTTGGACAATGACAGAGTCGTATTTGTACTTGTTGTGGAGTGATTTGAATGCATGCATTATGTGGTGGATCCTGGCACCCGACAGGCAGCTGACTGTAATTATCTCCTTGTTCAACCTGGTGAGCGGGACATCAGTGTGCCTGACTATAGAGTCACCTATGACTAAAGTGTTGGGTACATTGTCTTGCCTTAGGGGCTGTTGTTGGGTGGCACACTGATGTTGTGAGCTATGTGTCACTTTGGTTGTGACTGGTGTTTGTTTGCATTTCAGCTTTGGAGGTCCTTCTTGCTTGGGCAGGTTAATGTTAAGGGCCTCCGCATAGGTGGGTTTAGTGTTGCTATGTGTGAGTGTTGATGATGTGGGTTTTGAAGGGCTATGAGTTGCTTGAGGTGTAGTGCGTGTGTTAACCTTCGCCTCTTGACTGTCTAGCACAATCTTGGCCAGAAAGAGCTTTGCTTCCAGTTTGGCTATGTAAGTGCATCTCTCGCAGGTTGTAGTGTTGGGTGGTAGGAGGAGAGGATTGTCTGTGTACGAGGCAGTTGCCGCATTGCCCCAGTATGCCCAGGTTCACCAGGTAGACAAGAGAAATCACTGGAAGCTGACCCTTGGACATGCCTGTTTAGGTGCTTTTTTTGTAAAGTATAAGAGCTGTTTTCCTTTACCTTTACAATGAACTTTGCAATTATAGGCTGTTTAGTGCCTACGATTAATTTCTCCTTATTGACAAGGAGAGCTGAGTGCTTGTATCAGTTTCAGGCTTCTTAGTGCTTTCCAGCAGGTTCTAGAGCAAGTGCTAGTCACAGGGGTTCAGATTTTAGTGCTACTACTGAGAAACCAGCTAGCTCTAAGGGAAAATTTGAAGAGCAGACTTTCTGGCACCTGGAATAGTTTAACTGTAGCCCTGCAGTGCTGCACAATGCAAAAAATGTGCAAACACAAGCATTTTTAAGCCAGAAAGTTGAAAGGGATAGAAATAAGCCCAAAAAGGCTAATAAAATTACAATTTCAGAGCTGGAAACCACTCCTCTAGTGTTAGATACGCAGTACAATGCTCACCACTCCCACTGGTAAGCAGTAGGACTTCCCTCTACCACAACAAGGTCTGGATAGCTCTGAGCACAGAAAATAAAGTCCTGAGACAAGCAAAGCCTGGGATATGGACTGGCTAGGAAAGGTGGGAAACGAGCAAACAAGATAGTATTTTTTTTGTTAAAACATGGTAAACAATGCAATAATACAGTAAATAAACAAAGAAAAGTCTAACACACTTGAGTGTGTAGTCCTAAACAGTAAATGCAATTAAAACTCTACAAAATTAACAATTTAAAACTTTTTAAATGAAGGAAGGCAAATGCACAACTGAAATA
>NC_056743.1:78579164-78601664 GCF_019279795.1 Protopterus annectens
ATTGAGTGGATGGATAGAGGAACTTTCCTCAGTGAGTTCCTGTAGTGTGGCAGCCACTATGACCATGACATATACTCATCTGTCCTCCTAAGGATAACTTCAATGGAGTAGCAATCGACTGAAAAGGGTCATCCATGGGCAGAGTCACTAAAGAAGTAGATGGTCAAGTGCAAAAAACCTGCAGGAATGCTGATTCCTCAGGGGTAGGATTTTTGTAAGTTCCAGTCACCCCTGTTTCACAGTTGTTAGGGTGTCTCCAAGGGAAAAATTATCAAGGGGATCTAAGTGGTTCTTCCTGCACTATTTCTTCTGATGGGCCTCATTCAGGGGATGGTCTGGTGAGGTATCAGAGGAAGACAGAATCTGTATCTGAGTCTCATGAAGTTTTAGCACTTACTGGTCCAGTGGAGCAGCAGACTAGATACTGGACTCGAGGAAAGAATAGGCCTCAAGGAAGAAGAGGTCAGTTGAGTGGCTGAGGCAGCCAAGAATCACTCCATAACCATGAAAGGTTGTAGAGGAAAGGGAGCCCATAACTGAGATAGACTGCCTAGGAACTATGGTCACCTTCTGCTCCAGCAAGACCATCTCTGAGACAAAAAACGGTACTGAATGACCTGAACGAAAGCCCCAAGGTGCAGAGATGGCTCAGAAACAACTGGATTTGAGTCCTGCTTGCTGGGGCCGACCAGGCAGATAAGGCCCTGGGAGGTTCTTATAGCACCAATAAACTCCTGTCGTATTTTTCCTTTTTATTTCTTTTTTTTGGGGGGGGTAGATAGAGGACACTGAGGAACAGTTGGATCTATGTGAAAGGACCCCAAGTAATTCACCAGCAAAAAGATGAATGGATGGGGAATACTGAGACTTGGGTGATATGAACTAGAAGTACATGGTGCTGTTTCAGATTTGGCACCAAAGAAGTGCTCAGAGCTGAGACATTCTGAACCAAGATAGGGGTTTAAATCTGCACTGATGTCCCCGGCATCAAAGGTTTGGAAGCAAAAGAGGGAGTCAGTGCTGACACTTCAGTGCCATGACTGTGAGTCCCAAGGAGCATTTTGGCACAGATAATTTGACTTTTTACTTCATTCCCAATGTCTGTCAGTGTCAAGGAGCTGTTTGGCACCACTGATTTTCAATGCTTCAGTACAATTGTCCGTTGGTACCAAGGAGCTGTTTGGCACCAAGGATGGCAAATACATGTTTCTCTACTCAGCCTTTCCAGAGGAAAAGGAAAGAGAGGAAGGAGGGGAAGGTGTCAAAATGTCAGTTTGCTTATTTCTCTTAGCAGATATGGCAAGAAAGACAGCATTTGTGAGCTAAAGCATGGCATTGCAGGAGGAGTGGACCCAATCAGTATACATATAATGCATATTTATCTGAAGAAGGAATTTTATTGACAGACTATTGGCATTTCTTACTTTATTTATTTATTTATTTATTTATTTATTTATTTGTCTTTTGTTAACCAGGTTAGTCCAACTGGGTCAAACGCCTATTTTCAGAGGAGACCCAAGGAGAAAAGCTCCATGAAAAATACATACAATATGTTAACTATGCAAGAAGTATTAACAAGATACAATAGCCAACATAGGCAGAAGTGAATAAAGTACAAAAAATAGCATATAAGTACCATTAGATATATATATAAAAAATAAAAGTGATATTTTCATATTAACAACGAAAATAAACCAGAAATATATCTGTTTAAAACTTGTAGGATTGAACAGGTGGGAAAAAAATAAGTATTGACAGTGAGGGAGAAATAGATATGATAGAGAAGCATAAAATGAGTCTTAAGTACAAGGAGATGAGTGAGAGGAGAGAAGCAGAAGTTAATTAGTTTTGGAGGACAAAGGCAGTAAATGAAAGTATATGGCGGTTAATTAGAGTGAAAGAGGTTGTACAAGTCTTAAGGAAAGGAAATCATGTTAAGGATATGTAAGGCAGTATGAGTTATGTCGGATGGTGGCAAAAGCTAGAAGGTGAATTAGCAAAGTCGTTTTTTATTTCTTTTTTGAAGAGCAAGGTGGATTTGATAGATCATATTCTGCAAGGAAGTAGGCTGGAGGGTCCTAGGTATTTCAGCCATAATGAAGAATAGGAAAGGTTCAGTCACACCACACAAGCCCACGACAGAAGGGTGGAGGAATGCACAGGAAAACAACCACTCTTAACCCATTTAATAATAGTAAATATTCAAAGATTTTTAAAGGACTTTAAGGAAATGGTATTGCACACCGGAATGCACAGAAAGAGAGATATCTACCAACAATGGTAGAAGGAGAGGTACATAAAGCGTACAGAAAAAGGAAAAAATGACCACAATGGTAATTAAAAATTACACGAGAAAGATGTAAAGGGTAGGGATAACTATAAAAATAAATTTAGTTGATGAAAAAAGAAGATAGGCAAAGTAATAAGAAAAAATCCTTACTTAGCTGGAGGGCAAAGGCAAATGCGTCAATGAGATCTGAGGTAAATTGGAGAGAAGCATTCTGGGTAGGACTTAAGCTTCAGAGTTTTCGGTTCTTGTGGGCTGTAGTAATGGCCAAGTTGGTTCCGATATTCAGAACCGAACCCATATGTCAAAGACTAAATTAAGATTGACATCAGATTGTATATTTTAGGCATGGTCTTTTTAAAGTTATTGAAAATGTCACTAACAAGCAGATTCATTGAAAATTGGTCATTGGGGTGGTAATTGTTTTTATGCAGTTGTGCTTGTGCAAACTATTTCACTGAATATACTTTACAAGTTATCGTTTTACTATCTGAGCATAACACTGTGATACTTCAAACCACAGAAAGTATTAAGCCTTTTACTCCCCAATGAACATTACTGTACGACTATTTGAATTATAAAATGAGTACTTATTTCTGCAAGAATAAGCTTATTAAACATGTAAACTTTTAATGTACAAAGTTCTGGAATCCCTTGTAAACCATTGTTTTATATTCTGATAAACAGTGAGACCAACTAGATTAATCAAAACTCATTTTGCTTTATTTACTTTTGAGAAATCTCTTTGCGAACTGGGCTCAACCTCTTGGAGCAACTGTCTAATGAAAGGAATACTTTATTAAACAAAACAAATGTGCCTTTTCTCAGAGACTATGGTTAGGTTAGCTTACTGATTGCATTGCCAGTCTATGACAATCTCATGCCACAGTTTATAGTCTCTTAACAATGCATCATTCAGAAAAGTGTTTTATAATAGCAGCAATGTAGGACAAAACCATATAACAATAAAATGTGATAATTTATTTATTACTGGACTTAAGTGGCATATCTGTGGTTTTACTGTTAGTCATACCTTGCATCCTCTTAGCTCAAAAACAACGGGAAGAACATTGAACAAAATCAGGGGCACCTCGTAATGCTCTTCTAATTCATTAAACAATCAGTGGAATAACAGATTTTTGCATCAACGTGCACTGTTTTAACAATCAGAAGTATGCAACTCTAATGTCTGACAGCAGTGGTTGACTGCAATCCGCAGTGACTCGCCAGAAAAAAAAAATACATCCAAGACAGGGAAGGCAAAAATATGAGGCAAAAGCAGGGACAGTTGGGAGGCATGTTATTACCACCAATTGCAAACCATATTGCATACAAACGGCATGTATTATAACTGCATTTTATACCCTCTCATCACTGCAGTCAGTTCTTTGCCTATGCATATTGCCAATAAGTAAGTGAAAATATGAACACTCATTAGCATTACTAAGGGGAAGGTATTAAATTTAGTGAACATTTTGAAATACCTGAGCATGATTTATAAACATACACATTCTTAGTGTCTGGGAAGATTTTCCTGACCTTGGGTAGTCCTGTTCAGCATAAACAGTTGATGTTGAACATAATACAGATTTTTTTTCCTTATAAATCTTGCAAAATACCCTGAAGTTAATCAAATACATACTACATTATGATAAGACAGTAAGTTACAAATATTACTTTTTTTCTCACGACTGCTTAGTTTTGCTTACTGTAGTGATGATCAGGTGCATTCCTTCATAAAGGAGGGCTGAAAGCTTAGTTTGCCTAATGATAATTTTTCTTGGAGACTAATGAACACATGCTGAAAACATTAGGAAACCAACATGTTAAATTACTTTGCTGTTCTCTTGGCATATGCACAACTTTGCAATCAAGAATATAATACAGCAAAACTCTAAATGGTACATAAATGTAAACCTTCATATCACCTACAGGAATGATTATTCACATGTTGGATTGATCTTTTAGCCTACAGCATATGGCTTAACCCAGAATTTTAAGCATGGTTTTAAAAATAGTCAGTGGCATGGCATACTTGTATCAGTAACATATTTCTTGCATCATTCACAAGATAGACTTGTATCTGTTATTTCTTGCATCAGTGGCAAGACAGAACTATATATGTTTTAAATTTATATAACATTGCTGTGTCCTTGGATACACAGCAATGATTATCTATATTATTATTTTTAATAATTGCATTTTTGAATAACTCTTTTTGCACCTTGACTTAAGATATGCACATTTGTTGACTTAGCTAGTATTTCAAACTGCAGGGTGAATCCCCTCCCACAAACTCATTCATACTTGAACACTTGCACATAAATTTATAATACTTTTACACAAAAGAAAGCAAAGGACCTGTCTCACAGCCAAGACATGCTGAGATATGCATACACTTTTTAGCATTACTAAGGGGAAAAAGTACAAATATTAAGTAACAGCAGATGTTCTCTGACAGATGTAGCAGCATTATCACTGCATATTCTTTTCAAAATGCATAACTATAACCACAACATTTTAACTTGCATGGGCTGGCAACTCGACACCTTAAAAATTCACTGCCAATCATTAGTGGACCGGAGTTCTGCTGTGGCGACCCCTAACCGGGAAAAGCTGAAAGTTTATTGAACAAATAACACTTAATTCATTCCTGATCTGTGCAATATGAGGACATTTACACATTCATTTGAACACTTGCTGACTGAATCTGCTTGCCTAATACCTGCTAGCCACATATTTGGTACCTTTAATCTAGCCCTAACTTGGCTTACTTTACATATGTAATTATCACCTAATTTTTTTTTCTTATCTGCATTTCTCTCAGTCAGAGCAAAACATGATGTTTCCTCAAGAAGAGCAATTAAAACTACACCAGTGCCTCCAAAAGGACACCCTCCCATACTTAAAAGAAAAAAATTGTCTTGTTAGCTTATTGGGGGGTCCAGGTGGTGTCTGAATCTTCTGAGATCTTGACAGAATGGACAGATAATGTTGTATTAATTATAATGGTAAGAAATAACACTCTGGCATTATAAAAAGAGCAGATTACTTTTTTATTTTTCTAATAACCAACAGCAATTCGGGTCTATATTAGAACATTGACAATTGACTCAAAAATGCCGGTAATAGAAGTACGTTTTGTGAGATCATGGTACTGTGAAGATTGGAAAATTTTCCCTTTCCTCACTGTAGTGTGATCTTGGAGTTGGTATATATAATTAGTGGAGGGTATGTGGGGGGGGGGGGCACTGCCCCCCACAAAAGAAAGTTATTTTACCGGCATTTTCGATTATAAAGCCATTCGATTATCGGCTTTGTCAATGTTCTAATATAGACCCCAGCAGTTCTATTTTCCTGTTTGAAAATAGGGAAGCATTATTCCAGAACAGTCATATTTGTCAATTTGAAAGGAGACTTAACTAGCAGTCTGAACCTATGACCTTTTATGGCCAATTGTACTAAATTATCTTAAGATTTTTCTGATTATTACAAATCTGACACTTAATTTTAATTGGATATTTAAAACCTTTCAAAGAGATGACAGACATTTTATTTTGTACATTAAATGTTCTTAAAGTTTTGAACAGTTTGTCTTAAATATGCTTTATCTTACATAACAGATGTGTGATAAAATCTAGAAGTGCACGCTTAGCAAAACAACAGATGATGACACATTTGGCTTTGCAGAAACATTGAATTTGCATCTAAGATAAGTTACAGAGTATATATGCAAGCATGTAAAGTTATTAAAGAAATCTGGAAACTTACATTTCAGCTCTACTATACAAATTGCAAATAAACATTACTTACAGGGATCTTAAAAGAATAGGCTTATATAAAAGATGCATTCAGTGATACAAGAATAGCTGCATTAAAACAGCAGGTGTTATTGCAGATTATTTTCTCTAGATCTAATACTCCTTGGTGATGGAATTTGTACTGTCACAAAAAGAGGCTTTCTGGCCTTTCTACTTTCTAAGTCAGAGACAGACAGAAAATTACTATGACTAAAATTGTTGCAGAAGAGTTCAGTCTGAGGTTACAAAACTGTAAGAAATGAGTTCACAATACAATCTTTTATAAACTAACTGTACCAACCTATCCTGTGTTATGGGACGTGCAACTCTGACCACTCAAATGTATTATAAAATTACGTTTTTTAAGTAATCATGAGATTTGAAAAGAAATTTGTAATACCAATGGGTAACAGCAGCCTCAGTCCCTCATGGATAGGGGAAACATGTACATATACACACATATCCTTGTTCAGCCCACCTCTGGATTTTCTTTCTATGCAAAATTTAAGGACTAAAAACTATCTTGGGAATGTTAGACTAGGCTTTTATAAGATCATCACAGACAAAGAGCCTAATACGTACATATGAACCTATTAAACTATGCAAATGAAGCTAATAATGGCAACCAAAATTAATTATAAAAAGTGACCAGTAATATTTTGTTACATTTTTACTATATACACACCTGTAGTTTAAAAAGAGGTATTGTTACGAGTCAGCTGATTAAGGTAACTAATTTAACTAGAAACCAAAGTTTGGCTGTCAGTGCCTTGAATATCATGAAAAAAAAATTATAAAAGGAATGCCACCAATAAAAAAAATACTTGAAATTATGACTGAAGACAGGAAAAGAAACAATGCCAAAGAAACTCAGAAGGCTGCAAGAACATCCAGAAAAACAAACCACCATTTATTTTAGTATAATTAAAGTATTTTTAAGTATTATTTAATATAAAGGACAAACATACAATAGTTAGATGATAAATATGCAAAAATTGGAGTATATTTTATCTTCTAAAAACTTTAAGCTTAAGTAAACAACCAATAGAGGTAATTTCATTAAGTGCTGGTGTATGCGTTGCATTAAGTCACAGCTGCCAATTAAGTTCTTTCTGCCCTAAAACCAGTCCCATTGTTCCACCACAAGGATTTATTAGTAGTTGTTCAAGCACTACAAAATTAAATGCATGCCCCAGGAAATAGCTAATGTGTTTCGCTAGTGCATTAGTATTATTTTTTTCTACAAATATCATATAAAGGCTCCTGCATATGTTCCCAGAGCATCTACTCCATTTTGCTCATATAGAAACTAAGGCATTTTTGGCAAAGAGCCAAGTATACCACACCCCTGCTAGAACAACTGTATCTCCCTTTATATTACATTTTCTTACAACTTAGTAATATAGTAGTTTATTTAATGAACAATTTGTCTTTTTTAAGTATATTAATTTATGATAGAGTTAAAGACTACTCCTCCTTTACATATAGAGGCAAAGGTAAACATGTGACTTGTTCATTCACTTTTTAAAACTGGCTCATAAGTTACAATGTTGCATTTGATAAAGTCTTTGTATCTTGTGGAAGATGAAAGTGCTTGTGCAACTTTTAAGTGGATTTTGTACCACTTTTAAAGTAGATTTTAATACATTTTATCAAAATAAATGGCTGTTTGTTTTTTTTTTTTATGTTCTTGCAGCCTTCTGCGATTCTTTAGCAATAGTGAAAGTATCACCAATGCATTGGAAAGAAGCGAAGCTAAACTAAATGACATCAGTAATATAATTCCTAATGGACTTTATCGATATCAGTTACGTATTCCATGGAATATGGGGGAAATAAGTTTACTGATTAAAATAACTGGATGATTTTATAATCATTAAAGAAGTTTGTTTAATAAGTTGGGAGACAAGCCAACATTTCTAATTAAAAGATGCAATAACCAAGTATTTTGGTATGCAATAAGAACCTTAAGAAATACATGTGTAGATGTGGACATTTCAGTCCCTGTAGATTAATTGCAAATATTCCATTTTATTTTGATGCAAAAATGGGTAAACCTGTTAGTGCTGGATTACTTTACTCATGTATGTGATTATGTAATTTATATTGCAAAATGTAATGTGTGTGAAGCATTCTACATTGGTAAACAGTGAGAACCCTTCATACATGCATTTGTGAAAATTATTATACATTAAGAGGAAAGGCAAGTTATTGTGACACACAGAAATTTGGATTTATTAGATGAAGTTTTTTTTTTCTTTGTTAATGTTATAGACCATCAACCTAAAGACTTCAAGGGTTGGGGATAAACATAATTAATAGGATAAAAAGGAACATTATTGGTAACGATTATTGGGAGCCTTAATTTGCCTAGACTAAATTATATGGTTAATTTCAAATGTGCTTTGTAAGATAAACCTCTAAAATTTACTGAAATGTTTATATATATATATATATATATATATATATATATATTCATCAGTAGCCGCGATGGTGCAAGTAGCCGTGGTGTTGCAGCGGTAGCATTGTCACCTCAGAGCAAGAGGTTCTCCCATTTGATTCTCAGCTGAAGCGCCTTCTGTGTGGAGTCTGCATGTCCTCCCCACAGTCAAGTGGCATTCACAAGACATGCGTGAATGGGCATGCCTTCGTTGAAGGTTGGGCATTGGGCTAGCACCTCGGCACTGTAAAAATCTACTGCCAATCATTAGCGGACCGGAGTTCCACTGTAGTGACCCCTAACTGGGAAAAAGCTGAAAGAAGAAGAACAAGGCTTTACAGGTCCATAGGTTCATAGGAGTTTACTAGTCTAACAGTCATAGAGCCCTTACAAGCCTAGCCATATTTATTCTGAGTTTCCCCAATTGTTGGGGGTCAGGTGAGTGAAGTTTGCAGAAGTAAAGTCTATGGTAGTTTATACTGACTTCTCTGTTCAGAATGGAAATGTGTGCCACCCCAGGAGTGAATTTGCTGTCACCCATCCATTGATCTGTGTTGCATTTGAAGATGGTCAGGGAGGGGATTTGTTTCACATGAACTGGAAGCTTGTTACAGAGAACTGACAGTCTCTGGGAGAAGTATCTCTCTCTCCAGCATAATAAGTTCATGCCAAAGGCTAGGTTAAGATCCCTGCAGCCAGTGACCCTCCTGCAGCTTGACTAATGAATGTGTAGCATTTCCATCAGGGCCAGGTCAAACACTGCCCTGTAAGTCAGGCACATGTCACCTCTTAGCAACATGTAGGAGACAGAATACAGTGAGAGCATACCTCTCAACCTCTTAGTGCAAGAGGTCTGGACAAAACCCAACAATACAGGGGTAAAAGGCCCAAAAATAGGGACATATTTTAAATGTTGCTCTTAAACACTTAAGAATTTGCTTGTGCAACAAGTTTTTTAACATACATTTTATGATGGATCTGAAATCAGAAATTCAAATGTATTTAGGGACTTCAATCCTCAGATCATCCAAGTGATTTACCAGAAAATCACAAATTTTATGAAGAACAGACCAAAAATATGGGCTAAAAATTTGAACATTCTTAGAAAATGTGGACAGCTTAGAGGTATAAGAGATAAGGCTTTCAGTCTTTCCATGTAAGACTTGTTTTGTGTACCCAGTAGCTTCCTGGTGAGAAACCACTGTGTTCATTCTAATTGTTGAGGGTGTCTGGTGAGTTACATGTAAAAAAGAGCATTGTACTGTATTATTATTACGATGAGGGCAGACTATAATGGAATTACAACATCGTTAGATCAAGATGCGATGCTTTTACTTATAACGTGCCACGTAGAAGGCTTTCCTTACTACTATGGATATGTGATGGTCAATGTTCATATTACTGTCAACCTGCGTACCCAGATCACATACCATTGGGCCTACACTTGGGGAGGTGCTGTCTATAATGTAATTAGCAGAAATATTTGCTTTCCCAAATGGAATAATAAAGTATTTTTTTCCATTTAGCCTTAATCCATATGGCACTAATCATTATACATTGAAACCAATGACAATTTTTTTGTAACTGAAGCTTACAGTTTGCATAAAACTACTATCATTACAAAAAAGAAAAGGAGAAAAAAAAAAACAAGAATTAAATTCACTATGATCACTGTTTTAGGATTTTGCTAGACTACAGTCTGTTTTAATGTTTTATTACACAACAAATGTGGTTAATTAAATGAATACACTTTAAATTTGTTATATTATATTGGTTATTTCAAGTAATGTGATAATGGTCTGCTTGCCTGTTTATGGTGTAGTGTAATTTGAGAGCTTTTAAAATAGCCTAATAAAGTCCTTGTCCACTTTGACTTTCTCACAGAAATAATTACTGTTTTTCCTTGTTTTTGTCAAATATTTGCCTGTTTATATATTGAAGTATTTTTGAATACTCGTCAGAACTCCCAAATGGGCTTTAACTTTGGACCTGCATGGGAAAACTCCACAACTCTTCATTCAATAAGCTCCTCACAACATTAAGATACAGAAGCCGTGCTTGTCCAATACTTATTTTTGATCTGACATTCTTGACAACCATCGAGCTCTCTGTCTCTCACTATGTATATATATATATATATATATATATATATATATATATATATATATATATATAAAAATATGGGTTTCATTCAGAATTTTGAAGCTCAAAAGTTCGAATTTCATATGATCGAAGATCATATATTCAAAGTTTCAAAACTTCGAAAATCCTGAATGATTTCCCTTGTCCTCTCCGTAGTGTGATCTTGGAGTTGGTATATTTAAGTTGCGGGGGATGTGGGGGGTGTAGCCCCCCACATGGGGGATGCAGGGGCCTTGCACCCCTGCATACACATGCTTTAGTGTGTTGGGTGGTGTTTTGGGGGGGGGGGTCACAATTTCAAGATTCCAAGATCTCGGGATTCTGAACTCAATATTCTGAAACTCAAGATTTTGGAATTTTGAAATTTCATAGTGAACCTATATATATATATATATATATATATATATATATATATATATATATATATATATATATATATGGTTCCCCTTTAAAACTTCTAAAGTTCATGACATCGAAGCTCAAAACATTGAGACCATAACATCTAAAACCTATAACGTCATAACACTGAAACTTTGCATCAGAAATTCAAAACTTACAAATCACATGTAAATAACATCCTCTCCACCTAAAACAGCACCAGAGTAGTAAACACACTTTGTACTACATGGAGAAAAAAATTCCTATCCCCATTGCAGTGCGATTTCAGAGTTGGTATATTTAATTTACGGGGGGTGTGGGTGGTGAATCCCCTACATGGGGGGGGGTGTAGAGGGGCTTGCCCACCCTGCAGAAACATAGTAAAAAGTATGTTTACTACTTTGGTGTTGTTTTAGGTGTAGGGGATATTATTTACATGTGATTTGTAGGTTTTGAAGTTGTGATGCAAAGTTTCAGTATTATGAAATTTGATATTATGAGTTTTAGACGTTATGGTCTCAATGTTCTGAGCTTAGATGTTATAACCATTCAGTGTTTTGAAGAGTATCCATATATATATATATATATATATATATATATATATATATATATATATATATATATATATATATATACACCCCCCCCACACACACACACACATATATATATATATATATATATATATATATGGTATATATACATACTGCATATGTATCTATCAATATATATATATATATATATATATATATATATTTGTGTGTGTGTGTGTGTGTGTTTAGAGATATATTTTATAATAGCGAAGTTCTTCCCAATCCAAATCTGCAGCTATTGCGTAGTATAGTACCCTCCATCAGAGTCCACACAAGTTTGGGTATTCCATAGTTAAGTGGAAGGTAAACCTGCAGAAATTAGTTCTTGGCCTACAAATACATAAGAACAGATGCATCTCAAGCCAGGTTTGGGAAACACTGACTTAAGAAAGAAATTTGAAGAGCAGGGAAGCCCTGTCCATAAGTTGGAAAGCTGCAAGACATATAACAAGCAGCAGTCAGGTGTTTGTTGGCAGAAAGGCATTACTGGATGTCAAAACACTGTTACTCCAGACCGCACATCATCATCGTGATAGGTGTGATGAAGTAGATCACAGCAAGCATAAGCCTAATAAAGGAAAACTGCATTTTTATGAAGGATGTAACTTTTAGCAGGATGGAAATTCTTTGGCTTTTTAAAAAAATGTACAGGCAGATCTGTGCTTTACTAAGAGGGGCTTCAATGGAATGGTTCAGCCTGAATCAACAATCGCTTCCAATTTAATCCAGCAGTAAACAGTCAGTTTCAACACTGTTCACCTGCAAACAGAACTGTGCAGAATGCCCTCTACAAAACCTGAATCAACAGTCGCATCCAGTTTAATCCAGCAATAAACAGTCAGTTTCAACACTGTTCACCTGCAAACAGAACTGTGCAGAATGCCCTCTACAAAACCTGAATCAACAGTCACATCCAATTTAATCCAGCAATAAAGTCACATTCAGTGCTGTGCACCTGCAGAGAGAACTCTGCAGAATTCTTGCCTACAAAGCCTGAATCAATAATCGCTTCCAATTTAATCCAGCAGTAAACAGCCAGGTTCAACACTGTTCAACTGAAAAGAGAACTGTGCAGAACACCCCACTACAAAGCCTGAATCAAAAATTCCATCTAATTTACTCCAGCAATAAACATACATCAATATCTCCTACTTGTTGCAAGTAATCTGTTTGTGGACTGCAGCTAGCACACCACCATACCTTTCCCCTGCCATAATTTTCCCCTTGCCGCTTACTTTAAATAACTTGCTACTCATTGCTACTATACTTTCCACTTAGCCTTTTGGTACGCCACATCTCCTGGTGTTTTCTTAAATTCCCTTACCAGAAGTTGCCCCACTTCACTCTTTCAGATTTAATACAAAACTCAGCAATAACTTCTACTTACGACTTCAGTGATTCTTTTTCTAAATTTACCGTTTTCGGGGTCATCCCGCTCCATTCCGTCTCACTGGTCTCAGGCTCTCTCTGCTCCCCTACCCTGCCACCAAATGCCATCATCCCCCACTACCTCTACATTTATCTGTATCTAGCCACACCCTTTACCTCACACATACAATCACATACCAGGATGTATCCCCTACTCCCACCACTTCTAAAAACTACTACCCTAAACATCTACATCTTTACCTACTTCCTCTCACTTGCACTCACCAAGCTAATTATCGAATACTTTTATCACTTCTTCTCTACACTCTTCCCCCTAGTACACCCTATTAATAATTTCCTCTTACCCCTCTATCCAGCTAAGCACACAACCTTATCTCTCTTCACCCACTTCTTCCTTTATCATCGTCCTTCTGTCATTCACTACCATACATTCCCTACACCTCTGATAGCCCACTCGCTTGTTAACAACACTCTCTGTCATATAGTTGTTCTTCTTTTCTGCCTACGTTCCACTGCTCACAACCACACTCGATCAGTATCACCACCATCTCCATTCTTACTTGCACTCTCAGCCTTTGCCCCCCCTCTATATTACGTTTCTTACTATATTTCTTTCCCTTTTAACTCTCTACAAATTACCCCCTTACTTCTATTCCATTACGATGTGTACCACTTCCCACATCTTATACCTTCAACTTATATCACTACACACACCTAACGTCACCCTCCTCATGCTCACCAACTAACATCCCATCAATTCCAGCTACACAGCTTCCATACCTCATACACCACTACTAGTCCACTATTCCAATAAATACTTCATGCTAACATCAAAATTACCTCTGACCTTTACAACACTACTTACATAGGTTCCTATCCATATAAGTGCCTTCAACTAAATTCCAAATCTCTAATAATATTCTATTTAAACTCACTAAAACCCAAATTAGCTTCATGTCGTACCTAAAACTCAGTAGAGATATTCACCCTAACCAAGGCCCCAACCACTCACTTCCAACACCCTCCCCTCCTTCCCCACAGCCTTCTAATAGAATCCCTACCCTCCCAAACGCTCTAATCATCTGTTACGCAACATGAACTTAAGAAGCATAGTCAACAAAGTCCATGATTTCCATGCCATGTTATCCCTTTATAACCCTGGTACCACTGTTCTAACCAAAACCTGGTTAAACCCAGAAACTAACAGCATTGACATCCTCTCTCCAAGCTATAATATTCACAGATATGATAGAATGAACAAACAGGGAGGACTAGCTATAATGTACAAAGACAACTTAAAACTCAAACTTATTAATCCACACAATCCATGACTTAGCAATGCTGAAATATTTTGCACTAAACTTGAAATTAATGCAAACAACATATAATAATAATTGCTATTTACATTCCCGCAGCAATAACCACAACAC
The DNA here is from genome assembly GCF_019279795.1 of Protopterus annectens. Lineage (NCBI taxonomy): Eukaryota > Metazoa > Chordata > Ceratodontiformes > Protopteridae > Protopterus > Protopterus annectens. The sequence goes on from NC_056743.1 coordinate 78,593,621, forward strand.
TACTGAGGACATACTATTCTTGATATCCTTATGTTTCTCACAAGAAACAGTCATCTTTGGTGACCTCAACACTGATTGGCAACCTAATAGTCAGATACCCCCACAAATTTCATCAACTTACACGGCTTTCAAAACTTCATTGGATCCTCACCAGTAAACCTTTCATAGCCTTCCAGTCTGGTTGCAACCCTGATGGCATTAGTGACCATCTCCCCAACTTACTCAGACAGCATATTTATCCTTTCAGACAAACCTGCTTCCTCGTAATTCACAACACAAAGAACTTCAATACTCAAACCTTCCATTTTCTCCTACATCTCTGAGACTGGTCCCCACTCAAAACTCTTCCCCTCGACTCTGCTATAGACTACTGTAATACCACCTTCTTTCAAGCACTAAATACTCTGGCTCCCTGCAGAACTGCTAGAATAAAATCTCACTGATCCATGGCTGTCATAAGGTACTAAAAATCTATTAAAATAAAGAAGCAATGCCTGGTAACTCTGGCTTCAGATAGTAACCAAGCTAATCTAGATATGTACAAACTTCTTCACAATACAGCCAAATCCCAAATCAAACTCGACAAAAAAGCATACTCTACTACCCCACAATAACAGAACTGAAACAATCCAAAGAAATTCTGGTCCACAATAAAAAACTCGTTTATCCTGGTAATTCATCCTTCCCTAACCCCTCCACCATCACAAACACTGACAGCATTGCCACACAATTTAATACTTTATTTACTAAACTCCTTACTCTCTCTCAGCGACTCTGTTAACGGTATCCCACCAGCCGTTCACATTTTACTCAACAATACCAATGACTCCTTTTCCTTCATGCTGTCCACACTTTCACCATAAATAAAAAAAATATTCTCCAAACTGAAACCTACAGCCCTTGCAGTTGATAACCTACCTACAGAATTCTTAAAAACTGCTGTTTCCACTATTGTCTATCCTGTAACTATCCTGATTAACAACCCCATCTCAGAACAGTATATCCCTATAAGCTGGAAAATGTCTTATTTTATTTTCCTGAAGAAAAGAGGCAACTCCACTAAGTTTTCTAAGTACAGACCCATTGTTATCTTATCCCCCTCTCCAAAATTCTTGACAAATGCATCCACATGCAGCTGTTAAACTACCTATTATCCAGCAACCCTCTTATCTAACACACAATATGGGTTTCACCCACACCACAGCACCACAATTTCCCTCTTAAGCTTCAACAACACCATTATCCAACACAGAAATAATGGACAATTTGTTTCCCAAATCATCTTAGATCTCTCAAAAGCCTTTGACACGGTTTCCCACCAGAAACTTTTGAACTAGCAACAGTAAAATTCATCCCCTCTGCTTTAACTTGGCTCCATAGCTACCTATCAGATTAACAACAAATAGTGAAATGGCAACAGGATTACTTTCCAGTTTTACCTGTCACCTTGGCATTCCTCAAGGTTCTATTCTTGGTCCTCTTCTGTTCAGCATATTTACCAACCGACTCTAGTCTTCATCTACCCTTAGCCTCCATTGTCCAATATGCTGATGACTCAACTCTTATCTGTGCCAATCCTTTCCTAAATCAACTTGCATATATTACCCAACAGTCCTTCCTAATAGTCAAATCATTGCTATATGAGTCACAGCTGATATTGAACCCTTCCAAGACCAAATTGATGGTCTTTCACCCCATTAAATCACATGACCCCATTCCAAATTCTTTCATCCAACAATGCCATAATGTCAGCCATAACTCATACAAAATTACTTGGCATTCCTGCTTTGCTCAATAAGATTCCTGCTTCCTGGGGCAGACAACCTGATTAATTCCACAGAAAGAAAAGAAAAGGATGGGGGGCATGCTGAGTAATACTGTAGTGATTCTCCTATTTATTTTTTTTATCTCTGTGCCTACTTATGATGATGTGAGCACCTGACTCACTTAATTGCCACTTATGCCCTTCTATGGGATGGTACACACTCCCACACATGCTCATGACCATGACAGACTTCAGCAGCTCAGATGGTCATGGCCACCCTGTTGTGTGTGTTGCTTCAGGCATGATGTATTCTCTGCTTTTCCTTGGAGTGACAAATCCCATAGGCGAGGAGCCACAAAATACTACCTGTGAGCAGGGCCCACCAGCAAAAAAGCACCTCCCTCCTCCCTGCTCTTCTGTTGTCTAAGCTGCTAATCAAACTAGGGTCATCTTGGCTGTAGTTACAGTTTTATCCATCTGCAACACACAGCAAGTGAGATTTTCCTTTTATACCCATCTTTTTGTAAGGAATGCATAAGTTGTTGATTCAAAGAAAAAGGATAGTGCATAACTCAGAAGGGTATGGAGGCACGTAATCATTTGTGATGCAGCATAAACAGCTATGGCCAAGCAGTAAAATGTAGCCATAAAATGATGTTGACAAACACTGCAATGACTCTCACCTCCGTTTTATCATTTTAAGGGATAGCATTTCAGAAGGACTTCCAAACAGAAAGAATGACATTTTACCATGGAAGTGTTTAGAAGCAATTCACCAGTGGAGATACAACAGTAACAAACTCATAATCTGCAATGAAATATAATCTGACAGCAGAGCTTGTTAAGTAAAATTTCTTTCTCCCATCTTCCTGTAATGGATATTTATTTATCTGCTGACTAGGACTTCACAAGAAAAGTGATGAACTAGGAGACAGATGATTAAGGATGACACTGAACCACTGAGATGCACTACCCCCCCCCCCAACCCGATGCAGTCAGTGTCTTCATCCACTTCTTCCTGCAGTCCAGATGCCATACATGCTAAGTGAGATAGAATCATCTAATATATTCAAACCTTACACGACCATCTTAATGAACTGTGACTAAAATACTGTACTAATTAGTCATAATATATTGCAGAATCTTCATCTTCCTTCTTGTTGTATTACTTATAATCTTTCTTTTACACAGGTGCACAATTCCCAGAGCAGCACATCACCATTATAGACAGAAGCCACACTTTGAACAAACTCCTCCAGGTTTCACTCCAGAAGCAGACTTCATACATGGAGGCATTCATCAGTATATTGCAAATGTGTTCCCAAAAGTTTTCTCATCTGACTTTTGTCATGTCAAGCAGTGCAGGTATGTGAAAATCCGTCATTAGTGAAAGCCTCCAGATGATGGCAAAATGAGTAATTGTGTTTGGTTGGTAGCATTTCAGTTATGATTACAGGTGAAGTGCTGCTTTGTAATCATTTTTGATCATAGCCCAAAGAGAAACAGTTGTCAAAACATCTTTAAGAAGAACTGACATTGCTGTTATGAAAATGTATGAGAAATGTGTAATAGTTTATGTTGATAGTATCAGATCAATAACAGGTAATTACAGAATGCATTCTTAATTTTAATGTTATTCTCTAAGATTATACAGTGTGCGTGTGTGTTAGGGATAACATTATGTAATTATTGATATAAATAGGAAGGCTTAAAATTATTTAGGATTCTTTGTTCACTCTGCAAAATATTAAGAATGTTGTTAAAAAAATATTAGTATGGACCCGAGGGCCACCCATGAGTCATGACATACTTCCTAGAATTTAAGAAGGGATAAGCATTGATGTGTACAGAAAGAAGGTTTCAACATACAGCACAAGTAATTATCTCTCTTAATGCTTCCCACTGCTTTGGAAAGGCATACATTTTACATGTAGACCCTATAACAAATGAGATTTAGATAATACTGGGCACTGACACTGAAATAGTTTCTATTATTTATTTATTTTTTCTTTTTATATTTGCATCTTGAATTACTTTTCATTTATAACATCTGATTCAGGAAATTATACATTATTTTAAGGTGCAGACCTGTGTTGTCATTATGGCACTTGTATCTGAAATGATTCCAGTCATAATCACACAGGTGGTCATCTTGGACTGCCATGTCAGATTGATCTATAAAGTTATTGGATTGATGACACAATACTTCTATGATTGCTGCTAACACTGTTATTCTTTTTCGGGTATACTACCTGTATGATACATGCATATTGGATAAATCTGACCAGCCTAATGACTCCTTAAAACAACAAAGAATGAGTCATACTCTGCCTCCGACCTACCTGAACTACAGAGTAAGTCATGTACAATGTGCTGAACCCACTGGCATGTTAACAACTTGTTTCTTAACTCTTTGGGACAGAGAAAAGAAATTGTCTATCTCAAAATATCAGTTTTAGATAGACATTACAATAGTATGTGTAGTGAAATCTAATATTTTACTTTTTAGATAAAATTAGAAAATGTAGTAAGCTATGATATTGTAATTCTTAACATTTTCAGATACATGAGCAATGCTAATTGAACAGTATATTTTCTTTTTTTTATTTGAAAAACTTTTTATTTTGGTTTAATAAAGAAAAGAGTAAAACAAAACAAATAACTATTTGCATATGTCCACAGATGTGTAATATATCAGTGTAATACAAATTAACAACAGTTAATATTTTTCAAGGAAATCTTTTAAGTTTTAGGCACAAGTTAAATGAATGAGTAATATTAGAAGTTCAGAAAACACTTCTCTTCCAAGTACTCAAGTAAGCCAAAAACAAGGTAATCACCAAGAACGTAAAATTTAATGAAGCTTTCGGGCACACATCCCTTCATCAGCATACATAATTACATTTAATTATTGTATATATAGAGGATTGCTTAAAAACCACATGATCAGAACCAGCCTATAAAAATTCTAGTGTACTATATCATTACATAATTTAAAAACATATGTTCAACCATTTATCAAAAAATCAAAAAATTCTTAAAAGTGACAATATCTACTTAATAATATCAATATACTTCATTAAATACTAACATATTAAAAAATATTGTGTGATAATATATATAAATACACATATATTTATTTAATTTCCAACTGTCTTTTAACTAGTACAGGCTTTATGCTAATGGCACTGTTAAGACCTGGATTAGAATCTGCCTGTAGTCTATTTATCCAGTCTAACTCTTTTAGCTCTATAGCATTATTTATATCACCACCTCTTATTCCTGACTCAACTATATCTATCACTCTAAATTTAAAATTATGCGTCTCAAATTCCATAATATGTTTATATGGGGCATTTGTTTGTACTTTCCTATTTATTTCAGATTTATGTTCTATAATACGGTCTTTAAGCCGTCTTGTGGTTTTCCCTATATAAAATGCATAACAATGTGTACAGGTAGCGAGATACACCAATCTACTTGTATTACATGTTGCTGCCATATGGAATTTATATTCTTTATTTGTAATAGGATGTTTGTATAGTTGATCAGATTCAAATATTTCTTTGCAACAAATACAGTTCTGGCATTTATAAGTGCCTAGTTTACCCGGTTGTAACTTACGTTCTTCTTTAAAGTCTTTATAACATAACATATTTTTTATTGATTGGTGATTTCTGTATGCAAAGCTAGGTTTAGAGCCTACTAGCTTTTCTATTTCTGGCATGGCCATCGGTATTGGCCAATTTCTCTCAATGATCTTATTAACTTGATTCGTATACCCATTCTATGTCATAACATATCTAATTTTGTTCTGTTGCACTACCCTTTGTGTTGTGCATAGTTGTTGTGTTTCTAGTAAAGGGGCAGTAAATACTGGTCTAAATACATTATGTCTACCTTGATTTACTTCTTCTATAATCTTATTTACAGTAAACTCAGTGTAACCATTCCTTCCAAATTCATCCTTCATTTTCTCTATCTCAATTTCTTATTGCTCATTTTCAGTTGTGAAATATGAATATTATATGAATATGAAATTGAGATAGAGAAAATGAAGGATGAATTTGTAAGGAATGGTTACACTGAGTTTACTGTAAATAAGATTATAGAAGAAGTAAATCAAGGTAGACATAATGTATTTAGACCAGTATTTACTGCCCCTTTACTAGAAACACAACAACTATGCACAACACAAAGGGTAGTGCAACAGAATAAAATTAGATATGTTATGACATACAATGGGTATACGAATCAAGTTAATAAGATCATTGAGAGAAATTGGCCAATACTGATGGCCATGCCAGAAATAGAAAAGCTAGTAGGCTCTAAACCTAGCTTTGCATACAGAAATCACCAATCAATAAAAAATATGTTATGTTATAAAGACTTTAAAGAAGAACGTAAGTTACAACCGGGTAAACTAGGCACTTATAAATGCCAGAACTGTATTTGTTGCAAAGATATATTTGAATCTGATCAACTATACAAACATCCTATTACAAATAAAGAATATAAATTCCATATAGCAGCAACATGTAATACAAGTAGATTGGTGTATCTCGCTACCTGTACACATTGTTATGCATTTTATATAGGGAAAACCACAAGACGGCTTAAAGACCGTATTATAGAACATAAATCTGAAATAAATAGGAAAGTACAAACAAATGCCCTATATAAACATATTATGGAATTTGAGATGCATAATTTTAAATTTAAAGTGATAGATATAGTTGAGTCAGGAATAAGAGGTGGTGATATAAATAATGCTATAGAGCTAAAAGAGTTAGACTGGATAATTAGACTACAGGCAGATTCTAATCCAGGTCTTAACAGTGCCATTAGCATAAAGCCTGTACTAGTTAAAAGACAGTTGGAAATTAAATAAATATATGTGTATTTATATATATTATCACACAATATTTTTAATATGTTAGTATTTAATGAAGTATATTGATATTATTAAGTAGATATTGTCACTTTTAAGAATTTTTTGATTTTTTGATAAATGGTTGAACATATGTTTTTAAATTATGTAATGATATAGTACATTAGAATTTTTATAGGCTGGTTCTGATCATGTGGTTTTTAAACAATCCTCTATATATACAATAATTAAATGTAATTATGTATGCTGATGAAGGGATATGTGCCCGAAAGCTTCATTAAATTTTACGTTCTTGGTGATTACCTTGTTTTTGGCTTAATATTAGAAGTTATCATCCTAATGCAGAAAAAAGTAAAGTGAACCCTGCACCCTCACATGGGAAATACCAGCAATAACCCATATATATATATATATATATATATATATATATATATATATATATATATATATAGATATATATAGATATACACATAGCTATATATAAAATTATATGATCACTCGCATTCCTCATGGACTGCTACAATTGGCAAATTATGAAGGAAAGGGACAGGCCACTTAAACATTCCTCTCAACATTGTAGCTCAAGAAGTCTGGAAAAAGCCATAAAAATGTCTAAATAAAGACTCACAATCAAGGACAGATTTTAATTATTTCTCTTATACACTAAGACAGTTGAGTTGATATTAATAGCAGCCTTTGCATTGTTGTGCATTTATAAAGGCTGAAATTGAGATATCTGTCATTATTCAGTGACTCCAGTAAATGTATGCATGGGCGTCTCAGTGGTGCAGTGGTTAGTGTTGTTGCCTCACAGCAAGAGGTTTTCTGGTTCAGTTCTCGGCTGGGGGTGCCTTCTTTGCAGAGTTTGCATTTTCTCCCTGCGTTCGCATGGGTTCCCTTCTGGTACTCCGGTTTCCTCCCACATTCTAAAGATATGCATCTGGAGTGTTTCTCCCCAGGCCTCCGCTGAAAATAGGTTCTGTCCTAGTCGGACTTTCCTGGTCAACAAATGTTAATAAATAAATATATAATTTTCAGAAAATGTCAAATTGTCTGAACCACAGAACAAAAGTAAGAGGCTAAAATCTGTGAGGATCTTGAGAGTTCAGAGGTATGACTATAAGAGGTACTAACAAAAGCATTTGTAAAATCAGACATTGTTCAGAAGGATGGTGTCATGTCCAGCTGGGTGCAGGCTTCAGGCTAAGTCAGAAGGGACATTGGGTAACAACAGTTAATAGGGTACTCTGAAAAAGCTTTTTCTGAAAGCCGAGGTGCCAGACAAGTGTTACTTGGTCTTAATGGTATGAGTTTGAAGTTTGGCTGTTAACTTTTACTGCAGAAGTTATTTTTTTTATTTTAATAAATCAGTCTGTGTGCTAAACTGA
>NC_056743.1:78606664-78784164 GCF_019279795.1 Protopterus annectens
ATAAACAGAGCTCCTCATTAGCACTCTTCAAGAAAAATCTTGATGATCGGATGGGAAATAGGAAATTCACCCCAGGGATCACTTCTGTGGCTCTGCTCGACAGGAGCACAGGAAAATAATTTTCTTGGGTGGCGAAAGCCAGGGTACTTTTTTGGCTAGGCTTATATAGGCCCTAGGGCTAATAGCCTAGTACCTACCTATGAACCTATAAAACTAATCCTTCTTTTCTGCCTAAAGTGGTATCCAGGTCCCCAACTTTGATTCAAGATGCCCACTCGACCTATCTGGACCTCTTCAAATCTCCCAAGATTCTTCCCTTTACCTGATCCTGGGCGAATTTAACTATCCAATCATAGATTAGAAGAACTATGCATGCCAAAACACAAATGCCCAGAGATTCCTTGATTTTGTCAATAAAAATGCCTTGGACCAGCTAGTTGACACCCCTACAAGAGGTGAAAATATCTTGGACTTGGAATTAACCAAGATGAGTAACCACTGCAGTATCCTGGTAAGATCTGACCACAAACTGGTCACTTTTGAAGTCACCATCTCCCCCAACCACCCCCTAGATTGGGTCAAACAAAAAAACTTCTCAAAAGCTGATTACAACCTCCTGAGGGAAGGTATAAGCAGCTTCACAGCTCCCTCTCCCTCCATAGGAACTGGTACATATGCCCATACTTACAACAAAGTACTTCATGAGCATTTATGTAGTTGCACGGAATCAGGAATACCCGACAGGACAAAATCATCCTCAGCAAGAAGAGTAAACCTCTCTGGTGGACATCTGCAATAAATACACTCTATAATGAAAGGAAAAACACTGCTGTCCAGAAACAAGAATGAGCAGATGCCTAATTTAAAGCAATTTTCTCCTTAGTCTGATCAAACCATTAAGAGCACTAGTAAAATCCTCTAAAGCAAAGTTTGTGTCCAAACTGGCCACATTTACTAAAGACAGTCACAAGCCTTTCTTTGCATATGTTCAAAAACCCAAAGGAAGCACCCAGATCTGCTCAGAACTGGTGGTCAATGACACCACATACACAAATGCCATAGATATAGCCAACCTGCTGGCAGACAGGTTCAGTGAAAACTTCCCCCCTCCCCCCATCAGTAAATCAGGACATCCCCAGCACCTGCCCCCCCTCCCTTTATCTCTAGGGAGCAAGTCATCACTGCCCTCTCAAAGGCAAAAAAATACAGCCTCCATGGGACCAGATAACATCCCAGGCTGCATCCTACATGAACTCAGGCAGGAACTTGCAGCACCATTAGGCACCTTATTCAACCAAGCCTCATTACTGGTTTCATTCCAGCTGAGTGGAGGACAGCCACTGTCATCCCTTTGCACAAAGACAGAGCGTCCACTGATCCAGGAAATTATAGACCCATCAGCTTAACTAGCCCTCTCTGCAAAGCCGTGGAGCAGATTATCATGGACCTCATTAACAAGGACATTAGCAACCTCCAAACACTTGATCCCACACAGTTTGGTTTTGTCAAGGGCAGGTCATGCCTGCTAAATTTGGTCGACTTCTTTCAGACAGTCACCAAAGCCATGGACGAGGGGAAGACTGTGAACACCTCCTACCTTGACCTGGCTAAAGCCTTCGATACTATTTCCCCCTCAGGTATAACAGATAAACTCTCTCAACTAGGTGTCAATCCATATGTTACCAGGTGGGTGCAAACTGGCTCACTGATAGAATACATCTAGTCAAAATAAGGGAAGCCACCTCAAGCAGTTGACCCATAATGAGTGGTGTACTCCAGGGATCAGTCTTGGAGCCCTTGCTGTTTGGGATATACTTTTCTGAGATAGAGGCCAAACTCAGTGGGCTATGGCTGACCAAGTTTGCAGATGACTGTAAACTGGGCACTGTCATCAGTTCCCCTAGTGATGTGGACATCCTCCAAGAGAGTCTCACCCAAACATATGACTGGTGCCAGAAACATGGCCTCAAACTGAATACCAAAATCTGCATCATCATCATCCCCTTTGGTGAGAGTGACATCCCCACAAAATATCACACTAATAACAAGGTCCTAAGAATGCAGTCAGTTGTGAGGGACTTGGGCACCCAGGTTGATAGCAAAGTGACTTTTGACTACCATATTGCCTCCGTTGTACGTAAAGCTTTCTACATGTCCCACCTCATTAGTAAGGGTATCTCATCCGAAGGCAAGGTGGTCATAACATCCCTGTATTCTTCCCTTATAAGACCCATTATTGAGTACAATGCCCCTTTCGGAATGTACTTCACAAAGCACATGCAGCAGCTGGAGAGACCACAGAGGTTCGTCACCAGGAGAATCCAGGGCTTCAAACATCTACCCTACACAGATAGGCTAAAGGCCCTGTTTCTCTATTCAGTCTCCTATAGACTCCTCAGAGTTGACTTCTGTCTGGCATACAGAGAATCTCAGACCCCACCTTGATGGGATTGCTGTATATCCGCATGTCTAGCTCCACTTGAGTAACCCGCACACGCAACCTCAGCCAGTCTGTGACATGAGTAGGACTTGTTGGTGGGACAGATTTGTGTCCTGGAAGCTCCCCCTTCTGTGGAAGAGACTCCTGCTCCACATCAACCAGAGTACCTCATTAACACTTTTTAAGTGCAACCTGGATAACTGGATGAGGGAAGAGAAAATACACATCTCGGACTCCACCTGTGTCCGTGGTAGACAGGGTCATCAGGTGCTGACTTGTCAGAACATGGTCTAAATTCTTGGCTAGGCTTGTAAGGACCTCAGGGCCAATAGCCTAGTAACTTCCTATGATCCAAGTTTCCTTTAAATGAAACTATCATTCTCCCTTTTTCTCTTTCTTGAACTTAAAAATAAGGGCTAAAAGATACTTCATATAGCGGATATGCACAAACAACTCAGGTACGATCCTGACAGAGTAAAATATTTCAGGTCTCCTGATCAGTTGTTTATTTTTTGTGAATAAGAAGAAAGGGCAATCTGTGTCTAAAGAGACTGTTTCCAAATTGTTGTCTCAGGCTAGTGCAGTTTTTTTATTCTCAAAACAACAAAATAATACCAGGAAGGGTCAGTGCTTATTCTGTCATGGTCTTGGCTTCATCTATAGATTTTTGGAAAGGGTTGGGTTGTAGAATTATTAAAAAGAAAAAAAATGGTCCCTAATACATACTTTCACAAAGCACTACAAGCTTGATTCCTTCTCTAGGTCTCATTCAGACTTTGCTAGAACCATTCTCCAGAGGCATCTAGACCCTACCTGCTCCTATATCTTGTAAGCTAGGGTAATCTACCAATATAGCTAAGGCTACTGCATAGTGTTTGTGTGTGTGTGTGTGTGTGTGTGTGTGTGTGTGTGTGTGTGTGTGTGTGTGTGTGTGTGTGTGTGTATGTGTATATATATACTTTTTTTTATTCCTAGATATGACTTCTCAGAGCTCATACTCCCTCTCCCAGTTGTCATAAAAACTCAGAACTGGTAATGGTTTCCTTGCATGGAAGATGTCGTAAAGCTTTGGAAGCTGGCTGGATGTTATATCCTTGGCAAGATATAACCCATATAGCTAAGGTTACTGCAACAGTGATCACTCAAACATCTACTGTTATGGTATACTTTACTTACACAACGGTAATTTCTCATTTTGACCTATTCAGAAACACTCACATACACACACAGACACACACACACACACACACACACACACACACGCACACACGCACACACACACACACACACACACACACAGACACAAAGTAAAAGAGCTAGATAAATAAATTGTATACATATAGATGATGTAGATATAGAAGTAAACATTGATATGAGTCACTGGCTCAAAAGTAGGACACTAGCCTTTAGTGCTGGAAGATCATTAAGCCCTGGGTTATATTCCATCTCAAGATATTTGGATTAATTTTCCATTGCTGACACCGCAGGGGATGCTGCACCTTTGAGTGCGGTATCCTTCTAGATAAGGCATAAAATAATGGTCCTATATACCTGAGTTGGTGTTAGCTTAGGTGTGTGTAAAACATGCTGTAGCACAGGATACATTGCAAATATTGAATTGCCAATATGTGGAATTGCATAACATTGACCACAGAAGGTCAACAACAGTAATCTGATGAGATGAGATCTGATGGGGTACAGCATGACCAAATATGCTATGATCTCTGAGTTGGGATATATAATTAGCAAGGCGTGCAGGGGTGATTTCCTAAAAATCTTTGAGGGAAGCAATAGCTCTGATATGCTGTGTATTTTTTTCCCGTATTCTAAGGCAATTTTGGAGAATGCTGTCTCTTTAGTGGCTTGTGTATAACAAGGCCTAGTAAGGAAGTTTGTATCTGAGCTCCTGAGAGAGAGACTAAGACTGAGTTCTGTACAGTAAATGACCTTTAAGTTGGGGGCAATAGCTATCATTTAATAGGCTAAATATTAAAATTTCAGTAAGAATGAAGCTCTTTTGTCAAGAGGGAAACAATCACATTTTTAAAAGGATAAGCATATATATTCTCAGGATAGACTGAGTGCATAAAGTGCAATATATTATTTTCTGTCCTCTGGAGGAAGGAAATATTTTTTGAGCAATGCAAATAAAATAAGTGGGGTGAGCATTTTATCTTGGACAGTACACCATAATGGAAAGGTTTTCCTGTCTTCTTTTGTCAGGTGGTTAGAGAGTTTGTATGCGATTATTTTTTGCGCTTGGGTTTGAATATGAGAAGTAAAAGAAAATGAAACTAAGCGTTCCACTACATTTTTGTTTGGTGACAAAGGACAGTGGTTAATTGTAGAGATTCAGGAATTGGAGTGATTTAGTTTTAGAGGTCCTCTTAATTAGTACGAAAAATCTTATTATTTTATTTCATTAATCCTCTCACTGGCAGTGATTTGGTTAGTCAGTTGCCATAAAAATAAATCTCCTTTATACTGCCATTCTCGTCTTTATTTATTTCTTTAGTCTTGTACCCCTTTTGTTTTTTTAGAAAATTCAATCCATGTGTGTATAATACAATCCTGTCATTGCCATATTATACCATTATCTTGTGGTGTTTCATCTGTCACTACTTGTCATTCCTTCATTTTACTATCATATTATACTGTCTCCCTACTTTCATTTTCTTGTTTCTGTCATGATCAGAACTTCTCTTACATTTAATACATTTACAATAACTTTTTCATTGTCTGAAAAGTGTGGGAAATTAAAAAAAAAACAAACAAAACAAACATGTACCTTAATTTCCCTAATATCACTGAATGAGTAAAGTATATTTTTCCTTAAATGTCAGACAGCATAGTCTCGATGGAAACATTATTTCTTTTATATTATGTAAAATTTCTTTTCATTGTCTTTCAGCAGCATCTTTCTCTGACCATATTTTATACCTAATCTCTTTTCTTGCAAAATATATACCACCTATCTGCATTATGTCACCATAATCTTTGCTTCTTTACTCAAAATTAAAGCATTATTGACAAAACTGAATAATACTGCACATATTGGATAGCCCTGTTTGGCACCCTCCCCCCACTGATTTTGTTCCTTATCCATCCATAACCTACTTCTTTTACTCAAGATCTCTTATATATCTATATATATATATATATATAGGTTTACTATTGAAAATGCGAACGGCACTTGGGCGACAGTCGGATAGTCGAATGTATAAGGTCAGAAACACGGATGTCGAAGACATAATAATCAATCTAGGAACGGTTTTAACATGGGTCGAGGTAGGGAAGATGTTTGTAGTAGGGAATAATACTGAACACCTACCTCGACCCATGTTAAAACCGTTCCTAGATTGATTATTTTGTCTTCGACATCCTTGTTTACTACCTTATACGTTCGACTATCCGACTGTCGCCCAAGTGCCGTTCGCATTTTCAATAGTAAACCATATCTATATATATATATATATGGGTTACCTTCAGTTTACCAAATGCCCACTTCCCGACATGCAGTTCACTGACACTTCAGATCACCAACATTCACAAAGCCGATGTTTCCCACAAGGTAAGTAAACACTTGGCCATCTCAATGGAAGGAACTACTGGAAGAAAACTAACCCCACCAATATGGGGGGGGCTACGCCACCCACACTCCCCTATGTGGGGGGCTTTGCCACCCAGATCCCACTTACTAAATATACCAACTCTGAGAATGCACTACCACTGGGATAAGGGGCGAAGTTCAAGTAGATTAAATTTGGGGTCAAAGTCTGAGGTCAAACTGTCCATTAAAAAATCCCATAGACAATAATTATAAATTTAAACATGAAAATGTATATGAATGCATTGTGATTGAACCGTCTGGGAGCGAACAGTCCGGGGTCGAACTATCCCACGTTGAAACGTCCTGCTTCCGAAATATAGTATTTTCTAAATGACAGCAATACTCTTTTTTTCTTACGGTAGTTATAGCAGGTTTTAAAGCATACAAATTCCAATGATAACGTTTCTTTTTTTCTTCTATTTTAAGCATAAAATTGGTTTGGCAACTCAGAATGTTTCAAAAGTTAAGTGACAAAAATTCTTAATCCCGAGATGCATAACGGAACACAAAGAAGCTGTTGTAAACCCATTACTCCTACCACCCTTTTCAAATGCCATACCTCTAGATTATCTTGTTTTAGATATTTTATTTCAACCATCCTTCTTTTGAAATATTTTTAACTGTCTTTTTGTACTGCTAGAAAGCTTCTTTTTTTTCTTAATTTCTGGAATGTCTGCATGTTGCTTTTAACATCCTGCTTCATCATCATAATCATCATCATCAACCAACCCCCTCCCCTTTTTCCAATTTTCTACATGGGGTCAGGTGTCGTGTCAACCATCACCATCTCTCTCTATTCAGTGCCACTATTCTGCCTTGTTTGACATTCATGCCTGACTGCTGCAGGTCTACTCTCACACAATCCATCCATCTCTTTGCTGGACAACCATGTTTCCTCTTGCCTTCTTCTTGTCTGTCCTAAATCATCTTCACTAGTTTGTCTTCTGCTTTTCAGCACATGTGCCTGGACCACCATAATCTCTTCTTTTTGACCTTTTCTGCAATTGGAGCTACTTTGGCTTCTGCTTATGTCATCACTTCTTCATCTGTCCACAGTGTGCATCCTACCACCCATCTCAGGCACTTCATCTCCAACACCTCTAGCTTTCTCATCTGCTCTGCCTTTACTGCCCAGGTTTCTGTACCATAGGTAGTACTGGTCATACCACTGTTTTGTATGCCTTATCTTTTAGCTTCTTTGTTATTCTTCTGTCATATACTACACCTGACACTCTGTGACAGTTGGCTGGTGCAGGATTTTTACTTCTTGCTTTGACATCCTCATTCAGACTTCCCTTCTCCTCAACTACCCCTCCCAGACACCTGAAGCTTTTAACCTGTTCCAGTACACTCCCTCGCAGTGTCCTCCAGGCTTTTATTATTTTCTGTTTCCTCCTGCTGTCCATTTGTGATATTGTATCTTGTTTCATCCTGAATACATTTTTCCTGTCTCTGCCCTAGAAAGTGCACTTGTTACATGGCTCCTTTTCTGCTGTTATTTCCTTCAAAGTCAGTCTGTTAGGTTCATCATCTGAAAGCTTTGCCACTTCATCCTGCATATTCAAATCTAGATTATCTACTGACTGCATACATTCCATTTTAGCCTTTTCTCCCTTTACAGCTATGTGCAGAACACTGTCCACTGACAAGTCGTTTTGTTCCTTTTCCTCTGTTCGCTCACAGGAAGGAGCTCTATCACCCCCTTTACTGAATGAGTAGGAAAATGCCCCTGGTCCACTGGCCAGATTTTCCCTAGTCAGTATGGATGCTACCTTAGGTCTCTCACTTTTTTAATTTCTCCAAGCCTTTTGGGTTTCTAATACCATGATGGGAATGGACCCCATTCCTAAGTCAAATTACAATTAAAGTTCATGAAATTAGTATTGTTTCAGTCTTTGATGTCAGCCAGAAGTGCTCTTCGCAGCACACGCAATGTGCCCAGTAATGACTCCTTCTGCAGTTCGTATGGGGTTACATGTCCTGGTAACATGTAAATACGACTGTAGATTCTGTTTTATAAGACCCGTTGCTCCTACTACTATGGGAACTGTCTGGGTATCTTCCTTCTTCATTGCTCTCATTTCTGCCTGAAAAGCCTGATATTTTATGACTTTGTGTCTCTCTGTATGCAAGACACTGTAGTCACTGGAAGTGGTGATTTCAGTGATCAGTGCCACCTTTGCCTTCTTTTCAGGGACCACTATATCCAATTTTCCCGCATCTTTCTTTTGAACTGTTTGTAATGGGTGATTCCATGTAATGTAGACTTCATCATTTTCTGTAATCCTTTGTGGCTTATGTTTCCAGTGATTTTAAGCCACTTCAATACCATAATGTTTGCACAATGCCCAGAGCAATAGTCTTGCCATATTATTATGCCTTTCAGTACACAGTCATTCTGCCATTAGTATGTCACAACCAGCAACAAGGTTTGCAACTGTTTCCAGTTCTGTTTTAGAAAATCTATATCTATCTATCTATTTGTCCTACATGTTCAATGGACTTTGTAAACCAACATGTACGTAGCCCACTATCTTTGGACACTAATATTAATCTTTCATGTTTTGGTTTGAATTTGCCTCTCCTTAACCATTCCTGCATTTGATTCTGATCAACATGAAGTTCTTCCAGATGTTTTGTATACTTACAACTATATTTACGCATTTTCCACATTTCTCACCTTCTCATCTAGTCCTTCACCTTATATTCTTTCTCTTGTTTTTTGGCACATTCAGTTGCTGCATGATTTTTATCTACTTCTGGTTGGATTTCCATTCCTTCTTGACACCGATATGCTTCAGCTAGATTAAGTAGAGAAGTCATCTTAAATGTATTCTCCTCATGTTTCAAAAGATTTACTACATTTGGGTCTTGTGAGGTCAGCAGATATGTGTGCAGTCCCATGACTGGAGATCAGTACATGTAATCAGTTTCAAGGAGGCCCACCCCTCTTTCGGAACAGGGAATATATAATCTTGGTATGCAGAGATTTTTATAAATCATTTGGTGAGCATGAAAAATCCTTTTTGTTTTCCTGTCTAATCTATCCATCACCTTTTGGGGCCAGTCAGCCACTCCAAAACTGTAAGTTAGGACAGGAAGAGCAAATCGGTTTATAGCTTGAACTTTGTGCCTAGATATCAACTCTGTTTTCAGGATTAATTTAAGTCTTCTAAAGTATTCCTTACTAAGTTTTATTTGCCTTTCTTCCCATTTCATTGTTGATCCTTCATCACTTCCCAAATATTCATACACTCCCTCTTGTTCAAGTTCTTTTATATCACATTTTTGTCCCAAACTGATGATTTCTTGGTGTTGCAGTTTTCCTGGCTTAAAGGTTGCTAAGCACATTTATCAAGACTGAATGACATTCTTATATCATCTGAAAAAGTTTGACAACTTGCAGTTGTGCTTTCAGTTCCACATCTGATGAGCTATACAGTTTTAAATCATTGACAAAGAGAAGATGAGAAGTCTTTACACTTTGTTGGTTTCTAGGAGCCAAATTATAGCCATGGGCTAAGTTGTTAAGTAGACAGCTTAATGAGTTAAGGCCAAGACAGAATAGCAGTGGTGACAGAGTCCCCCTGGAATATCCCACTTTGAATTTTTATCCCTGGGATAATAATATGCCCTTCACCATGGCTTAATTGCAAAGTGGCCTGCCACTGTTTCATGGTCACTGTAATGTAAGTCGATCAGTGTAGGTTGTATCTTATACATTTTTAAGCACTCTCTTATCCATGAATGTGGGATACTATCAGTTGCTTTTTTGTATTCAGTCCATGCTATACTTAGATTTTTCCCCTTTTTATAATTTCTACTATGACCTTATTTAACAACAAATGATTCTTTATTCCATATGACTTTCTTTTATTGCCCTTTTATTATATTGCCATAATTGAGTTTTCTTTTAAATGACTATAAATTTTGTTGGTCTCAATTCCAGTGTGTAGTTTGTGCATCGACAGAAGGCAAGTTATTGGTCTATAATTTTTAGGGTAGTTTGCAGGTTCACTCTTATGTAGGAGCATTGTTTTTCCTGTTGTTAGCTAAGTTGGTGTCTGTTCGAAGTGTGCATATAAATAGTTCTTACTCATGTTAAATCTTCATGCAAAGATGTTAATACTTTTAACCAGAAGTTAGGCACTGCATCTGGGCCTGGGGATTTCCATTTAGAAGCTTTCCTTAACTTTGTTTTAATCTGTCTGGTTGTTACTTCATCCCATTTCATATTCTATATCTTTAAACTTCTTATTCTTTCTTTTACTTCTTCTATCCATTTAGCATCTTTATTATGTTCCACAGGATTTTCATATATACTTCTCAAAAATATATCTATTTCTTCTTTTTTTGGTGGTCTTTCAATTCCTTTTACCTTGTTGCCCAATTCTCTATAAAACTTTTGTGGGTCATCAATCAATTGCTTATTTTGTACTTTTCCTTTATATTTATCTGTGTATCTTGTAAGTTTTTCTTCCTGTGCTGATATTTTAAGTTTATTATTTGCGATAGTGTATGATAGATCCTGATGTGTTCTTATACTGCACATTGCTTTTGTCATGTCTATCTTTCTAAGTATTTTTGTTGATCTGTTCCCTCTTCTATACTCTTTTAACAGTGACAATTCTTGACTTAATTGCTTTATAATTTTCTGTATTTGATACTTCCATGATGGTATTTGATTTCTCCCCTTCCTTTCCCTCACTACCCTGTGTTCTGCGATAGAACTTTATCAGTTATTAATTTAGCTGCACAGTACTATATCCTGTTTACTTCTGTTATATTGCATGGATCTCTATGGATAGTCCCAATTACTGTGTTCATTTGTTTTATCAAACTTCTGACCTTTGGGGTTTTATTGACCTTCTGTAGTCTATTTCTTTCATTGATCTTAATATATCTGTCAATTTTTATTAAATCAAGCAACTGTTCTCTTAGCTCATTTGCTTCTAAATTGAGGGCATGTTTTTTGTTTTCCATTTACTGCGGGCATTCTATAGAAAGTTCTGTAGCATCTTCCTGCGGCACCTTCTCTTCAGTTTCATCTTATGCCATCCATTGCTCTGCCATCCATTGCTCTGCCATATGAGAGCTCACTGGCCTATCACTCCTCAACATTGACTGCATCAGAGTTTCCACAGTTTCCTGTTCCTTTCCCTGCTGTCTAGCTTCAAGTGATTACTTACACGGGATTCCTGCTGAAGGCTCCAAAATATCTTCATATGGCACCTGACCAATTGCATCCCATTCCACTAGTTTCCCCTTAATTTAGATGTCCATTGCTCTATCCTGTCATGGTGCTTTCTGAATTAGATTTTCTACACTGAATCCTTCACTTCACAGTTTCTCCGTAACCTCCGTTTCTATTTGTTTAACTTCTCCATTACTGATCTTCCTTTCTGCTTTTCCTGTTTGTCTTCTTATTTTTTGTACTATAAAGTTTTCAATAACTGGATTCCTTTGTCTGTATTTCTCTTCAAGTATCTTTGGTGCTGCTCTTTTTGTATTGATTAGTTTTGCTTTCTCCTTTGCATAGATATTACACCATATTAAATATTTTTCTTTCCCATGTCCATATTTCTTCTTCAGGTGTCTCCTGATCTTCCTGTTTCTTTTACTTTGGGGACTCATTCTATCATGTGATGTAACGTGTGTTAGACCTTCTACAGCAAATCCTTCACTTCACAGGCCCTCCATAACTTCAACTTCTTTTTTTTAACTTCTTCTTCACTAATCTTTTCTAAATTCCCACTTTTTGATAACATTTTTTATTGTGAAATTTTCCATATCTGGGTGCCTTTGCCTTTATTTCTCTATGAATATCTTTGGGGCTGCCTTCTTTATCTTTATTTATTTGCAGTTTATTAGTTTATTTGCCAGGATGGTCCATTGGGCCTCAAGGAGCCCATTTTCAATGGGGTCCTGGGGAGAAAAGCTCCAGAACATTACAAATTACATAAAATAGGTATATTATAAAAACACAATTTCAGAAATGCAGTAAGTTGGCAGTTGAGGAAACAATTAATACAAATGTTAAAACAGAGATTCTTTACAAACAGTCAAAAGTATTAACTTAAGTTCAGCAGGTTAGCATTTGAAGCAGCAATTTAGTGGAAAGCAAAAGCAGAATTATTAACAGACAAAGTATTTACAAAATGAGTTGGTTTCTGCAGTTGATTTATAGCAGTTATAAAGCAACAGGAGACTATATACAGATGTAAAAGCTTGTAGGAAATGAAATGAGTTAAGGGTTTTTTATGAGGGATGAGAGCAGAAGCATTCCCACTGGGATGTTAGGTGTGAATGAATTAAGGTTTTGAAGGAACAGAGTTTTTTTTTTTCTGTGCAAGATTGTGGTAGAATGAGATTAGGGAATTCAGCCTGTAATGCAATCTCAGGGCCGATTTATGCAATTACCAAGGTGTAGGTTTTACTTTGTTTTGTTTTATTTTTGATGAGTTGGTGAGTGAGCAGTTTAGCTTAGTTACTTTAGGTATGACTTTTTTTATTTGATTAACAGTTGTATACCAACACACACACACACACACACACACACACACACACACACACACACACACACACACACACACGTGTATAAATAAATATGGAGTTATATCATATCATCGAGTTTTTGGAAACTCGAAATTCATATGGCCAAGACAACTCAATAGAGTTTCTGAAAACTCAAATTAAAAAAAAAGTCTACAATTTTGCATTGTGGCAAGCCACCTGCACCCCCCCCCCCCCACACACACACCCTTTCAAATTATATATACCAACTTTAAGCTCATTCTGCTGTGGGGAAAAGGGCAAATTCCTCATTAAAGCACTTCTATGTAAATCACTTAACATTGGCAATCTAGGAGTTGGTGTATATAATGTGCAGACCATATGAATTTTGAGTTTCTGAAAACTTGATGATATGTTATAAACATATATACAGTATGTTATATACACACGCACACACACACACACACACACACACACACACACACACACACACACACACACACACACACACACACACACACAAGAACTGTGCCAGGAATAGTTATTGGGGAATTTAAAATTCAACACTTGTCCACTCAGGAGCATAGTGGTGACAGGAAAAAGTTACAATGTCACGTAGGTTTCTGACTTGGAATATAATGGTCAGCAATCACCCTGTTAGCAGGGAAATATGTTTATAAAGGATACTTGTAGGAGCAGCTAGACTGTAGGCTTACAAGAGATTAAGTTCAAGGTCAGGGAGGTCAGTAAATTTAAGTCATGAATGTAACACACCATATTTGCTGACCACAAACCAAGGGGAGGTAAGAAAGGTGTGATTTGGTTGGTTCGCAAAAAATATAGACGTGGTTATTCAGGACTTTAGTGAGACAGGAAGACGGATACTGTGTGGGGGAAGCATTAATGACCACAGATGGGATATAGGTAGTGCTGATACCCTCAGGGAACACAAGGTAGACTTCTACCAAAATCTTTTGGGATATGTAAGGATCAGGCAATAGAAGCCAATTTGGTAATGTTGGTTGTGGACTTCAACATAGTATTAAAAGAAAAAGAAGATATATTGTATCAAGGTAAGGAATACCATAAAAAGTGTCAAAGATTCCTGAGCGAGTGGTTAGTGAGGCATGAATGGGTACACCTATGGAGGAGTGTGCATTTTAAGCAAGTAGAGAGCCTACTTATCAAGGGCACTTAATAAACAGGGTAGCCAAATCAATTTAGTAGCTGCTTGCAGTAGGTTGAGACAGACAGACAAAGAGTTTGTGAACTGAAAATTGGGGAATTTAATTTATCTAACCATGCTCCTCTAGATGACAAGATAGGTATGGAATGGGTTGAATGAGGGAGAACATGGAGATGGGCATTTTATAAATGGCACAAAAAAGATGGTAGAAGGGACTCCAGGATATGCTAGCAGACTTTACACAGAGAAATAATGAAGGCCAGGCAGCCATAGGGATGTTGTGGTAGAAAGGATGCAAGGCAGTAGAAGGGGCGAACTCAATGAAATGATGGCAATGAAAGGAGATCCTGTAAAAATGTCGTTAACTAACAAGTAAAGCTATTACAGGAACTATAGAAAAGGAAAGTTGAGCGAAGACATTCTAAGGATAGAAAAAGAGTCTCAACCTTTACACCCAGAAAAATGTTTTAAATGTCATGCATACTTAAGCAGAGTTACTTCGAAGGGAATACAATTACTGGCTAAATGGGGAGAAAGAACACAAGGTGATTTTATGGTTGTTTAAGCACAAGAAATGGTGGTATGTTCATAAGCAAATACTAGGCAATAAGTCTGCTGTCCACTAAATTCCTAACCATTAACCAGAGAGTGACCATAGGTGAGAACCAAACCCTGTGCCTTGTGTCTGTGAGGTAAACACCTCAATCATTATGTCAACTTCCATTGTAGATGTAATTACAAACATTTAAGGACAGGATGAGGAAATGGTACTTAGGGAAATATATAAAAAGACAAAGGTTAAAGCCTTTTGTGCGACCCTCTACAATGATCAAGTGAGGCAGAAAGGGCAAGGGTCACTTACTTATTACTGAGCCAATATCAATAAGCTCTGGAAAGGGATTGAATCATTTTTATTTAAAAGTATAGGATTGGATGGTATCAAAACCGAGATAAAGTAGCTTTCATCACACAAAGCTGCAGGTTTAAAAGGTCACCTTGCAAAATTGTACAAATGGAGTAGGGTAGGGACACACTAGTGAATGTTCTTGTTGGTTGTACAATGGGCTGGGGAAATGGAAGGAAGTGTATGCCGACTAGAATCAGGACAAAATTATAGTTATTCTGAAAGGTGACATTAAAGAGCAAAGGCTTTGAGACTTCAGGCTGATAACCTTAATTAAAGTAGACCTAAAAATTATTGTAAATTTTTAATAAAAATGCTTAGCCCAGAATGTATGCTGGAGATGTGTAGGTCACAAGGTTCTGGACTTGTGGTAGACCACAGCACTATTGGCATGAGCTGATGGCCATTATTAAAAGTGTGTTCAATATAACTTCACTTGACAAATGGAAATATTGGCTGTTAAATGTGAAATGTCTATGAGGAAGGCATACTGCATACAGGAGAACTGCAGACAATGTAATGTGGTTACTTGCTAGCATAGTTAAAACTTTGATAGCAACAGTGGAAGCCCCCACCCCCACCCCATATAGACTCATACCCAACTGAGACATTATCTTTTTGTCATGTACATTCAAACAGAAGAGAGACAATTTACAGAAAGGAACGAAATAATATTTTCCATGATTTGGGGCTAATGAAAGTGACAAACTGCAGTGACGTACTGCCACTCGTCCAACTAGTGAAGGCATTTTACTGATAGGGTATCATACACTTTGAATAATATTAAATATTATTTATTATATATTAATAAAAGGGTCTTATGAACACGAGGACCGGTTCTACAGACAACAGAGTGGGTACAATGTAGTAGGGGGGGTATGTGAGGATGAGAGAAAAAATGAATGGTATGATGAAGAGGAAGGATACAATCAGAATTTTCGAAGGAATTGGAACCCACAGTATTGGAAGAAAGTAGAATTCAAGGGGAGGAAAAACTATTACCCCCAGGATGTAAGACCGAAATTTTACAAGGGGAACAAATGGAATTAACATTCATTTACACAAATGATAGTGAAGTAGTTTCAGAAAAGAACAATTGTGACCACAATTACAAAACAAAAGAACTAAGGGACTTCAAAATTTACAATTACACTAATTTTGAGGTGGAAGATGTTCATTACAAACTACTATCCAAGGGTATGAAATTCATTCCTACCCCGAAATTTGGGTTAGTTGATCATCTGATAGAAACCAAAATGTTCACCCGTAAATTGAATTTATCTATCATGTTTCAGAACAAAAAGAAAAGTAAACCCAGTGCAGAGGGGGATAGCTATTTGCTAAAACCCAAAAGCACTTTTGTTCCATACACGAACACCGTAGTTGAACTGTTTGAAAAACAAGTACAGAGAGATATTTATAAGCTAAAGAACATTTCTAGGAACATTAAAGTGAGAGACAATTTGTCTACAGAAGAGAGAAAGGAGTTACAGAAATTGAAGGAGAACAAAAGTATACGCATTATGAAGCCTGACAAGGGGGGTGGGATAGTTATATATGACCAATTGGAATATCTATCCAAAATACAAGCCATTTTGACAGAAACAGGCAACTATACTACAATTTCTTTGAATGAAATAAATATTGCCTACCAGAGGATCAGTTCATATTTGGAAGAGTTCTGGATAGACAACAGAATCAACAATGATATATATAACTTTCTAAAGGTGTCATATCCAATTACTGCGACCTTGGTAGGTATACCTAAAATACATAAAGATCAGGGCAACCCACCATTCAGACCCATTGTCTCAGGCACTAAATCAAAACATTTCCACTAGGCAAACTAGTAGATGTATGGTTAAAAGATATTTACAAAAATCTACCTCATTTACTGAAAGATTCCTGGGATTTCTTAAGAAAATTCCCTATAGACAACATCACAAGTGATCTAATTTATGTGACTATAGATGTCATTGATTTGTTTTCATGTATACCTAGCGAAGAAGGTTTACAAATGTTTTGTGCAAGCATTAGAAAATACACTGATTTTGACTGGGACAAAATCTGTCTCATTATGGACTGCATGTCCTTAGTGTTGGAAAATAATTTTATATCGTTTGAGGGAGAGTATTACAAACAAAGCAAGGGAGTAGCTATGGGGTCGGCTAGTGCTCCGATCTATGCAAACCTTGTCATGTTATACTGGGAAGAGGAAATCTTATTTAAGAGTAAATATTTTTCTCTAATTTCCCATTACACAAGATTTTTGGACGACATCTACATCTTGTGGAAAGGAAATAGAGATGAACTAAATGATTTCTTTACTTTCATTAATAATAGTAGTGATTTTTTGAAATTTACCCATGAATTTAACAAAGAAGGTTTGCCATATCTAGACACAATTGTTTCAAGAGATGTAAAAGGATTTAAATCAAGAATACATAGGAAGAGTACCTTCTCAAACGATTACTTACAATATGACAGCAATCACCCTAAAAAGATGTTGAGAAATATTTTCAAGGGGCAACTAATTAGAGCAGCCAGAATGACATCCAGACAAGATGACATGATATCGGAGTTTGAGTACATTACTAGACTATTTATGGATAGGAAGTACAGTAAAATCATGTTACAGGATGTTAGACAATACGTGACATCTCAAAGGGAGACTAAATATTTTCCAATATTAGGAAGAATATTGCAAGCAACTTTAGAGACAGTAGATAAACAAACAGAAGGATACAAAATGGCATATATATTACCATATACACCTTATGCCAGTATGGTTCAAGAAATTTTGTACAAACATTGGACTATTTTTACAACTAATTCAGAAATTTCAAGAATAGTAGGAGAAAGACCATTGTTTGTTCATAGAATGTCATACAATTTGAAAAGAATTCTTGAAAGTGGGCACACTTCACACACTAAGGGTGGGAACGTTGATGGCAAAAAAGGAACAAATACTTACAACGCAATAGAAAAACATACTGGCAAATGTGGCAATTGCAATCAGTGTAGACACATTATGAGTCACACCAAAATTACTCTAGACAACATCAACAAGACAACAATTAGGTGTGAGAAGGGGAATTGCAATACTACGTATGTGGTCTATATTGCTAGATGTGAAATGTGCCCTGCATATTATATCGGGAAGACAGAGAGGGTTTTTAAAAAAAGAATATATGACCACTTATATTGTATTCGGAAAAAAGATTGTAACAACGCATTGTATAGACATATTGAGAGTGAAGGTGACTTACACAATTTTAAATTCGCTATTATTGAACATATCACTTGTGATTGGAAGGGGGGCAATATAAAAGGACGACTAAGTTATAGAGAAGTTTGGTGGCAATTATACACAGATGCTGCTACTATTCCAGGATTAAACGACTCTATTGCTATTAAACCCTTA
Source organism: Protopterus annectens (assembly GCF_019279795.1). Taxonomy (NCBI): domain Eukaryota; kingdom Metazoa; phylum Chordata; order Ceratodontiformes; family Protopteridae; genus Protopterus; species Protopterus annectens. The sequence continues at coordinate 78,624,742 of NC_056743.1, forward strand.
TTGGGTTAAGGCATTAGTTCAATGTTAACATACACCAACATTGGTATTACATTCTTATGAAATCACAACCCATAACAGTTTTTATATACAATAGTTTTTATATATAATAGTTTTTAACACTTAACAGTTTTTATATCAACATTTTTTACATCAATATATATTATATATATTAATATATTTTTCTAAAAAAATTTTTTAAAACAAAACATGATTTAAGTACATTCACTACATGTTGTAATAAAATTTTAATTAGTTGTCATAATATCAAGCAAAATATTATAAAAAAGTTTTTACATATAGTATATTACATATGTCTGCACACTTCCTTCGTATAGTTTATCTTGGTTAATTATGAATTCAATTTTATATATTACAGGCCCTGTATAGAGACATAAAAACAGAGTTAAAATAGAGTCCAAATATTTTTTTTTAAATTTTTTTAAATTGTTGAGTACTGTATTGTTGTATTTACAATGATTATTATATATTCATAGACTTTTGTATTTAATATTTATTCTTTTTATTTTCTATTTTGACACACCAAATTAATTATAACATTCATCTTCACACTATCTAAGTTGTTATATTAGTACATCAGAATTAGTCATTTTTATTATTAGGTAGAAAGTGTATATAGATTTTTACTGTGATCATTAGCAGAATGCATTATAACATGTTTTAACATTGAAGGGTAACTACAAGTTTTAATTTTAAGCAATAAACAATATTTATTTATGTTCACAATTGCAGAATGAAGTAATGCATTAAGAAGGTAAAATTGTATTAATTAGTTATGTATTTTATTCAAAACAAATTTTAATGACAATGGCACTTTAAATCTGAGCTGACTTTGTAAATTTGGCGCCAAAAAGTTTATTTATAATGGTGTATTAAAAAGTTTGATTGAGTTCTGAAGAAGCCTATGATGGATTAGGTGAAAGCGCTTAACTCAATGTTTTATGTACTACGTATATTTATGTTTAAATCCTGCACTTTTATGTTTAATTAAAGTTCTGGCGGTCGCACAATACTGTGTTTCCTCGTTCATTGTGAGAGAAGATAGCACAGTATTATTGGCATTTTGGTGGTTTCCCTCGCAACGTATCAGTTCAGCAGTTGTCATGGAGGGCAACACAGTTTTGGCGACCGCTTCCCAGGACGAAACACCCTGCAGATCCAACGAGTGTACCCATGGGGTAGAGTTGGCGGAAATCAGAGGTGAATTAAAACATTTAGTGCAGACGCTTACATCTTTTATGCACAAAGTGGAAAATGATTTCAAAAAACTGGCGTTTAACACGGATTGTGAAACCAATCCGGTTTACAATGGTAACAAATTTATTTGCAGTAGCAGTAAGGAGCATACTGCTTCCAACAACAAGGATAAAGCTAAAATGAGCTCAGGAAAATCTAATAAACAGAAAGAAGGCGTGCCCAAAGGGAACGCTAATGCTAACGTTCGACATGGTTCTGAAGTACAGGTTGGTGAATGTGGAGCATTACAAAAGCACAATTCATCTAACAGCTCCAACAATCAGCTCAATTCAACGCCGGATGGTTTATCTGAAGGGTTAATTTTTTCCAAACACATTAACCCTTCTGGGGATAGCGCCGATATCGACTTACCAGCAGGACAGCAGACAAGGAATATCACTGGCAGCAATCGAATGGACTCTACAGGATTCACCTTCGATTTCTCTATTTATGATTTTGAAGAAGATGACGACTATATGGCAAGAACTGGGACTAAATCTAAACACATTAAGCCTGTAAAGACCTACGCCAAATCAGTGGGTACTTGTAAGGCTAATCAAGGTACTGTTTTGCATTCTAGACCATTAAATAAGCCTAATGACGACTATAGTAACAAATGTCATTTGAATGATTTTATAATCAGTGAACGCAAGTTTGATGAGGTTAATAAGGGGAAAGAAAGACCCCCAAACAATAGAAATTTTAACAATTTAGCTTTGAAGGACAAGATTTATAAGATGGGAGATATTATGTGTAAGCTTGACAATATTAAAATAGAAAACGCTTATTTAAACAAATGTATAAGTTTGAAAATAGTCCCAATGGGACTCCGTTTTTTTAAAATACCATTAGGAGTAGACATTAAAGAAACAGTAATGGATGACTTCAATGATTTTTTTGACCAATGTGGATTCAAGTTTATGAACATGATAATTAAGTACAATGATGAATTTTTAGTACAACTAATCAACGAGGTAGAAACATTGAATGCAGAAATTAAAAGTGATTTACTGTTTGATGAATGGAACAACTTGTACAGCAAACAGTTTTCTATTGTGGAAAAGAAATCTAACATTATACATGAAAGAAAGTGTAAAAAAATTAACAGAGACATGACACAGTACAGGGACAAAAGGGCATACAGATGGATTAATGATAGGGGTAACAGAACAAAAGGGTCTTATGAACACGAGGACCGGTTCTACAGACAACAGAGTGGGTACAATGTAGTAGGGGGGGTATGTGAGGATGAGAGAAAAAATGAATGGTATGATGAAGAGGAAGGATACAATCAGAATTTTCGAAGGAATTGGAACCCACAGTATTGGAAGAAAGTAGAATTCAAGGGGAGGAAAAACTATTACCCCCAGGATGTAAGACCGAAATTTTACAAGGGGAACAAATGGAATTAACATTCATTTACACAAATGATAGTGAAGTAGTTTCAGAAAAGAACAATTGTGACCACAATTACAAAACAAAAGAACTAAGGGACTTCAAAATTTACAATTACACTAATTTTGAGGTGGAAGATGTTCATTACAAACTACTATCCAAGGGTATGAAATTCATTCCTACCCCGAAATTTGGGTTAGTTGATCATCTGATAGAAACCAAAATGTTCACCCGTAAATTGAATTTATCTATCATGTTTCAGAACAAAAAGAAAAGTAAACCCAGTGCAGAGGGGGATAGCTATTTGCTAAAACCCAAAAGCACTTTTGTTCCATACACGAACACCGTAGTTGAACTGTTTGAAAAACAAGTACAGAGAGATATTTATAAGCTAAAGAACATTTCTAGGAACATTAAAGTGAGAGACAATTTGTCTACAGAAGAGAGAAAGGAGTTACAGAAATTGAAGGAGAACAAAAGTATACGCATTATGAAGCCTGACAAGGGGGGTGGGATAGTTATATATGACCAATTGGAATATCTATCCAAAATACAAGCCATTTTGACAGAAACAGGCAACTATACTACAATTTCTTTGAATGAAATAAATATTGCCTACCAGAGGATCAGTTCATATTTGGAAGAGTTCTGGATAGACAACAGAATCAACAATGATATCTATAACTTTCTAAAGGTGTCATATCCAATTACTGCGACCTTGGTAGGTATACCTAAAATACATAAAGATCAGGGCAACCCACCATTCAGACCCATTGTCTCAGGCACTAAATCAAAAACATTTCCACTAGGCAAACTAGTAGATGTATGGTTAAAAGATATTTACAAAAATCTACCTCATTTACTGAAAGATTCCTGGGATTTCTTAAGAAAATTCCCTATAGACAACATCACAAGTGATCTAATTTATGTGACTATAGATGTCATTGATTTGTTTTCATGTATACCTAGCGAAGAAGGTTTACAAATGTTTTGTGCAAGCATTAGAAAATACACTGATTTTGACTGGGACAAAATCTGTCTCATTATGGACTGCATGTCCTTAGTGTTGGAAAATAATTTTATATCGTTTGAGGGAGAGTATTACAAACAAAGCAAGGGAGTAGCTATGGGGTCGGCTAGTGCTCCGATCTATGCAAACCTTGTCATGTTATACTGGGAAGAGGAAATCTTATTTAAGAGTAAATATTTTTCTCTAATTTCCCATTACACAAGATTTTTGGACGACATCTACATCTTGTGGAAAGGAAATAGAGATGAACTAAATGATTTCTTTACTTTCATTAATAATAGTAGTGATTTTTTGAAATTTACCCATGAATTTAACAAAGAAGGTTTGCCATATCTAGACACAATTGTTTCAAGAGATGTAAAAGGATTTAAATCAAGAATACATAGGAAGAGTACCTTCTCAAACGATTACTTACAATATGACAGCAATCACCCTAAAAAGATGTTGAGAAATATTTTCAAGGGGCAACTAATTAGAGCAGCCAGAATGACATCCAGACAAGATGACATGATATCGGAGTTTGAGTACATTACTAGACTATTTATGGATAGGAAGTACAGTAAAATCATGTTACAGGATGTTAGACAATACGTGACATCTCAAAGGGAGACTAAATATTTTCCAATATTAGGAAGAATATTGCAAGCAACTTTAGAGACAGTAGATAAACAAACAGAAGGATACAAAATGGCATATATATTACCATATACACCTTATGCCAGTATGGTTCAAGAAATTTTGTACAAACATTGGACTATTTTTACAACTAATTCAGAAATTTCAAGAATAGTAGGAGAAAGACCATTGTTTGTTCATAGAATGTCATACAATTTGAAAAGAATTCTTGAAAGTGGGCACACTTCACACACTAAGGGTGGGAACGTTGATGGCAAAAAAGGAACAAATACTTACAACGCAATAGAAAAACATACTGGCAAATGTGGCAATTGCAATCAGTGTAGACACATTATGAGTCACACCAAAATTACTCTAGACAACATCAACAAGACAACAATTAGGTGTGAGAAGGGGAATTGCAATACTACGTATGTGGTCTATATTGCTAGATGTGAAATGTGCCCTGCATATTATATCGGGAAGACAGAGAGGGCTTTTAAAAAAAGAATATATGACCACTTATATTGTATTCGGAAAAAAGATTGTAACAACGCATTGTATAGACATATTGAGAGTGAAGGTGACTTACACAATTTTAAATTCGCTATTATTGAACATATCACTTGTGATTGGAAGGGGGGCAATATAAAAGGACGACTAAGTTATAGAGAAGTTTGGTGGCAATTATACACAGATGCTGCTACTATTCCAGGATTAAACGACTCTATTGCTATTAAACCCTTATTGGGTTAAGGCATTAGTTCAATGTTAACATACACCAACATTGGTATTACATTCTTATGAAATCACAACCCATAACAGTTTTTATATACAATAGTTTTTATATATAATAGTTTTTAACACTTAACAGTTTTTATATCAACATTTTTTACATCAATATATATTATATATATTAATATATTTTTCTAAAAAAATTTTTTAAAACAAAACATGATTTAAGTACATTCACTACATGTTGTAATAAAATTTTAATTAGTTGTCATAATATCAAGCAAAATATTATAAAAAAGTTTTTACATATAGTATATTACATATGTCTGCACACTTCCTTCGTATAGTTTATCTTGGTTAATTATGAATTCAATTTTATATATTACAGGCCCTGTATAGAGACATAAAAACAGAGTTAAAATAGAGTCCAAATAGTTTTTTTAAAATTTTTTTAAATTGTTGAGTACTGTATTGTTGTATTTACAATGATTATTATATATTCATAGACTTTTGTATTTAATATTTATTCTTTTTATTTTCTATTTTGACACACCAAATTAATTATAACATTCATCTTCACACTATCTAAGTTGTTATATTAGTACATCAGAATTAGTCATTTTTATTATTAGGTAGAAAGTGTATATAGATTTTTACTGTGATCATTAGCAGAATGCATTATAACATGTTTTAACATTGAAGGGTAACTACAAGTTTTAATTTTAAGCAATAAACAATATTTATTTATGTTCACAATTGCAGAATGAAGTAATGCATTAAGAAGGTAAAATTGTATTAATTAGTTATGTATTTTATTCAAAACAAATTTTAATGACAATGGCACTTTAAATCTGAGCTGACTTTGTAAATTTGGCGCCAAAAAGTTTATTTATAATGGTGTATTAAAAAGTTTGATTGAGTTCTGAAGAAGCCTATGATGGATTAGGTGAAAGCGCTTAACTCAATGTTTTATGTACTACGTATATTTATGTTTAAATCCTGCACTTTTATGTTTAATTAAAGTTCTGGCGGTCGCACAATACTGTGTTTCCTCGTTCATTGTGAGAGAAGATAGCACAGTATTATTGGCACTTTGAATAATACATGTCTACACGATATGCTGAATCATGTCAATAATGTACATCATTGATTTGTTCATTTTAACTAGCTTATGCTTTATATTTTGTAAAATGAAATAAAGTTCGGGTGACACAGTGGTGCAGCGGTTAACCCTCTTACCTCACACCAAGAGGTTCTCTGGTTCAGTTCTCGGCTGGGGTGCCTTTTGTGCAAAGTCTGCATATCCTCCCTGTGTTTGCATGGGTTTCCTCTGGGTACTCCGGTTTCCTCCCGCATTCCAAAGACATGTGCATGGAGCATTTCTGTCAGTGCCTTCACTAAAAATAGGCTCTGTCCTAGTTGGACTTTCCCAGTTAACAAAAGTTAAATAAATAAATAAAATAAATAAAAAAATGTAACAATTAATAGCTGGTAGTACCCTTAAATAAACAAACCTTTCTGTTTTGGGTAGAAGGCCATGCTCCTCATATAACATTGTTTATGAATGATAACCAAAACTTACCCATGATCCTGTGAGCCCAACACATATAATGTTGATGGTCAACATTACACTTGTAAGGGTATGATTTGGACTAATATATTGCCTGATTTGAATCCAAATGTTGAATTGTGATTAGACTTCTCTCCTTGTCTTGCATTGTGCATGACAAAAACAAGCCTGCTCATAAATGTACTTGATATCAGAGCACCTTTTAGCCAAATGTACTTATATGGTTAAGTATATAAACATGTGGTCTCATGTAATTTATCGAGTTGTCAACTCATCTCCATTTCAGTCAAATTATCAGGTTATTGGATGGACAGATATGGGAAACCCAATGAAGGTATCATTGCAATGCCTAGCAGATGTTTTTTATGTGGGTTATTTTCAGCTCCTTCCTTTAGAAAAAAGTTCTCCTTTACAAAGAAGAAGTTTATATAGTGAAGGCAAGTGATGTGGACCCCTAAAGGACCCTGTTCGTGATTCACAGTTCCAGTTTTTCTTTCAGCTTTTCCCAGTTAGGGGTCGCCACAGCGGAACTCCGGTCTGCTAATGATTGGCAGTAGATTTTTTTATAGGTGCCAAGGTGCCAGCTCAATGCCCAACCTTCAACAATTGCATGCCCATTCTATGCATGTCTTTCGAATGCCACTCGACCATGGGGAGGACATGCAGACTCCACACAGAAGGCGCTCCAGCTGAGAATCGAATGGAAGAACCTCTTGCTGTGAGGCAACAATGCTACTGCTGTGCCAAATATAGCCAAAATGTGGTTGGGGCTTATATTGGCAATAATCAAAGCACATGGTGGTCTACCCAACAGTGAGGGAAGCCATATTGATGAAGAAAGATGGCATATATCTAACTCTAAGGTGGTGGGACTTGGTGCTCTCTAGGACTCTCTATTATATGGCCACAGGCCAGGAAAGTAGCAGTTTTAGAAGACTCTGAAGTGAAGGTCTTAGTTTTGGAAAACTTTAACATTTCCATGCAGAATGACTCTCTGATACTCTTTCAAATCATCCGACAGTTTTGTTGGGGGACTAGGACATTTCCACACTGTTCCCAGAAAGGATGGTGATACATGTACCCACATAATGGATGCTGTCTTGAGATGGAAATAACATTTTGAAGAATGGGCATTGAATCCTTTGAGGTGGAAGTGTCAGAAGAAATGGGTGGGACTGAAGAAGAATCAGTCAGTGTGGTCTCTTAGACAAACAATAGATGCCTTCCAGAGCACTGTTGCAGCATTCTTCACAAAAGGTATATATCCTCTGAAGGACTGGCCAGTATACCCAAACCTTTAGATTTTATAGACAATGTACGTCACATATACGCTCCCCACACAGGGTGTATGGGATACAGAAAGAAAGACTTTATGCCTGCATAAACTAAAGCAATGCTAGTGACTCCCTGCTGGGTGAGATAACCTCTGTTTTTTGTCTGTGACCTTTTAGAGCTGCTTTTGGATAACTACTCCATTTTGTTTTCTGTTTTAAGAAATCTGCTTGGCCTGGTATTTTTGTTCTACGAGAGAAGTGTGCACAAATTATCTAGGCTGCTCATTTTACAAGTTTCATTTCATTGGTTAAACTTTCTCTTGAGTGATACTTAAATACTCAGTGAAATTCTGGGCATCTGCTTTTGTCTGAAAACATTTGAAACCTTCACAAACTGAAGCACTGCTAGTGATTCCCAGCTGTGTTTCCAACTCACCCTCCTGTTTGATTTGCTTTTTAAACCTGGTGACGTTAAGCTGCCCATCCCTACTGTAAATTGAGCTTAATAAGCTCCTCCCTTTCTATACTGCTGTTGATATCCTGAATTAATTTGCCTTTCATTGTGCTTATATTGAAAAAGTACATTTTGCATCCCATTGTCTTGTTTGCTTGATCTAGCTATCTGTTGGATAAAGTAGTGTATTTTCACACTCTAGCAAGTAATTGTTTTTCATAAAAACAGGTCAGTGGGGTAACCTGGTCTGTTAAGGTGGAGAAAACACTTGAGATTTCTGAATGTAGTTTTATTGGCTGGAGAGCTTATCTTATTTTTAGTGCCTTTATGAATTCTGTACAGTTGAGTGCTTTTGGCTCATTTATTCAAAGTGAAGTACTTTTATTGAATAACCATACTTTTATAAGTTGTTTAAAGAACACTGCTCTATCTATATCTTTAAATCTGTTTGTGGCAGCATTTCATACCATTTCAGATTGTTTGTGGTAGCATTTTACTTCAAACTCTCCTTTACTGTGCTTTTGCATTGAGAAGACTGGGATTGCTCATCTTGTGGCAATGGGTGTTTACCTGGTCTATCTGAGGCGGGAAACAAATGGGCTGTAATTATTTTTTGCACTTCTTTGCACTTGATTTGCACTGTCTGATAAAGAACTGAACGAGTGCCCAAAGTAAACACAACCAAAAAGTAACACCAGAAGGTGGAAGCAGCAAAACAAGCAGCAAGGTGAAATGGCAAAATGAAAATAGCGTAACACAAATATTTATTCTCCGCTTTCGTCAACAGACTTCTTCAGAGTGATAAAAACAAAACAAAGTCACATGCCTTAAATACTCTTTAAAATTAATTATTCAATTAAAAATAAATTTAAATAATTAATTATACAACTTTAATTACATAAAATGTAAAGGTATAAGATCAATGTCCTTATTAATGTGTAATTGACGGTGTTTTAAATAACATTTCACATTTATAACATCGTTTAAACCAGGAGGGGAATCAGATTTTAATCTAATTTGCCAATCAGTCTCTCTTTGCTGTAAATAATTTTTGTAATCACCATCCCTCATATCTTTGTTATAAACTTCTAAAACAGAAAACAAAAATTTCTTAAAATTCAAACATACTAAAGAATGTTTAAAAATGTTATTTAAAACACCGTCAATTACACATTAATAAGGACATTGATCTTATACCTTTACATTTTATGTAATTAAAGACTCTTACATCTCAGAAGGCTTCCTTTTAGGACAAGCTTGTTTCTGTTTGATATTTTGCCTCCACTTCCCCTCAGCTAGGTCCCGTTGTCTCTCCACCTTTCTCTGTCTCTCCCAAATTGGCAGCAGTTCACCTCAGACACTTGGGTGCTGTCTATCATTTGTCAAACATATTGCATGATATGGAAATATCTTTCCTCCTTTTCAGGCATTCTACAGCCTCTTTCAGACCAAATCTCTCTATTCCCAGAGGTTGGTTTTTCAAACCCTTTTGGATCAGAATGCCATTCAATTTATTCTACCCACTCAAGTGCAAAGGAGTTTTTAATCTAGGATGTTTTTGTTTCTTCCAAAGGAGGGGCATGGGGACCAGTTCTGAACGTTTCCCTTCTGAAGATCCCTTCTTTCAGGATGCTGTCTCTTCAGTATTTGTTTCCTCCTCTTCTCCCCAGGCCTTTCTGACCTCTCTAGACCTCAAGGATGTCTATATTCATGTTGTTATTCACCATTTGTTCAGGAAATGTTTATGGTTCTTTGTTTCTTCCTCTAATTTTCAGTTCCCTGCTTTGCCCTTTTGTCCCTGTCTACTGTCCAAGGGTATTCACCAAATGCCTCACTCCTGTCATTGTCTTTTGCAGGCATCGAAGGATACGCACATTGCCTTATCTGGATGACCTGCTTATTCAGGCTCCTTCTCCCAGCAGTCTTCTTGCAAGATCTTCACTTTACCACTTATCTTTTACAACATTGGGGGTTCATCATCAATCTCAAGAAGGCAGTACTTATACCCTCCAAGGATCATATTTTTCTCGGTTGTGGGATTCAGACCATTCCCATGTTGGCCTCTCTTTCTGCTGCCAAGGTTTTGTTTCTGACAGTGTTTTTCAAGTCTCTTCTTCCTCTGTCCTCTATCACGGCCAGGGAATTTCTCAGAATTCTGGGTTTTATGGGTTCCAGCCTTCCCATGATTCCTCTTGCCAAGCTTCATATCAGGAAGCTTCAATGGTTCCTCAGATCTTTGAGGCTTCAGCACTGACACTCTAGGTATCCCCACTTCCTTTGCTTCCTTGTTTCAAATTGAGCTCCAGTGGTGTATTAAACACATTTATCTCAGTCTAAGAATGCTCTTTTATGCTCCAGTTCTTTCCCAAGAACTGTTCTTGGATGCCTCAGACTTGGAGTGGGGGTGCTTCTTGCGGCCCTCTGAAAATTCAGGGTCTCTCTTCCCTCTTCAACTGAGTTCAGATCATATCAAAGTATAAGAGATGAGGGCTCTGCTTCTGACTGTACAGGCATTTCATTCCATTTTCATTCCTGTCCCCCTAAAGATCTTCACAAACAGTACCACTATGATGTGGTATATCAGCAAGCAGGGAGATATGAGGTTTATCTCCTTTGCAGACTAGCACTTCAAGCCTGGGATCTGGCTATCACATATCAGGTGACTCTTTAGATAGTGTACATTCCTTAAGAGTACAGTATAGTGGCAGACTCTCTAAGCAGATCCATGAACATAGTTCAATAAATGGAAACTTCACACAGATGTGTTTCTGGACATAGTTCATCAGTGAGGTGTTCCTCAGGTAGATCTTTTTGCCTCCCATCTGAACAGACAACTTCCCACTATTCTGAACGAGACCATCAAGTCTTCTGGCTTGGAAAGTGGATGCCCTGCTTTTCCTTGGAAGTGAATATTTCTTTACACTTTCTCACCTTTCTCTGCTACCAAGAGTTCATAGGTTCATAGATTAGTACTAGGCTAACTGCACTTGTGGGACATTTTAAGCCTAGCCTATTACACCATGTGAGAATCAAACCTTGCACCTTGTGTCTATAAGGTAAATACATTAACCATTATGCCAACCTCGAGAAGGTTAAGGAAGACTCGCACAGAATCTTGTTGTGGCAATCACCATAATTTACCTCACCCTGTGGATCTTCTCATGCAAGAAAAGGGATTTTGTATCCACTCTCACCTGTCCACTCCTTAATAAGGAAAGTTTTGTTCTCTTTTAGGCACCTTTTTTCTGAGATTGTGCTTCTGGTTTTGCAGGAGGCCAGGAAACCCAGCACCAGAAAATCATGTATGTCTAAATGAAAGCAATTTTCTGTTTGGTATCTCTCTCACCATGAGGATCCCTTCTCACTAGCGATTCCACTAGATCTCTCTTACTTTTGTGATCTCTTTCATAGTGGCTTGACGTATTCTTCATCTAAAGCCCACTAGTCAGTATTCTCTGCCTGTTAGCCCTTAAACCCTCTTTTGGCCTTTCAGATTCAGATCAAGCGATTTATTAAAGATGTCCTTCATATTAAGCACCCGAGAAAGTCTATGGGACGCCAGTGTTGTTCTTGAGAAATTGACTCCGGTTCCTTTTGAACCTGCCAGCTCAGTTTCCTTGCAGTTATATACTTGGAAGACTGTTCTGCTGTTTGATCTTATTTTGGCCAAGATAGCATCTAGGTTTCAAGCTCTTATGGCAATTCTGCTTTTTTTTAATTTTTCACAGAGACAGGTTGTCTCTATGTACTAATCCTTCTTTTATGCCAATAGTGGTTAATTAGTTGTTCCTTAATCAATCTGTTTAACTTATTTAACTTCCTTCTTTTTTTCCAATCTACCAGTGAGAAGGTTCTCTACACCTCGGCCTGCATAGACAGCTCAGATATTATTGACGTAAAACAAAGTTTATTCACAAATCTAAGCAACTTTTTGTTTCTTTTCATCACAGGACTTTGTATTTAGTTGTTTCCAGCAAACCATCTACCCTCTAGATCTCTAAGGACATTTATTTTTGTTATTCCTTTCATGGCAAATGTTTTTCTTTGTCTGTAAAGGCACATTCTACTAGGGCAGTTTCTTCTTCTGTGACTTTTTCAAGGGTATGGGCACAAATTCCATCCTTAAAGCTGCTACTTGGTCCTCTTATCAAACCTTTACTAAGCATTACAAATTGGATGTTGTTTCCAGGGCCAGGGCATTTTTTTCCAGGGTTTTCCTGTATGAGTTTGTAGGAGCTCTTCTGTGCCTTTCTCCTTCCAGGCTTCTTCTTAGATCATGTACTCTTACTTCAGTGAAGAACACTACAACAGTGACATCAAAGTACAGATACAGTTGTGTGCAGTATCCAGCCTCTCCCTCCCTCCTTCTCTCAGCCAGCTGGCTCTTGCCTCTGTCTTTTGTTATCCTCTTGGCCAAGGGGATGTCACTTCCTTTCTCTTCTGACCTTTTATTCTGAATGTACATGTTTTTTGTTGTCCTTGGGAATATTGTCTTTTCTCTTGGGGCAACTGACTTCTGAGTATTTGCATCTGTTAGCTACCTGTATGCCCTATGTCCTATGCCCTACACTGGGAGCATAAGTGTGACATACGGTGCCTACAGAATCTAAAGGCTGTGGTATACTGGCTGGATGTTAGCCTATCCTTGGCAGGATATCCCATCAGTGATAAGTACTGCAACAGTGAAGAGAAGGACATCTACTCTTAGGGTAAGATTTTAAACAACTGTACTTTCTAAGGTGACAAGGTTGCAGAAATGGATAGGATTCAACTACAAATGCTAAAGGTGATAGATATTGTTGAGATGTCAGGACTGATGTGCCTTTTAATGTGCAAGGTCAGGACAGCACCTCTGAACCACCAAAACTGAGGTAGCACACCCCAGTTTCACAAAGAGGGAAAGTAGGTAGAGATGCAGTCATATATGGACGTGTTTTCTCAATTTCTCCATAAAAGCCACCACAGAAGGGATCTATGTTTCATAATTAAGCCTTTGTATAGTCTGCTTGTTCTGTGTGAATCAGGCGAAGGTATAATATTGTGTACCTCAGAATATCTTGTGAGATGTATTACAGCTTTAGTTTCTCTTCAAGCCATTGCTGTGTCTCAGTGAGTCCCTGCATCTTGACATTAAGTCATATACATTCAAGGCAGCAGGAGGACTCTGTCAAGGTTATCGCTTTTCTGACTTTCCTTGGATAGAATATCAAACAGCAGCAAAGGTATACTGAAGGGTATACTGAATATGCAGTGTTGGGATATTAGGGTTGCATGTCTGTTGCTTGCAGACAGTGGTGACCTTTTAACCTTATATTACTGTGATATCCAGTGACTGCTCTAGTGAGTCAGTACTAAGTGTGGACGTTTAGGATGAAATTAGCATCTCCAAAGAAAAGATCATGCTCTTTCCTAGAAAAGGGTGGATTTCTACATACAGGTGAGAGAAATGTAGTTACCAAAAGTGGAGAATTGTAAATATCTTTAGGTTTTGTACATGATGTGAAGAATTTTAAATATCTTTGGGTTTTGCACATGATTACATGAATAAGGAAGGATATAGATTAGGAGATTAACAATCGTTAGGTATAGGAACAGAAGTGTTGCAGGCATTGAACTGGAATGTCAAGGTGAAGAAACAGCCAAGGCATATCTTCATCCTCATCTATAGCCCCAAGCTTTGTTCCATGAGGGAAGCAGAAAGACTATGAATAAAAAGTCACAAAAAGTAGGTCTCTTCACACTTTGTTGGACTCGCTGATAGTGGCAATGTGAGAAGGATTTTCGAATAGGGCTGCTTTTCCTCATAGTTGAAAGGAGACAGCTGAAATCCTTTGTGCCCCTCGACTGGGATGTCTAAGAAGCTCAAAGCATTGTGGAATGGCCCAAGGTTGACACATGAACTCCTGAAGGAATCATATCATTCAGCATGTTTGGCAGTGCCTAGATCCTAGTAGGACATCTGGGGACTTCTTCAGAGTGGAGGGAAATCTGGTCTACCTAGGACAACTTGGTATCATGGTCATCATCCCAAGGAAAATAAGATGAACATGGATGCATGAAAGGATGGATGATGCACTGTACATCATAACATGAAAGGAAAGAATGTTATCGATGTCTATCAGTATACATAATAATATATGCATTTATTTATTGAAATTTTGTATTGGGAAAGCCCAAATGAATCATAAGAACCCATTTCAGTGGGGAACTGGGAGTAAAATACTCCAACTTTAAATAGTTAGGACTGTTAACTGCTCCAACATTATATAGCTAGGGATGTTAACCCTCCTTTGCTCCATTGTGCATTCCTCACCCCCATTGCCTCTTTTTCTGAACTACATTAACTTAAAAATGAACTACAGTTAAAAAAAAAAACACCTGAGTTGGAATCTTATCACCTCCATTTGTATGATGTGACCAAGTCACTTGCAAGTGTGTTTTTCTATGCATGTCTGTCACCACAGACAAATCTGTGATCTTACAAGGTTTACACTTAATCAGATTGCTTAGTATAAAACTATTTTCTGAGACCATAAAATGTAAATTTTGTTTCATACCAACTGAATTGGTGGCAGAAATTGAGCAGAATACCCAAGACATTTTAATACTTCTGATTTTTTGCATTTATGGTGAATAACAGGGTGGGATTCTTACAGTGTTACAAAAGCCTTATTTGTAATTGTACTGAATCATGCATAAGACTTAGAGATACAAAATGTTTCATGTGGTCTTGATAAAGTTATCCACTCAGTATGACCTTTAAGTCATACATTTACAAACTATACTCTGTTCTCATTTACAGTCATCTAAATGAAGAATCTCTGTCATTAGCAGTAAAAGAACATCATTACATCTGGGACCCTGACTGTCAGATAGCTGAATATTCTATTAACAAAAAGAAATAGCAGAGTGTTTTCCCATTAGGATCTCATTCCTTCTAAATTCATCATCATTAGAATACATAAATGTCAAAGTCAGAGTCATTACATGGCTGTTCCTGAATAAATAATGTTTTCATATTTAATTTATAAATGGCTGATATGACTCTTTTGTAGGTAGGAGGTTAATTAAAAACTGATTTACAAAGAGAGGGCATTCCCAAAGGTTGCTCTATTAACTAGTTAGTGTGAAATATATATATATATATATATATATATATATATATATATATATGTGTGTGTGTGTGTCTGTGTGTGTGCACGTGTGTGCGTGTGTGTGTGTGTGTGTGTGTGTGTATATGTACACACAAATATGTGTGTGTGTAGTCCCCTCTCTGTCTCAAGCAGAATTTTTCAATTTTCCGCTCCCATCCCATCCCCAAATGTCTTCAATAGAAAAAAGTGTTATCGAGATCCATGACAGATAATATCAAGTGAAATCTTACAGACAATAAATCACAGCTGGCTGAGGACATTGAAAACTCTTGTGTTTTAATCATGAAAGGAATGATGTCTCCCACATCTTAGAATAACTGAAAAGGAGTTTCATTATGATGAAAGCATAATTCCACTCATAAGCATCTGTGCGTATTTTGAACAAATAGCTACAATGTTGATTATCAAAGGCTGACATCACTCAACTGGAAAGCAGAAGAGACTCACAGCGAGAGGTAAGAAGAAGGGTTGACACTGATTAAACATACGTACAGAAGCATGTTCTCTTACAACAACTTGAAAAAAACTCAGTTTGCTCCAACAAGGGGTAATAGATGTTGCATACAGAGGAAAATACTGCTGTACGACAATACAGGTCAGACTTTGTTGACCCTTTCTATTACACACTTCCCTATTATAACATCCTCAGAATCCTTACTTAAATAAGTTATAGATTACAGTTTGCTCATGGCATTCTGAAGTTCCTTAATCTGTCATTGGTTGAGAAAGTCTATGATATCAGCTACTAGCAAATGCTTGAATATGCATCATACTGATGTTCTTACACATCTGTTATTGTAGCATTTGCTAAGCAGATAGGCAATATCATGTTAAGTCCTAGAAATTCTTAAAATGTGCTTATGAGTGCGCCTTTTATTTCTTGCATTTCAAAGTTTGTATTGAGGCACGTTTTAAGTGTCAGACTGCTGGTATGAAGAAGACGATTCATTTTTGAAGCAAACAATAATAAAAATTTATTGTACAAGATGTGTTAACTATACTGTTTCTAGTTCTGCTCACGTGTTTTGTGCATTATACTTTTTTTTTTGCTTCAGGTTGACTACAAAAGCAGTGTTTATACTACAGAATTCACACCATTTCAGAAAGCAACTTGGGGGAAAAACACAGCTAACCCCCAAGAAGCAGCTACAGTAACCCATCAGCTCCATTCTGTATACCTTCATCTACTCTGTAAATAACATGTACAACAAGTATACAAACTGACAGTATGTACAGTAATCAAGTACTAAGAATACAGACTTTTGCTCTTCCTTACTGTTACAAAAAAGTGCACAGTTTGAAGTTATATGACCGTTTTATGCTCTATAATTCATTGTCTTGTGCAGAAAATAAACTATGTTACCATTTATATGAAATCTATTATTTTACTGTAGTTTGAAGTGGTGTAAGACTATTTATTGTTTTCTAGACTGTCACAATTTGATCATGCAGATTATGGCATTGCTTGTACTGGGACTTCTCAGGATCTTTCTAAGTGCAGGTTTGTTATTAAATAAGCAGATAAATTGCCTGTCATAACCAGTTTATTATGTGTTCGGGACATGGATGCTAAGAAATTCACCTAGAGAGCAAACCTCGAGAGGTTTATCTTTGCATTCATATTGACAGTACATAAGAAAAATTATGTTGAAAGCTGATAAAACAGCAAACAACATCATACAGACAGCCGCAGACCAATGCATTTACTTCCTTAACAATGGTTGGGTGTAGAGTCAATGGAAGAAAATCATGTACAGTTTTTAAATGTTGCTTTAATTCATTTAAAAAGTTAATGGAGTGTCAGGTTTTGCATCAATATTCTTTTTTCTAAGCAAGACGAAGAGTGAAACTGTATTTGAGAGACTGTAATCCTTAGTGAGATACAGAACTCCAGGATAGTTGGGAAATAAGGAAAATCCCTAGCCAAAGACCTGATCATAACAGCACTAAGGAGTGTTTGTAACAATTGTTACACACACCCCTAAGCCATAGAAGTGCATTATAAGTTTATTTTTCCCCCACTATTAGAATGTAATCATGGCACCTCATGCACTACAAGGGATGTCACTCTACATTGGTTACATGAAAAATATATGACATCTGTAGTCAGATGCACATTTCTGGTGTTCAGATCACCTTTACTGTGGCTAAAAAGGTAATACACAGCCACATGCAAGGGTTGTCCAAGCTTTTTATAAATTTGTAAAAAACATGTTTGCTAATTTAAAAAAAGCTTTAATGTGAATCAGTGATTGGTCAACATATATATACCATCACTGGAAAGTTTTTGTATTCATTTGCATTTTAGGACTGTGCCAGAATTTTGTATTCGGCTCAGTGATTTCTTTTGATAAAAGTGGCTTGTTAGGAAGGTTACAGTTTTCACTTGTTAGAAAGGTTGCAGTTTTCACTTGTTAGGAAGGTTACAGTTTTCATTTTAATGCTGGAGAAATTCCAAGATATTTAATTACTTTATGAATTAATATGGAAATTAGCAGGGTGTGCATACATTTTTTCTAATGTTTTTTGCTTAATTTTAAATCTTGACAATAAACATATAGACATATCAAAAATATTCAAACAGGAGACAAGCTAATTTATTAGACATTATATGCTATGATATACACAGGTAAATAAACCAGTTCTGTGTTGGTTGTCTTCTAACATTTTGTTTGGCTTTTTTGTACATTTTCTCTGTGCCTGAGGCACACACAGGCATGCAGAAAGTGCATGTGACCTTAATCAGTTGTACAGAGCAACAAAGTAACAGAGAAAAGTAACGTTGTGAGCTTGACTGAGGCACATGTAGGCATGCAGAAAGTGCATGTAACCTTAATCAGTTGTACAGAGCAACAAAGTAACAGAGAAAAGTAACGTTGTGAGCTTGCCTGAGGCACATGTAGGCATGCAGAAAGTGCATGTAACCTTAATCAGTTGTACAGAGCAACAAAGTTACTGAGAAAAGTAACGTTGTGAGCTATTTTGAGTAATAACACTTTACAAAATATGCTATTTATTTATTTAATTATAGTTCTTAGCATTAAAAGGCCTATGACCCAGACAACATGGGTTTGATTAATTGACCAGTCAGTGGATGACCAGACAGGGGAAGTGCAGAATGATATCATGTTAGTTTAGCTTTGTTCATGGTCAGTCACTACAATACTGGCATATCCATGTAGGGTTACCACCTGTCCCATTTTGCGAGGGACAGTCCCTCTTTGGGCAGTTGTGTCCTGACAAAAAATATTAAAAATGGCAAATGTCCTGAGATTGTAGGACATAATTATGTCCTATATTTTATGTAATAGTTGCATAAAACAGTTATTCTGTATCTAAAATACCTAAATGTTATAAGAAACAGAATAAGCAACTAAAATCCTACAAGAATAAACTATTATTTAGGCAAAAAAGTTAAGTTCTGTCCTTTGTACTGACCGTGGGTATGTGTCAGCCTGTAAAATCTGATGTTTGTCCCGAAAATGTCCCACTTTGGCCATTTGAAAAGGTGGCAACCCTATATCCATGGAGACAGAGAACAAAGTATTCACTACCTGTTTGGAGATATATTTTGAATCTGCCAAGTCAATGATAGTTAGTATTATAGGCCTCTGAATTAATTCAGGTGTGAATTTTAATCACCAGGGTAGTATTTTCTGGCCTGTTAGTAAAAATCACTGTGTCTACAGGACTGCAATCAGTTTCTCTCAACATTTAAACAGATTGAACTCTACAGTTCCCTACAAAACGGTGTCTACAGGACTGCAATCAGTTTCTCTCAACATTTAAACAGAGTAGGTTGCACACACAAAAAGCATTTGTTAAGCTTTCACTTACAGTGCTTTGTAATTAAGCAGGTCACCATATTGGTCAGCCATAGGGCTCCTTGTTTCTACTTGAGTGGTTGCCTCCTTCCCCTGTAACTGAAGTAAATTGACTCTTACATTAAGAGCTGTAATACTTACCTTATAGCTTTAGGACACCTTAGGAAACCTTCCAGTACCTTGAACTCACCACTCTATCTTCTGGTGTTGCATCACCAGGTAAAACAGTTCCTTAACTCACTAGCTAAATCACAGATAATGATATACTCCACTTTACTACCCCTTTTGTTCACACCGTACCTCCTTACCTTGTATGAAAACCAGTTTCTCATGGGATTTCAGGTCCCAAAAGGCCATACTATCACCCCAGCTGTAAATCCTTCCACCTTCAACCATACTTACAGTACAAGATCCTATCCAACATCTTGTTCAGTCTATCAACATCTCAACCCCAGGAACATTAGCTCTAGATCCAAACACTACCACAAACTAATAAACAAATTCCTGAAGTTCATCACCAAGTATAGACTCAACCTAATACTTGGTGGTGATATTCACCCCAACCCTGGCCCACTCACTTTAGATACACATACCCCCTCTACTTGCAATCTAAGCTACAAACCTACAATTAGTAGACCAACTAACTCTCTCCTAGTTTGTCATCTCAATATTAGAAGCATTAATAACAAGGTACATGAATTGCATGCACTTCTGGATGTCCACTCCCCTGAGATTCTCTGTTTATGTGAAACCTGGTTAAAACCTAACACTAAAGACAATGAAGTGTTACCACCTGGGTACAACATACACAGGCTGGATCGTGCTTTGAGGAAGGGGGTGGGGTAGCTGTACTCTATAAATCTGAGTTGAATGTCACCATAGATGTAATACAACCTCCTCAGATTAATAACTCGGAGATTCTTGCCACCAAATTGCAACTTAATAAAAATAAATGCATTAATATCATCTGTATGTACATTCCCCCAGGTAACAATATATCTACAATTGAAGATATCCTGCACTGGCTATCATGTCACTACCCCCAAGAAACCCTACTACTTGGAGACTTTAACATAGACTGGGGCACCTATTCCTTAGAATCCCCAACCACCCATATTAACCTGCATGCATTTACACAAATTATATCCACCCCTACCAAGATAGGTAAACCCAACCAAAAAGAAAATATACTTGACATTTAAGCCCCAACTGTACACCTCTGGTACCCTCCTTAATGGCCTTAGCAATCACCTTCTCACATATGTAATTAAGCACAAAACCATTAATTCCCAACAACCCTTACTCAGAAAGGTTAGAAACAATAAAAACGTTGACCCTGCCAAATTCCAACAAGAACCAAACACTCATGCAATTGGTCTATTCTAAAACACCTCCCCTTAGAGGAAGCAGTAGCATACTTTAACAACAAATTCCTTGAGATCCTTGATTTGCATGCATCTGTTCGTTCAAAGAGAACCAAGGCAAAAACTGCACCATGGCTTTCTATAGAGTCTAAACTCAAAATTACCCTTAGAAACAAAGCATGGGTTTTATGGCATTCTTCTAAAGACCCTCAAGATCACATTAAATACAGGCAATCCAGGAACGAAACCAAAAAAATCAATTTTACGAGACAAAAAAAAATACTACTGTAATTTACAGACAGTAAATCAAAATAACCTTCAGAAGTTTTGGGCAGGTTTAAATAATCTACTACATTCTGGACAAACTTCAACCCCAATCCCTGCTACTACTATTGATAAAACCCCTGAAGATGTTTCTGATAGTTTTAACCAATTCTTTACTGAGACAATTCAAGCTCTAGCTAGCCAACTACCTCCAAGCTCCCCTGGTCCTGAAAGTAGCACCCCTAGAAACCTACTCACGTTCAGCTTCCAACTAGTCGCCCCTTCACTTATCCATACCTTGATCAAAAAATTAAAACCCACTACACTTTCTGCTGATCAACTCCCTGCTGAGTACCTACAAAAATCAGCTGATGCTGTTGCTTATCCCGTCTCAATACTAATCAATCGATCCATAGTATAAGCTAAAATTCCCACCATCTAGACAATATCCTATGTAATCCCACTTCACAAAGGAGGCAGCTCTACTGAATTCTCCAATTATAGGCCAATAGCTATACTCTCTCCACTTGCAAAGATTATGGAAAAATGTATTCATAGACAACTCATGCACCACCTAATCCAAAATTGCCTTATGGCAGACACTCAGCATGGCTTCCACCCTCATCACAGCACTTCTTCAGCCCTCCTAGCCTTTACTAACACCATAAACCATAATTGCAACAATAATTATATATCCTCAGCCCTCTTTTTGGATCTTTCCAAGGCATTTGATATGGTTGATCACCAACTTTTAATCCACACCCTGCAAACATTCTGTCTAGATACTGGAGCCCTCCAATGATTTCAATCCTACCTGAATGGTCGACAGCAGGCTATCCTCTGGCAGAACAAACTCTCTAACCTTCTACATAACACCCTTGGAGTACCACAAGGCTCTATACTAGGGCCCTTGCTGTTCTCCATCTTCATTAACGACCTTTATACTGTCATCCCAAAAGTCAGCTGTATCCAATATGCTGATGACTCTACTCTGACTTTCTCAGCCACATCTCCAGTAGAGTTATGGTCAGCTACCCAGACCACCTTTAATACCATAGAAAACTGGCTTTCTGAACATCGTCTGATCCTAAATCCCAAAAAAACTAAAATGCTGTTATTTTCTCCAACACGTAGGTCTACCACTTTCACCTTTACCATAAAATCAAATGATGGCACAATAATCTCCCCTGACCCATCTACAAAACTATTAGGTGTCATCATAGACAATAATCTAAAATTTGACCTACATGTTAACCAAACTATCAAAACCATCAATAAAAAACTAGGGTCAATTTACAGAATAAAAGCCTTCCTAACCCCTCCAGCTAAAATTGCCATAGCTCGCTCTCACCTTCTTCCAAACCTTCTGTATGCATACCCTCTACTCTCGAATTTAAACAAGACTGTCCTTAACAAACTCTCAATTTGCTACAACCACATTGCCAGGTTTGCCACTGGGCTACCTTTTAGGACACATCATTGCATCAATCTAAATCAGCTTGGGTGGCTTGAACTACCCAGCCTAATCCAGTATAACCAATTGACTATGGCCTATAAAATCCTCTGTAATCTGGACAATACTCCTGCACTTAAAAATATTATCACCCCCTATAACAATCCTAGACCGCTTCGATCCTCTAACAAACTACTAATTCAGACTAGCAAAATTAATAACACAGCCGGTGATTCTCTCTTTGCAAACTCTGTAAGTAGATCCTGGAACTCTCTTCCAGCTGATATTACCTTACTTTCCACCTTAGGTCAATTTAAAACTAGACTCAAACAACATTTGTCACTTAACTGGCTATGTCAATGTATCAAGCCTGGCTAACTCTCTCTAGAATGTGTAAAAATCTGTTAACCAGTTTACTGTGTAATTTAATTTAATCCTGACTTGTGCTCAGGATTAACTGTAACCTGTTGAACTTGTTTAACTTGCTTACTTATGTAATCTCTGTAAATAGTCTGTTTGTAATATGTAATGCTGGTATTATGTAATGCTGTATCTGCTTACCCTTGGAGCTTTTCTCCCTGGGCCTCCGCTGAAAATGGGCATGCATCCAGTCAGACTATCCCGGTCAACAAATGTAAAATAAAAATAAATAAATAAAATCACTCTCATTATCAATTGACAATAAAGTACTGTAGAACTGCCAGCTATTTTCAATGCCTGGAGAAAAGCTACAGACTATCTCTGATCTCAGGCCAATGGGGAAAGGGTGACACTCAGTAAAACAATGCAAAAGTTCAAAGATCAGCTGAGGATTAGAGAGAGGGGAGGTATCAAAGCACTCCTCACAGCACTCTGATTACCATATATGGGCAGTTCTTGTTCCTAAAATCCAGTTGATAAAAGTGTTAGACACCATAAGGCTGCTTCCTCTATATAGAGGAGGTCCCCTCTGCAGGAATATGTTGCACACAATTCAGATGAGGTTGATTAAGGGAACAGTGGACAGGTCAAGGAAAAATAACTTTATGGCTGGCATAAATGAATGACACTGAATATTAAAAAAAAACAACTTGCTATTATTTTGGATTAACTAGGAAACATTAATTTGTAAAGGAATGACAGAGAAGGAGAATTGACAGTGGAAAAGTTGAAATTTAGACTTAAAGTAGTAGTACTCAGAAAAAGTGGTAAGGTGTTGACATGTGTTGTTGAGCCATTGGTACAATGTGAGGTACTAATGTAGCTCAAAGTTGCTTTTGGACAATCAAGGAAGGAATGAGACAAAGGGTTAGAAGGTGGCATGATAGAAATGTTCCGCTGCTACCATATTATTATTAAGCTAAACCTGCTGGAAATAAGCTCTGTATGAATCTGAAGAGGTAACAATGACCAGCACAGACAGTAGCTTTACTAGTGTCCTGTGACTGGACAAGGAGTAAAAATACAGCAGTGCCTTACCTAGAGGAAAATGGGAAATACTCTACTAAAGTTATCAAGTCATAGGATGATCATTAAATTGTTTGTGACAGTCCAGGGAAAAACATGCTTAAATTTACATGGGAGGGGGGGGGGGTAAAGAGTGGGAAGAGAAGGTGGATTAACAGGGCGTCTAATGACTATAGACACAGAGAAAAGATTGATATGGTGTGGGATCACAAACTATTCAAAGAGAGATGTATGTGAAGACATCATAAAAAGTAGATCTGTAGCTATGTCACTTGGAGCCATGAATACTTTCAAGACCGATACCCCTCAATATGGAAGCTCATAACTGAAAAAAGATCCTCTAAAGTTGAGGACCAATAAAAAGAAAAACAAGTCCTTGAATCTTTCACTAACTGTAGCAAAGAGCTGTACTAGCTCTCTCTCATACACACACACACACACACACACACACACACACACACACACACACACACACACACAGAGCAGCAATATCAATATGGCTTAAATGCCTGCCAATAAAGCACTTACATTCACCTGGCTCTGTTATGCTCATCTCCATAAAAGCTAGCAAGTATGACTGGTGCATGGCATAACCAAACTATCAAATAAATCAAAAAAGAAAAAGCCAGCACTCAGAGGCAATTGAAGTTTTATTCCTTTCCCTTCAGACCGGTTTCAGTAACAAACCTTCTTCAGTGATAAAACATACATAATGCAGGGACACTTTTTATACACAATGTGCATCCCCAATTGTGACATCACTTCCCCCATTAAACCATTCCAGCATCCAAACACATACAAATATCAACCAGAATAAACATTTTAAATATAATATCAGATGCTGTAATCAAACTTCCATTCATATCATATATTTATTTGTGAAATTACCAATTGGGGTCCTTAATAAAAAGAAAAAATACCCTCATAACTTGTCATTTAGTCCAGGATGAAATAGGGCACCCAGCTTAATAATCCATTTTCTTTCCTTTTGAGTTAGTCTAGTGTGCCAGCCTTGCTTCATAGATCTGGTACCTTTTACTTGGTCAATAATGACAAATCTAAATGAAGCAGTTCTGTGTAACTGACAATGTCTATACAATGCATTGTTCATTTTTTTAAGACGTAAATCACTCAAATGTTCTGAAATACGACTTCTTAGTTGCCTAGAAGTCTGCCCTACATAAAAGGCAGAACATTGGCAATTAGCCAAATAGACAACCCAGTCAGAGCTACAATTCCCAAAAAATGAAATATCAAAAATTTGACCAGTGTTTTTACTGCTAAAAGATGAAGTTTTAAACATATATTTATTTACACAGACTGCAATGTCCACAAGGGTGTCACCCAACAAGCCTATCCCCCAATATGGTTAGTTGATGTTGGTTCACATAATCCAAAAAAGTTTTCTTATAATGCGCAAAATAGGAAGTGAGTGTTCTTCCCCTTCTGAAAGAGAATTGGCATCTGTTAGACAAACATTGATCCAGATCTGTATTGGCCCAAAGAATATTCCAATGTTTGTTGACTACATCCTGCAATAAATGTGTATTACTGCCAAATGTAGTAACCAGCCTCATAGTTCCTGATCCATCCTTTTTGGTTTTAGCTTTATAATTCAGTAAGCTATATCTCTCACAATTGGCCGCTCAATCACTGGCCTTTTGTACTGTTGATTTCTTATATCCCCTATTAATAAATCTACCCTCAAGATCATGCCTAGCATTATGAAATTCCATGTCTGCAGAACATATTCTTCTAATTCTCATAAACTGTGATTTAGGAATATTGTTGAGGGTATGTGTGGGGTGTAAACTGGTAGCATATAATAAATTATTGTATTGTGGGTATTTCCTGTATACTGACGTCTTGAGCGTACTATCTCCCTGTCTCGAAATATTGACATCCAGGAAATTAATCTCTTTGCTGTGATAATTAACAGTAAACTCAATCCCCCATCAATTACAATTAAGATATTCCAAAAATGCTAACAAATAGTCCACACCCCCACACCAAACCAACAATCATCTAGGAAACGTCTCCATATATCTATCTTTGAGAGGTAAATGTTATGCATGACATCATATATAATCTGATCTTCCACATACCCCATAAAGAGGTCAGCATAAATTGGGGCAAATGAGGCCCCCATAGCTGTTCCTTGCTGTTGCCAGTAACATTTCCCCTTGAAATAGAAGACGTTCTTTGTCAGTACATGTTCTGCAAGACATGTGAGGAGAGTGTTAAATCCTGGTGCATATAAATTAGCTTTATTTAACCAGTATTCTAGGGCAAGTAATCCCACCCAATGAGGAATACTGGTATATAAGGATGTAACATCAAGTGTACACATGAACCAATTAGGTTCCAATTGTGAATCCTGAATAATTTGTAAAAACTCTGTGGTATCCCTAATTCTTGCCCTGACCCCTGATAATAATGGCTTTAGATAGTATGTCAAAAAATCAGAAATGGGTTCAGTTAAAGATCCCTGTCCTGAAACAATTGGTCTTCCTGGGGGGTCTATTCAAATTTTTATGAATTTTGGGCAAGAGATACAGGTACTGTCGGGTTGGATCCTGAACCATGAGTTGTTCTTTTGTCTTCACATCAATGATTCCTTCTTCCACTGCTTGATTCAAAAATGAATCAATCTCAACCTTAAATTTAGGTGTGGAGTCTGTTGACATCCTAATATAGTTCTGAGGGTTGGACAATTGTTCATTTCCCTCATTCCAGTAATAACTGGCATCCATTATGACCACAGCCCCACCTTTATCTGCTGGAAGAATGATTATATCAGAATTGGAATTTAGGTTTTTCAAAGCTTGTTGTTCCCCTTTCAAAAGATTATGTCTAAAGCTCCTACCAGAATTAAAGTTAAAATGTAAATCCCTTAGGACGGCTTCCTGAAAAAGACCCACATCTTTATTCATTGGTGGCATAAATGTGGATTTGTGAAAATGAAATTCAGATGCTCTTTCAGAATTATTAGATATTCCAAAAAACAATTTTAGATTTAAATTCTACAGAAGGCAAAAAGATCTGAAACAAAAATATGTTCATCTACCAAAAAACTGGGAACAAACCCAAAACCTTTATTAAGTAAACTTTTTTCATCTATTGATAAAACATAAGAGGAAATATTATGTACATTATAAAATTGCATCCCTGCATCACCATTGACTGTAATAGATTTTCCAAGGCTGCCACCTTTGTGCCTGCGTCCACCCCTACGGGTTTGTCTCCTAATGGTGCCTCCTGAATTCGTACCTTTTTCGAGTCAGGAGAGTCACTAATATAAATTCCCTCCGTGTCAGTCATAGATGATTCTTCCCCTGAGATACTGAGACCCTGTGTTGCTTTCTTTAATATAGATCTTGGTCTTTTCTTTCTAATATTGGATCTACCCTTATTGTTATCAATAAATCTAACCCCCCTCTGGGACTCAAAGGGCTTGCCTCTCTCATAATCCTCCACATCTCTATGAAATGTATGTAGTTTATTTTCCTTTAAACCCATTCTCAAAATTGAGAAGATCTTTGGATACTTTTTCCAGGCCATGCACAAAAGAAGGCATACCTTCATATTTTTTCATATTTTCACATGTCTCTGTCACATCTTTAATATTTTCTTCAACTGTCCTTTGATAAAAGGACATTAGTATATCAACAAAAGCCATAGTGGCTTTTTGTTGTGCCTTCTGCCAATCCTCCATCAATAGGTCATCTGGCTTACCAACCAAGGGCTGAATTTTAATCCTTAAACCACGTGAAGTAATACCTTTACTCTTATATGCCTTGAATAATTTCAAATGCCATATATTGGATGTTAAGATTTTCATCTCTTTATTTAGCTGGTAAAACAGTAAGTTGCAGCCTTCATGGATATTTCCTATTTTCTCATTAGGGACCCCATTCATATTCGTCCCAATGCCAAAAACTTTTATGTCATCCTGATCTGCACACAAACCCTGCAAAATTCTTTGGAGATCCATGACAATAAGCCCTAAACCTGCCCAATATATTCAGATGACCCTATAAATGGCATCCAAAGATAGATAATGTGTATTTGATGCAAAGCCTGGAAAAATACACCAAAATTGCTTATTAGAAAACTCAAAAATATTTCTATGAGAAAGGCAAGTTCATACAGGTCCCCTAGTAAGTTATATTTCAGATCCAAAACTAGAAGAACATGACCTGACCACCGCCAGAAAAAATATGACCACCTGACTTGCTACCCTTCCAAGCAAAATTGCATAAAACAGAATATCTTTATACACATTAATAACTAGAGAGGACCCAAATATTTCAAAAACGGGTGAAATCATATGAGAAATAAACAACTAAACACATAGGATAATACAAATGTGTTATGCCACCAGTTGTTATAGATATGGTTAAAGCATTCTTCACTTTATATTTGTACAATTACAAAAATATATTGTCAAAATATAAAAAATACATTTCAAACTATATATGTATAGTCTAAATACAGCAACCAAAATCACTGTATTACCATTACTTATATTGATATTTATATATATTCAACAATAAATGCAATTGTAAACCCCCCTTAATTTATGATGTTTATAAAGAAAAAATATTGTCCAAACCCATGAACAAAACTTGTACATGAATATGTCCTTAATAACAATGTGCATATATTCCAATAGAACTCTTATAAATGAATTACCATGCTGTCAAGGAGCAAACCTCAATGACCATAAATATTATATAATAAACAACATTAAATGGCCCCCTTTGTTCAATGTTCAAAATAATACCTTTAAAATTAACAAAACCTTTAAGACTTTCACCAAAATTTAGCACCAAAAAATGGCGCTTGCACTACCTAACACACAAATGGTCATAAATATCACCCGGCCAAAGTTCATTCTCAAATTAACTTGTTATGTTCAAATATTGTCTACATCCATTAATAAAGCAAAAAATGGTAATATATAAATCACCCACCAAAAAACACCACGGTGTGTCACCATCAGTCCCGCATCATCCTATGAGTCAGAAATAAGAACACATAGTCCGTTCTTAAAAATTGTCACTCTACATTTACTATAGAGTTAAATAAATTTTTTTTAACCTGTTAATCAAAATCTTCTGACCCGCCCGGAACCTATAGTGATACCTTTGCTTCTAGCATCAGAACATAAGCGTTGTATATTTGAGAACAAACCGTTATGGCCCTCAAATATTAACCCAATCCCAAACTGGTTATCAAGGTACTATTCAAAATCGGCCGCTGGCCTGAATCCAATCCCCCTTATATTTTTCTCTTCAATCCCCACCAAAGTTCAAAAGAAAACAGAACTTTTAATGTTCGTTAATATTCACAAAGTAAAAAATGTTAAAGCACTTGTTTAGGCACATCTTAATCTATATGTTTTAAACAAAAAATGTGTTCATTATATTTATGAACCACAATGTTACATCAAATTTACATATATCAAAATATAGTTCCATCAGTTGTTGGCGACTTCTGCTTCAAACACCCGAAAACAGTTCCCATTCACTAGTATTCTCAGAGCCAAAGTTAGTTATTTAAACAGTATTAAACCGTTGACTTGAACCGTCCGGGATTAAATCTTTAGCTTGTAAATGCCGATGTTAGCCCAAACATAATTGTACCAAAACACCATTACCGTCCCTTCGTTTTCACCTGTGTTCATCAAAATAAACATTTATGTCCAAACGAACATCAATTAGAAACCTTGTATTGAAGAAAAAATATAAAAGTCCACCAAAGTACGAAAGCACCATCCAAATAGGCCGCCAAATGAACAAGTCCACCACCTTGTATTCCTGTCAACCCAATGAACAAAAAAGGGGATTTATGTTCACAAGTGTTGATACTACATCAAACTCCCATATATAACCAAACGATCCACTCGTTCTGGCAAAACATCTGAATACATCCGAAAATCCAATTTCAAACGATACCTTATATGTTATTCCAATAAGTTCAAAAATACTTCAGGGGAAGAACCATCTTAATCCTGACACGGACAGCCAAAGGCCCAGCCTTGAATGTCAGCAGCCAGCTGAAAGTCAAAGACACATCTCCAAAAAAGCTAGCAAGTATGACTGGTGCATGGCATAACCAAACTATTAAATAAATCAAAAAAGAAAAAGCCAGCACTCAGAGGCAATTGAAGTTTTATTCCTTTCCCTTCAGATCGGTTTCGGTAACAAACCTTCTTCAGTGATAAAACATACATATTGCAGGGACAATTTTTATACACAATGTGCATCCCCAATTGTGACATCACTTCCCCCATTAATCCATTCCAGCATCCAAACACATACAAATATCAACCAGAATAAACATTTTAAATATAATATCAGATGCTGTAATCAAACTTCCATTCATATCATATATTTATTTGTGAAATTACCAATTAGGGTCCTTAATAAAAAGAAAAAACACCCTCAGAACTTGTCATTTAGTCCAGGATGAAATAGGGCACCCAACTTAATAATCCATTTTCTTTCCTTTTGAGTTAGTCTAGTGTGCCAACTTTGCTTCATAGATCTGTTACCTTTTACTTGGTCAATAATGACAAATCTAAACAAAGCAGTTCTGTGTAACTGACAATGTTTATACAATGCATTGGTCATTTTTTAAGACGTAAATCAATCAAGTGTTCTGAAATACGACTTCTTAGTTGCCTAGAAGTGATTTATACAGTGCTATCATATCACTGTTGAATGCCTGGACTGCCTACATTTAAGACTTTATAATTACAAATAGCTGTGTCAGGTATTGATTCATATGCATGCTCAAAAGCCATAGCTTACACATTTCAAGCATATGAAAAATTGATGTTAAATATATACCACTGAGCACATATTTTTATTTGGAGCCATGTTCTTTTGCATGATGGCAGAACTGCTACTAGTATGAATGCACGCAGCTAGGAAATGCAGTCTGTTCACATACTTTACTAGAGTTTACTGCAGAGTGTTCTCTTCTGCTGGTGTTAGCAATATAAGCATGTTCACAGCATGACTGGTTAAATGCAGGTCACTATTTCTTTTTCAGTAGATTCTGCACATTTCTTCTTGTCAGAGGCACTGTGAAATATGTTACCATACCATTAACCATGGCCATAACCCTACATAACATTCCACTAACCATGGCCATAACCCTACATAACATTCCACTAACCATGGCCATAACCATACATAACATCCCACTAACCATGGCCATAACCATACATAACATACTACTAACCATAGCCATAACCCTACATAACATTCCACTAACCATGGCCATAACCATGCATAACATTCCACTAACCATAGCCATAACCCTACATAACATACTACTAACCATGGCTGTAACCCTACATAACATACTACTAACCATGGCTGTAACCCTACATAACATTCCACTAACCATGGCTGTAACCCTACATAACCTACTACTAACCATGGCTGTAACCCTACATAACATTCCATAGTGTTTCAAGCAGCTTGTGACACCCCAGTGATGGCTGAGCTCTGGCAGCTGTGTCATGGTGAAATACTGTATGTCTACAAGCATGCATCTGTGCATCTGTCAGTGTAATGCATGACGGCCATGCATTCTTATGTGCTACTTGATCACATTTGCATTTGCAGCCATGGATATCATCATCATCATCATTGGGCAATATAACATATCGTTCATCCTGACGACAGAACTGGTAGCTGTATGCACGTATATTTGTGTCTGTGTGTGTGTGTGTGTGTGTGTGTGTGTGTGTGTGTGTGTGTGTGTGTGTGTGTGTGTGCACGTGCGTGCGTGTGTGAGTGCATGTGTGGTGTGTGTGTGTGTGTGTGTGTGTGTGTTATAACATCCAGGAATCTCCGGGCATGCATGTTAGGGGTTGTGTTTGATTCCCAATTTATGGTAGGGTTTGTTTGTGTCTTTCAGCTTTTCCCGGTTAAGGGTCGCCACAGCGGAACTCTGGTCCGCTAATGATTGGCAGTTGATTTTTACGTACCGGCTTGCCAGGCCTGACGCACAACCTTCAACGAAGGTACGCCCATTCACGCATGTCTCCACGCAGAAGACACTCTAGCTGAGAATCGAACCGGACAGCGTCTCACTGTGAGGCGATGTTAATGTCACCCATGAATATGATGTGAGGTTTAATGGGGACTGTCTTCAGTATGTTTTAGTATGTGTTATGGTTTTCCTGGGTCATAGAGCTGGACCTGTAACTTGCACAGATATGGTATGGGACTTTACCTGTAGTAATTTGAATTATGAAAAGCTCAGGCATGACTTACTGTTTGAACAGCCTTTTTGTGTTTTTGTTTTTGATTGAGACGCCTCCAACTTTTGTCCTTTCCTGTGGAGTGACAGGTATAAATGTGTGGAAGGCATTATAGCCCTGCACTGCTGGGGTGTTCTTTGTGGCTTTAAACCATGTCTCATTAACTAGACAGCCATCTATATTCGCCAGGGTGAGGAGAGCTTGCATGGAGTGACGTTTCTTGTTTAGACTCCTGACATTGAGCAATAACACCTTTACATTTTTGCTGTGTAAGGTTTAGCAAGTTGGTAATGTCTAATAAAGACAATTTAGGGTAGATAAGGCTTTAGCAAATATTAAAAGGCCTATATGGGACATATACAGACCATCTCTAGCAGTTAGTGTAGTATATCGACCATATTCTTCTAGGCTGACCAATATTGTACCCCCTTCAAAAGACATCCAAAACTATTATTAAAGTCAGTTATCTTCTGTTCATATTGTGGCATCATCCGAAGAAACTGTACAATACGGCTCAATGCTAGGGTCTTACCAGCCTAGGATACATAGTCCTAGTGATCTAGTGAGTTACATCTCAGATTATTTACTCCCACATGGACTATGTCTGGGTCATACTGGTGCCTGTGGTTCAGTGGCCTGAGTGCATGCGTAAACTGATAGATCCTTGCACCTGCGAGGGAAGTGACCACAGGTTTTTACTTGCTCATGGTACAGGATAATAGAATTAAGAGGAAGGATTATGAAATTCCTCATTTCTTTAATTACACATCTAGTTAAGTAGTTTATATTGTTAAGTGTGAAACCTGTTTAGCTAATCCCTCCACAAGAAGAACTTAAAGGGAGCTGCATTATAGAACATATGAGTGGATGCATGCAGTTAAAGTTAAGAGCAGCAATTGTGCCTAATACAGGCATGCTCTAACTTGTGTTGCATTTAAAAACTGCAGTTATAGTTGTGATATTTTATAAACAATGCAAATATGAGAAGTCATACAGGTGATAATTTAGATAGTATGGAGTACAGCTGACAATCAATAATAGAGGCCAGTAATGCTCAGGGAATCAGCAAGATGGATAATTTTAAAAATTAATTTAAAACAACGGAAGGTGAAGCATTAGCAGACGTTAGTCGTGCTATTTTAATGGTTTTAAAAGGCTCATATAATCTTGATGTCATAATCTGATGAATTCTTTAAGACAAAAGTTCCAGATGTGACTGATGCATTTTTTTATTTAGTATGCCTTACAGCATTTTTAGTACAGTTTTAATTTATCTTCAAAAGCTGTCTTCCTGTTAAGGAATATACTTTTTTATTTTAACTCCTACTTCTTTTTGCCAACTGTGTGTAGACCGTTGTAGTAGGAATTTACATAAATACAAAAGGGAATCTACAAGTGCCAAAATGTTGACTTTGCTACTATGAGAAAGTATAAATAACTCTTTCACCACCAATGATATATTTATCAGTGCCCATAGTTTGAATAGGGATATCAGTCTTTTGAGTGCTAGATGTCAGCTTCTTCTCTAAATGTTACACCTCTCTCTCTGTCTCTCTTTCTTTTTCTCCCTCTCTCTCTCTCTCTATATATATATATATATATATACAGTGAGCGAGAGAGAGAGCGAGAGAGAGAGATTCACAGGCGAGTCCTAGGTTAGCTGCCCTTGCAGAAAATTTTAAGCCTAGACATTTTCCCTTTTTGTGCTTAAAATAATCTATCCTATTTGTTTATAGATTGGCCTTACCTATTCCATTGTCGATTGCCCCTACTGAGAATAACTGGGATCATACCACAGATAATCAGAGGGGACCGTACATGGGATAAAGCATTTAAGAGCTGCCTCTGTCTATTAATTGACAAGGGGCAGTCCTGGAATCAATTTTCTGTTTCCCATTCATAGATCTAAGTTGCTATTCAATATGAACAGGAATGAATATTGTTTTATGTCAATGAGGTGTCTGTTCCAGAACAGCGGTATCCTCTGCAGGGTATACCTGTTCCTCCAAACTGTTCTGTTGATGTTACAGAAGTGGTTTAGATCCCTTGTCTAAGTATTTCTGATGCCATTTGAGTTGTTGATGCACGGTAAATCCATCAGTAATGGGTCAGAGCATGCCTTGTATGCCAGACATGGATCACCTATTAGCAGTCTGCAGGACACAGAGTAAAGTGATAGGGCTTTGAGTCGGTCTAAGTAGGACATGTTGTTTGGGCCTTGTATCTTTTTAGTAAGGTATCTATATGTGCATTTGAGTAGATGCATGTGTCTGGAAAGAAACATGTCAGAGGGGGCATTATACTGAATGATTGGCATTATGAGGGTTTTGTTAAGTGGGAGAATGACATTTCTAGATCTAGATACAATCCCTTTCTTTATAAGCTGTGCAATATAGAAGGACTTTTTTACAAGAATGGACACATGATGATCACAAGTTAGGTCACTGTCTACTTAGGTTCCATAATCCTGAACAACTTGATTAAATCTGAAGGGTGTATTGTCAATGTGGTATATCCATGGGGTAGATGGCATCCCAAAGGCTACAATTATATATATTTTTGACATATAGTTTCAGTCCCTGAATTTGGCACCAGTTTTTTTTTATTTTGAACAAACATTTCTGCAGCATGGATAAGTCATTTGTGGATTCAGTTACTGTTCCTAGCTTGCAGTCATCTGTAGTCTTAGTCAGGTATTGGCTTTTGCTTTATAAAAGTAGGTGTCAAACAGGAGAGATCTCAGTACAATACTCTGGGGAACTTCATTGGTGATTGGTCTGATTGTGGAGGTGACTACCCCTGCTTGGTTATCTGAGTTCTATTTGTGAGTCAGTTGGCAAACCAGATGGTGAGATTGTGGTTTATTCAGATTATCTACAATGCCTGAGTGGGGAATTGGGTCAAAAGCACTGTCCAGGTCATGGTGTGCGTGTGCACAGTTTTGCATTTATCCATTGCTTTGATGACCTTTTTTTTTAAAAAAAAAAAGAATCCACTATATCAAGAATGATCTGCCCTTGATAAATCCAAACTGAGATGGTTCCAGTGTTTGGAGGTTCCCTGTATCCTGAATGATAAGTTGATTATAAGTCTTTCCATGGGTTTGTATATACAACTGGTCAGACCTATAAGTCTGTAATTGGCAGAGTCTGTGGAAGGTCCTACTTTACGCAGGGGAATGACTGTAGTTGTTCTTCATTCACTTGGTACAAAACTTGTATGGAGATTGGGATTGAACAGTGTTGTTAATGTTGTGGCTGAATTGTGCCTCATATTGTCAGGACCCAATGATAAAAAACTTTTAGCGTTTGATAGCACTTTTAGGATGTGGTCTTGTGTAGCAACTGTTGGCGAGCAAGTTTTAGCCATGTCTTGAGGAACGAATGGAGGGTAATGAGGGATAAAGTTAAAGCTAAATTTATTGACTGTTGGGTTCACTGAATCTTCATCTTCAGTGTAGGTAACATTGTTCACAATCAGCTCAGCTCACTGCTGTGCTGTACTTTTGAGGTTATGAATGTAACCAAAACAGGTCTGATGATTATCTCTGGCTCGGGTACCTATTTTAGCCTCAGACTTGACTTTGCTGGATTTTATTAAGCTTCAGAGTAGTTTGTTTATTTCAGTGACAAAGGCTCTAACATCTTGGGAATTACTCTTCTTACTGTTGATCAAAATTAATAAATATGAACAAAGAAGCACTAAAAAATATATCATAAATATCTATCTAGAAATCATACAATCATGTACTTAGGAGTTAAAATTACAAATGATATAGATACAACAGTGCAACTAAACTATAAAGAGATTTTGAACTCATACACAAATGGAATAAGCTACTTTTTTTTACCATGGAGGAAAAACTATAAACAGTGGCTATAAAAGGTGTACACACCCCTATTAAAATGCCAGGCTTTTGTGATATTAAAAAATGAGACCACAATAAATCATTTCAAAACATTTCCCACCTTTAATGTGGCCTATAACCCGTACAATTCAATTGAAAAACAAATTTGTTAGGAGAAAAATATAAAAAATAAAAAAAAACATACAATAAGCTGGTTGCATAAGTGTGCAAACCCATAAACTAATACTTTGTTGAAGCACCTCTTGATTTAATTACAGCATTCAGTCTTCTTGGGTACAGACCTGGCATCAATTAAAGAGACTCTGATTAACCCTAAATAAAGTTCAACTGTCCTAGTAGGACTTTCTTGACATTTATTCAAATGCCTGCTACTATATACTATATTTATTTCCCTACAGATTTGTTTGTTTTTTAATTGAATTATACAGGTTATAGGTCACATTAAACGTGGCACAAGTTTTGAAATGATTTATGGTGGTCTCGTTTTTTTTGTATCACAAAAACCTGGCATTTTAACAGGGGTGTGTACACTTTTTATATCGACTGTATAATTAAAATGATTATATTCCTGAAAATTCTGTATTTTATACAAGCTTGCTCGCTAGCTCCACCTAAATCATATTTAAAACAATTTGAAGGGTTAATAATGAAAATTCTTATGGTACCCTAAAAAGCCATGAGTTGCCCTAAGACATCATTTTGACAAATGGGAAGAAGGTGGATTATAGGTTTACCAGATTTAGAAGGATATATACAACCATCAGCCTCAAAAACAGCTTCTCTGTGGTTAAACATAGAATATACTTCCAAATGGAAACTAGTACATGAAGAAATCTGGTTAAAAAACACTCACGATACAATAAATAAACATATGGAAAAAGTACCAAATAGCTTACATTGGTTATTGAAGGAATATATGGCAATAAGGAAACACAAAAATATAAATTATAAATACATTATCAATACCCTAATGTCTTTTATGCACTTTGTAAACAAAAATCCGGATATAAAAGCATGGTCTTTTTTCATATTCCCAGAAGCATATATACAAAATAATATTATAACTCAGGACTCAGTAGCAGATAATACACTTAGTAAGAATGGTCTAATTTACTGGCATCAGTTGATAAACACTAATAAAGTACTAATGATAGAGCAAATTATTAATGAGTTCAACCTTTAAAATAACACGTGGTTAACACTGTAGAGATTAAGACAAACAGTTTTAAACCAACAGGCAATAAAGGAGAAGTCTGTTGGGGAAAAGGTTCCTAAGTTCATAGAGCAGTTAGTAATGATGATGGAATTTCCCACAATGGGAAAAGAATTTTATCAGTTTTGTAGAAATTAGTTAAAGAAACAAGAGTTTATAATACACAAAATATATGGACATACTATGAAACAGTTAATGGTAAAATGCCAGATGATAAAGATAAAAAACTAATTCTTTCTTCTCCAAAACTAGCATCGTTATCACTATATTGGCAACGTTTCACATGGCAATTTATACATAGAACATACTTAACACCACACAAATTAGAGCTAATATATAATAAGGAAACTAGATGTTGGAAGTGTAAATCACAATGAATAGCCAATTGGCAGCACACGTTCTATGAATGCCATTTACATTTACAACAATATTGGGAAAGTATTAACTATTTGTTACAGGCGCTGTTCACTGATAATTTCCAACTTACAAAATCTCTAGTTTTGTTCAATACACCTGTGCTGTCTTATGTTCCAAGGCACAAATATGTAATTTTTTAGACTCCCCTTGCTATTGCAAGGAAAAATATTACATGGAACTGGAAAGCTGTTAACTCCTTCCAGTTGTAAACATTTCAAAAACATGGTTTTATCAGTCTTGCAGCTGGAAATGAAAACAGTCAAGGAAAGAACAGAATGACCTACTTCCATAAGCATTGTCTGGCAGAAAGTAAATCAAGTGCTGGAAACAGAAGACTGCAATAAATTAAAATCTTATTCAAAGATACATTCAAGAAAACAAAGTTTTTCAAATATATACATCTGATGTAAATAGTTGGTTTTGTAATGTTTGTTTTTGGAATTGTTTCTCCACTTTAACCTTTGACTATGTGAATATTTCTTTGCTATACATATTGTGCATATGTTTATGTTTCTGAAAAACAATACAAATGTATTCAGTAAAAAAATATATTTTCCTTTTATTATAAATCTTGTTGATATTATCATTCAACCATGTGGGTTTGTCTCTGGGTTTGATTCCCTTCACTTGTTGCTACAGAGTAAAGCTGTATCTCAGTATCTGTTTATATGCTAGTATAGTGTGGTGGTGTACATTTCTGTGTATTCAGTGCAGTTAGCTGCGTTTGATGGGGATTTGAATCCTGCCAGTGTATCACTTATTGAGTAGGTAGTTTGTCTTAAAAAAATTTCTACCTTGGGTGGAAGGGATCTCTGGTTCAGTTTTATTTTGTAGGAGACTACTTTGTGGTCAGACCTAACAATGATAAAGATAAACAGAGGATGGTGTGAGACACGGCCGGCCTTAGGCATAGGCAAACTAGGCGACCGCCTAGGGTGCTGTACAGAATAGCCTCTTAAAGGGTGGAGTTTTTATTTATGTATTTATTTTTATGTAAGTATTTATTTTAATTAACAAAGTTTGCACTGTTCTCAGCACCCTGCTGAAGTGTAACTGGAAGTCGGAACCATGGGGGAGGGGGTGAGCACCATCCCACTTACAGCTGCAGGTTGGCCAGGATTCTTTAATTAAAAAAAAAAAAAAAAAAAAGATTCATTAGGAGGCATTATTACTGTTTCTTAAGTAATGCAATGTACACTTCTGCTGTGCCGGTACCTACGTGTATCCTAATGCACCCTCTTCCTTTCAAACGTTTGAAACTCGACTTCTATCCCAGCATGTGAAAGAGCATTCAGCATCAGTTTTACTTCACTACCCAGCTACTTCCTTCACTTTCTACAGTTCCTGGTGCCAACGTGCTCCATTGTACGCGCAGTACAATCCCTTACCTATATAGGTCTTTTACTGTCCCGCCTCTGCTTCACTAATTCCAAAGTGAAACTTCGAGATACCAAAAAAAAACTGTCATTGCCCATCAAGAAAAAGCAGGAGCGTGAAGCATGCTGACAATGCAGCAAAATATTTTATTTTTAGTTGTTTGTTTTTTTGAGGGGGGGCAATTTGTTTTACTTTTTTTTTTTACTTCTTCTGTGCTTATTAAAAAGATAAACATAAATGTTATCAAATGTTTAATGAAAGAAACAGTCACTTTGAAAACTAACGTTACTACAAGTTACAGTAGTTGGTAATATAATGAAAAAGCTTGTCCACAGAGTACACCCCTGAGTTATCCGCATTTTACTGATATCAAAATGTTTGCAGACAGCATACTAGAAACATGTAACTTTATGTCTGATGGGGGGAGTGTTTGACCTTTAACCCTACATCAGTACTTAATGGTAAGTGACTTGAGGTAAGCGGGGTTACCTAGGACGCTCGAGACAGACTAAGGCATAACAAGTAAAACTTCTACAATAAGTACCAGACCGTGGTTAGTCATACAAGGACTTAACATCTTTGGAGTGTATCTGATACAAAGCTGAGATTACCGTTAACAAGAACTAACAATAAAATTGTATTGACATTATTGGAACAATAGACAATATTTACACAAAACAATAAGACAGTATTTAAAATTACACAACATAATCATGTAGACCTCGATAAGAGACGGCTTATTTTGACACGCAGTCGAACACTTAAGCAGCTTTTAAGCTCAGCTATTTTGCTACTGCTGACATTTTTAAATGGATGCTCAGTTTTTTATCAGTATTCCGGTTTTTAATTGTAAAGCTGACTACTATGTGTTGATTGAACTTTTTAGTGCAGCTTTATTTTCTGTATATTTACTGGAACTAACTCCAGGCTGAAATTGGACCCCCAGTGGCAGCGGTCCGGTCCACTTACCTGTTAGAAAAAGCATATAATTTAAAGAGTTAGTAAATAAAAAAAATAATAACAGAAGTAGGAGTGAATTTGCTAATGGGGTTAGGAAAAAAAAAACATTTTAGCCACATGTTTGTGTTTTCTTTTCTATCACAATCCAATTCATTAAGTGTAAGTGTAAGGAGGAACAGTGATGGCAGGAATATTTTGCATTAGTTGCAAACTTGGTGATTTTATTGTAGCTGGTCTCAAGGGTAGTTTTCAGGGAGGACTAGATATTGGTAAGGAGATGAGCACCGTTGTTTTGTCATTAAATGTCCAATTTTTTATTTATTTATTTTTTTAAGCTGAAGATGTATCTATTTTTTAAGGACCTTTGTTCGAGGGGGTGTAGTCAGTAATTTCAGTTTTGCACTCACGACCTCTTATTGCTGCTTCCAAACCTGCAGAGCATATAAAAAGGGGCACATCAGTCAAGCCCCCCCCATCCTACCAACACTTAATGTGTGTAACATTTTCAGGGGTTCAGTCCAAAAACAACTAGAAGTATTGTTTTTTAGATTTGAAATCCTTTCTGTAAGTAAGTGACATGCATATTGCTGGATAAATTAATTTAGATTATTATAGACATAATATTTGCCTGGTGCTGCGGTAGCGTTTTCGCCTCACAGTAAGACGTTGTCCTGTTCGATTCTCAGCTAAAGCGTCTTCTGTGTGGAGACATGCATGAGTGGGCGTGCCTTCATTGAAGG
This sequence comes from Protopterus annectens, assembly GCF_019279795.1. Taxonomy (NCBI): domain Eukaryota; kingdom Metazoa; phylum Chordata; order Ceratodontiformes; family Protopteridae; genus Protopterus; species Protopterus annectens. Next base: position 78,665,433 of record NC_056743.1, read on the forward strand.
TTGTGCATCAGAGCTGGCAACTCGGTACATAAAAATCTACTGCCAATCATTAACATACCGGAGTTCCGCTGTGGCGACCCCTAACTGGGAAAAGCCGAAAGACACAACAACATAGACATAATATTTGCCTGATAAGGTCCCAATGTTTCTGCTGATGCTCATAAAATATCTTATTCTCAATATCTGCAAACTGAGACGTATGACCTCAAATCCAACTTTATAAATTGCCACAAAAACGTTATAGATTAGGATTTGTGATAGGGATAGGAAGAGAAACAGAAATAGAAATAACCACTTCTGACTTTATCATTACATTTAGGAATACTTGAATTTGTCTAGAGAATGGTAAAGGTTTTCTGTTTTGCACTGGATGCATCTGATTTAAGGCTTGTAGCTTCAGAAACTTAAGTTGTTGATTTTATTCATTTTACGTATGCAATTTTGTTTGTCAGTGGAAAGTACAAGAGGCTTTTTTTTCTATTGCATGGGGGGAGGGGGCTGAGTTCTGGTATTACAGGCATCTGAGTTGTTGGTGTTTGGACTATTCATCAGGTTATGGACTTCTTTGTCAGGAAGTTTGTAAAGTGTAACTAAATAAAATAAAGAAATGTATTTTTTAATTGCGTAAAAATTGTCAGAAATTATTTCTTTTGAAGCTGGCTGTCTAGTTAGCTTGAATGAAGGAAGAAGCCATTCAAAAGCATAAATAATAAACAGGCTAAATCTTAATGTGCTGTTTTATTAACTGAGCAGGAATATGGATTGTCAACAAAGTATCATAAGAAGAATGGAAATATATTGCTTATTAACTAAGGAGAATTACAGATGATCAACAAATAATTATGTTGGTGAGAGAAAGCAAAGAAGCTACTTACTATATGTTCAAGAAAATATATTTTGCCCATTTTGTTAGCTTAAGTCTTTCTGGGTAGTCACTTTCTAGATGAGACTTTGTGAGAAATTTGTTACAAAGTATTACCTTTGTATGCAGTTATATTTGACTATGTTACATTTCCTATGTTTCTTACATACCACTTGCATATATATATTCATACCTCTCAACTGTAGAGATTTTTGCAGAATGTCCAGATTGTTGCTTCATATTTTTGGCCTATTCATCATAAAATTTGTGTTTTTTCTGGCAAATCACTGAGGATTTAAATAAGCAAATGTCATTATACATTTGTTTTTCAGCCTTCATTTCCTTCAGAAAATGCATGCTAAGACAAATGCTGTTATTCTAGCAACTTTCAAAGTCTATAAGAACAATATTTATAATCTGTCCCTGTTTGGGTGGCCTTTGACCCCCCCCCGATATTTTAGGCTTTGTTCAGATTTCTTGTGCTAAGAGGTTGAGAGGTATGGAGGCATGGTATGTAATGTCCTAGTTGCCGATTTATTTGTTGTATTTTAAGAGGGGATAGGGGTTTTGCATTCCTTAGTGTGCCATCCTTTGTTTAAGATGCCTAGTTACTATGAACGTGTATGTTTTTACCATTTTTTCTTTATTGCAACGTAGGCAATTAATTCTTCAAGGGCAGCAAGCACTGAATTTGTAGATGGAACAGTGAAATGTAAAGTTCTTTGTCAGTAATAGCATCTTCATTAGTTACAAATATCTTTAATGTAGAATTAGTCAGATGATGTTTACTTCTACAGAGATTGTGCTTATTGACTGATACTGTTTGAGGGGCCTTTTATGGTTAAAATGTTCTGAAATGGGCAGGTTTGTCATTATTGGGTCAAACATTTTATTTCTTACTTACTGGAAAAATGTTCAAAACTACACATTTAATGCACTGTAAGAAGTGTAAATGTTTTCCCTTGTTTTTGTTTATCAAATGGCACACTGTGTTGTAGAATCTGAAAGCAGTGTTAGTAGTATAACTGCCTTTGGTGCAGAAGGCTGTGGATTCCACTCCCACACCATGTGGATAGAGTGCTGATATGCAGTGCCTATATGATTGATTATTTGGTGCATTCTAAAGGGGGGTAGGGGTTCTACACTCCTGAATATGGCCTTTTGTATGAGATACCTCATACGGCACAGTGGTGCAGCGGTTAACACTGTTACCTCACAGCAACAGGTTCTCTGGTTCGATTCTTGGCTGGGGTGCCTTCTGTGTGGAGTTTGCATGTTCTCCCTGCATTCGCATGGGTTTCCTTCGGGTACTCCGGTTTCCTCCCACATTCTAAAGACATGCTTCTGTAGCATTTCTCCCCTGGCCTCTGCTGAAAACAGGATCTGTGGAACCTAGTCGGACTTTCCCGGTCAACAAATGTTAAATAAATAAAAATTTAAATACCTAGTGACTGTGAACTTGTTAGTCATTTCCTGTTGCAATATTACCAACTTACCAATTTGTAATGTAATATAGGCAATTAATTTTTCAAGGGCAGCAGGCACTGAATTTGTAGATAACATTGATATGTAAAGTTGTTTGCCTGTAGCAACCTCTTCATTAGTTACAGATTGCTTTAATGTGAAATTCAGATGATTTTACTTCTGCAGAGATTGTGCGTGTGCAGTAATGTTGGTGGATTGTAATGACAGAAGTCTTGAGTGGCCTTTTATTGTTGAAATTTTTTGAAATGGGTAGTGTTTGGTTCATAAATTTTGTTTCGTTACTTATTAAAAGAATGTTTAAAACTACAAATTTAAAGCATATTCTAACAAGTGGTGCTGTATTATACAAGGATTATAATACAAGGAATATAATTCAATGATATCAGGAAAGTGAATTAAAGAATAAATACATTTATGCATGGCCCTAAAAAATGTGTGCAAGGAGTCTGTTTTGAAAACAGATAAACTTAATTCTCCATCAACCAGATGCATTTCTATGAATGTGGGTTTTCAATTTCTATGAATGTGGGTTTTCATGCTGTTTCAATGAATGTGAGTTTTGCCATTTCAATGAATGTCAGTTTCAAGGGCAGAGACGTTTACTGCTCATGCTGTCTGTTTTGATTCTGAGACTGCATTGTTTATTTAGCAAGTGGCTATCTGTGTTTGTGCTATTTTGTTTCAATATCTGTAATCATTGTAGAAGTAAATAATAGAACATATGCATGGTAACTGGTGAGATAACCAAATAATGGAACACTGGAATGGCTGAGGAGGGGGCTGCTACTGGGCGTTGCTGCAGGAGGGGCTGCTCTAGGATAGCGGTCTAGTATCCTTCCTAGAACCCTATTTGACCATGAGCTGGCTCTAGTATTTCAAGTAGAAAATACATATGCAAAGGTAGCTGCAGTTTAACTACATTACAAGGTATCTTTTTCTACCTATGCATTTAAATAATTTAAGGACATGACTGGAGTGGCTTTATTGGGGAATGACCCAGTGGGTGTGGCCATAGCCGGCCTTAGGCATAGGCCAATTAGGCAGCCGCCTAGGATGCCGCTCTAGCAGGGGCACTTTTCCAGTATTTATTTGCTGTAAGTAGACCAGGATGGGGGCACCGAGTGGTGTGGTGGGGGGCACCGTGGAACCCTTTTGCCTAGGGCATCAGTTGACCTTAGGCCGCTCCTGGGTGTGGCTCAAATAGGGGTGTTTCATGAGTGTTGTGTGGGTGGGGCTTAAGGGAGCACTATTTCGCCTAGGGCGCCATTTCGGCTAAGGCCGGCCCTGGTGTGAGATGTACCCATATTTGTAAGGACAAGATCCAACATGTTATTCTCCCTATTGATAAAATCCAGGAATCTCCATGCTTGTGCATTAGTGGTGATATAAGGGTCCCAATATGTAGTTGGATAGTTTAGATTACCTAGGGAAATGGTACTGGGTTTAATACTGACTGATATTTACTTTCTGAAGATAGGTATCCTGGCTCTCTTTTATCATAGAGAGAATTCTATAGCTATCTAATATACGGTATGGGCCCTTTCTGGTATTTATTTGTACGTAACAAGGCTCGAGTGCATCATGCTGTTTTATCAGCCTTGATGTGAGTCTCTTCTGGATGTACAATGTTTGCCTCCTGCACAGTAGTTGGTCTAAATGTGTGGAAGGTGTAATAGCCCATGCAGCCGGAGTGTTCTCCACTATTTTAAATCATGTCTCAGTCACTACACAGATGTCAGTGTGCTTTTGGGTGAGAAAAGCTTGTAGGCAGTGGAGTTTTTTTGTTTAGACTCTGTAACACCTTCATGTTTTCTTTTGCTTATTTCATTATGTTAGTTAAGTTTATCAGGTTGTCATTACCTACCACTATGAGGAGGACAATACCTTTGGTAATAACAGAAACTCTATAGGTGACAGATGCAGGCTATCCCTGGTGAAGCACTGTGGTCTGTCGATGATATCCTCCCAGGCAAATAGTGAACCCCCTTTGAATGACACCAAGAGCTAAACCAATTACTGTAGTCATTTATTTTTTGCTCATAACACAACTTCTTCCATGGAGAAGGTAGAATGCTACTCAGTTGTAGGCTCAAATCTGCCTTTGACTGACACACATACACACACACACATACACATATAATAGTAAAAATATATATATATATATATATATATATATATCTACTAAGTCCAGGCGTGAATAATCACTTAACTTCATAGACATTATTGAAGACTAATTGCTACTAATTATTGCTTCCATAGATTTCATTTATAGGTGTTTTTATTCCCCTCTTAAAATTGATCCTTGGAGATATTTTAGCAGTATAATTCTTTACGGGTACAAGCTTTTTATAGCTTTCATTTTAAAAGCCAAGTGTGTAATATTTGCAAATATACAAGAACTAATTGAAGTCACTGTTACATTTCCGGCCACTGACCCTAACAAACTGGTTATGTATTTGAGAAATTGATTCTAAGAAATGCACCTTGGCAGTGGAACTGCACAGATGAACTAATAGAAATTTAATTCAAGATAATATAACAATCTGATGTTATGATCAGATAACCTAAAATATTTGTTGTAATGCATTATAAGGCCAAACTACCATGATGTATTTCCAATTTAAAAAAAGTCTAGAAGCACATATCTGACAGTTTTAAAAATTAAAACAAAATAAATTAGCACTGACACACAAATTTTGACCTGAACCAAAGTGCATTTCTAATCATTGTTAATCAACTAACAGCTTTAATGCTGTTAATACTTTGCTCTTCCATATCTGTGTTGTCTGTGTTACAGTACTAAGAGTATTACAGCTTTCAACATTGTTGTTATAAGAAGCTTGTTTATTCTTTTATATGTGTTATGTTAGCTATGTTATAGCTACATTCTTTTATATAAACTTCACTATAACAAGGTTATTTTTTAAGTTTTAGATTTACAAAGTTATACTTGATATATTTCTATCAGCATTCTCCTTGCATTTATTAAACAGATGTTTTTGTGTGGGTCTTCAGTAATAAACAGCCTGTTACACATTTGTGAAAATATTTGAATAAATCTACCCAAAAAGCAAAAGTAAAGTAAAAAATGTTATGACATAATTTTTAGAGCATGTAACAAAGTGGTTATTACAGGGCACCCCATCATACATTTCTATAACACATTCAGAAAGCCTTGAAACTGTATTGTCTTTTGTCCCTTGGTTGCTGGAGCTAGGACTCTGAATCTAAAAATTACAATGCTAAGAATCAAGACTAACAGAAACTTTAAACCTTGCAGAGATTGGTATTGCTTCTACCACTGACGAGGCCATCAATGTTCAGCTAAATGCTATTGTACCAGAGCTGGAAATTACTTAGATTGATAAAGAGAGAGATGAAACTACACAAGTGGTCCTATTGTCATTGCAGTTCAGAATAAATAAATGGGGCTCAGAGGTAATAACAATAAACAACACTGCAATTAAAATGACATGGGACTATGCACCACTATCTACAGGGAAAAAAAAGATAAGCAGTGGTTAGTCCATACCAGACTAAGCTATTGTCCTCTATTTGAAAAAAAAAATCAATATTCCACTGCCATGAACCAAGAAATAAAGGTCTGTCTCTCCAGCCATAGCTGCAGTCCATCATTCACCTCAGCATTAAATCCCGGAGGTCCACAGTTAAAAGTAGAAATGATACTCAGTAGGGTTTAATCTGAATTCATGAAAGTAGCAAAGTTAAAACAGAAACAAGGAGGATGAAAAATAATAAAAAGAGTAAGCAGCGTAACACTAAAACAGTGCAGTGTAATTTTGTTATAACGCAAAAAGAGTAAGCAGCGTAACACTAAAACAGTGCAGTGTAATGTTGTTATAACGCAAAAAGAGTAAGCAGCGTAACACTAAAACAGTGCAGTGTAATGTTGTTATAACGCAAAAAGAGTAAGCAGCGTAACACTAAAACAGTGCAGTGTAATGTTGTTATAACGCAAAAAGAGTAAGCAGTGTAACACTAAAACAGTGCAGTGTAATGTTGTTATAACGCAAAAAGAGTAAGCAGTGTAACACTAAAACAGTGCAGTGTAATGTTGTTATAACGCAAAAGAGTAAGCAGCGTAACACTAAAACAGTGCAGTGTAATGTTGTTATAACGCAAAAAGAGTAAGCAGCGTAACACTAAAACAGTGCAGTGTAATGTTGTTATAACGCAAAAAGAGTAAGCAGCGTAACACTAAAACAGTGCAGTGTAATGTTGTTATAACGCAAAAAGAGTAAGCAGCGTAACACTAAAACAGTGCAGTGTAATGTTGTTATAATGCAAAAAGAGTAAGCAGTGTAACACTAAAACAGTGCAGTGTAATGTTGTTATAACGCAAAAAGAGTAAGCAGAGTAACACTAAAACAGTGCAGTCTAATGTTGTTATAACGCAAAAAGAGTAAGCAGCGTAACACTAAAACAGTGCAGTGTAATGTTGTTATAACGCAAAAAAAGTAAGCAGCGTAACACTAAAACAGTGCAGTGCAATGTTGTTATAACGCAAAAAGAGTAAGCAGCGTAACACAAAAACAGTGCAGTGTAATGTTGTTATAACGCAAATAGAGTAAGCAGCGTAACACTAAAACAGTGCAGTGTAATGTTGTTATAACGCAGCACTGCAGCAATACAACTGGAAAGTCAGAACTGTGGATTATCTGATAAATGAATTCTAGTTGGTCTGCTTTGTCTTAACAAGGCGAAATGCAAAGACAAATTACACATTTGAAGAACTGCCTCATTTTATATATGCTATGCATGCATTTGTGTGTGTTTATATGCGTGTAAATTCTGGTAATTATGTTTAAACAAACTGTTATACTCCCAAACTCCTATTAGACTCCTGCTTTAGAAATAAAACCATTTTTTTTCATGAGAAAAGATTACTAGAATTTTTCCAGTTCATGGCTCCATACTGGAGAAGTTTCCTAAAAGTTCTGTACTGCACAAAAAAACTGTATATTCTGTAAACGTAGCTGAAGGTGATCCAAAGCTGGTCTCATATTGCATCCTTATGCACTTTGTTATGTTGAATATTTCTGAAGTGTGTTGACTAGCCCAACATTAACAGTATTAGGAAAAAGAAAAATGCATTCAGCCACTAAATACTCTTATGACTGCATTACCTAGATATTGGTTAATCAGATGGATATCAGCGTCACTGTTACTGAAGTATATCTTTGTTGTGAACCTTTAATTCTATATGGAATTACAGTCTGAGATAATTCCAGACCACAGAAAAATAAGAAAAAATGTTAATGATAGAAAGGAGCCTATTAGGAGGAAGCAGAGTGGAGTGAACGGTTGGTCAAGATAAATAAGTGATTGTGGTATAAGAATCCTGGAATGATAGAGCAAAAAGGATAGGTTTTGAGTTTGTAAAGTCAAAGAAAAGAACTGAGATGCATGATCTGAAGTTAGGAGACTTTTTTTTTATTGATGAAGAGTGAATTTGTTACAAGTAATAATAAACATTTAATAGATGTATATGTGAGTTAGTTTTAACATTCAATGGACAATATTCATACTCATGTCAACTACAACATCAAATGTACATCTCACATACATATATATTTGTACACCTATTGTATACAAGATGTACCAGACATATTACTGACACATATATATACATACATCTAAAAACATGTATACATCTTTTTGCTCTTCAAACTCATATATACACATTTTATCATATACACCCAGTTATATCTCTATATATGCACCATTTCATATTTTTACACATTTATTGCATACAAGATACATTTGATACATTATTGCTATACACACATATACATATCTCGACATATATTCTGTTGTTTCATACACACTTCATTACACTCATATATATTTTGTTATATACATCAAGTTACGTTTATATATACAATCTTCCATATTTACCATATACATTAATTTTTCATAAGCTTTCTTTACATCAGTATGTTTAGAAGAAAGTACATGCTTGTTTATTTTGCATTTGAATTGTTTTTAGATTAAGTGACAATTCCCTTTTAAATAGGTGATGAGATGATTTTTAATTGAATTGCCAAGACTATAAAAACGTCTTTTAAACTTATTTGTATAAAATAGACCTGATGAAGCTACCTTTAGCGAAAGCGCTTGTCTGAATAAAACTTCATATTTTATTTCAACGAGTAGTTTAAGTGATTTTGGAGACTTATTGGACTTTAGGAACCTCATATTACGTTTGTATCAATCTGCTTCACTCTCAGTCTTCCATAAGCTTTATGGACTACATTTTTTAAACATTTAATACTGTTTTGTCAAGTAATACAGGCACAGTTCCAGTTGTTTGTCAGGTATCTTTTTTATCTGTTGATGAACTATTTTGGATTTAAGCCAGGTATTATTTCTCCTGGAATTCAAGTCCATATTTTAGTTTCAGATAATATGTAAATAGAGTTTTCACTTTGATTATAAGATTGTTTCTCCTTTGCCAGGTTCTTAGACTGCAAATACATGGATCTAGAAACATTGCACTTTGTTAGGGCTGAAAATAAAGCTGTGTTACTTTAAGTTTGGGCATGTTATTCCATGTTGTAGTTCAAACCACTTCAGTTTATTTATGTTGTGCAGTGATGTGCTTTATTAGAAAGATTACTAGTAAATTTGGTAATTTCATTAAAGCATCTTCAAGTTTTGAATTTATACTTTTGAAGTATATCATCTTGGCTCTTTTATGTTTGATGTATATACATGTATATTGATGACATGTCTGCCAAAATAAAGAAAAACATGTTCTTTCATATAAGTTGCATTGCATTGCATTCATTGCTACTATGATTACGGGTGTATATTATGGACAGTAGCTTTGATTAAGCAGAATTAAAGTGACTAAAATAATTTAAGTGCCCTTGAGACCTGTGTGGTGGTACTACTTTGTACTTTTTTTTGCTCTGTTCCATCTGGTTGTATTTTATAGTTTGCTCTGAGACCTTGTCTTGTATTTTAATTAGCACATGAGGGAAACTTGTGTTTCTGCATTATTCTGCAGTTCTATTTTCAAAAAGGAGAATTAATTGTAAAAGATATTTGTTTGTATTTAAAGCCCTGCTGCACAAATGTTTTGTAGTTTACTTCATAGCTGTGGCAGAACTGCATACTACTATCAGATATGTGCCTTAATCATGTATTGCTGCATTTTCCCATAAACTGTGTTACTGGTAAACTTATGCATAGTCTGGTGCCTTAAACTGTAGTATACATTTAATAATTAGAGAATTGTCTATGTTCCAGTTTGTGCTTCAGTGCTTTTTATATTCTGTTTTATATTTGCCTCCTTGCATTCTGTGTATGCCCCAACCCCTACTAACACATTAACTCATTACATCCTAGTGATGCCACCAGGTACATCTGCAGTTAACTCCTACTGATGCCTCTAGGCATCAAGTATTGTTTTTTCATATTTGTATCAATAATTCAAAAACCATGCTATGTACAAGGATTAAAAAAAAATAATTTTAAAGCTTATACAATGGCAAACTCAACTGCATCACTGTCTAGTGCAGGCAAATAAATACTGTTGTTTTTTTATGATATTAATTTATATAGAAACAATTTTCACATTTTTCTAAATATTTCAACAACCAAGTAACACAAACAGAACTCCTTAGTCTCATATGAAAGCTCTCAGCTAGATGACTAGAATGGTGCTGTCAGTATGTGTGTAACTTGCGGGGTTGCTGAAATATTGTCAGTTGTTTAGAAAATATTATAAATGTAATAGTTACTGTATTTACTGTGACTTATAAAAATTAATTTTTTAAGACCTAGAACCTAAAGAATGCTACTACTATAAAAATAGTTTGTGTTGAATGGTTTGCCATTTATACTTTGTTACCTATGGTTTCAGAGATATGAACATTTGTTTGAAATGTAAGGACATAATTTTATTCTGTCAAAAGGCTTAGGCTCCACACAATGGAAGTTACACTGCAAACTTCCTGAGTCTTCATGAGCTCCATTGGAGTGAATGAGTTAAGCTAAAGTTTCTGAAAGCATTCCGATATTGCCTTTATTTGATTCGATAACTCTCTAGCTAGCTCCTTTTTCCACCACAATCCTATCCCCACCCAGTGTCTTTTATCCAAAACTTGGAGAGGTGTGGAACTGTGAGTAACTAGCTTTTCAAAAAAATGAAATAAAAATAAATTATTTTAATTACTTCAATTCTGCTTAAATATTTTAGTGCACTTTTGACATTTGTGGTGTTACTGCTTTGTACTTTTCTAGTCTCTTCCATATGAATGCATTTTTTTTAGTTTATTACAGTCCTTTAGTCTTGTATTTTAGTTACCAGTTGTGGGAAAATTGTGTTTATACATTATTCTACACCTCTATTTCCACAAGTAGAAGTACTTATAAAAGCTATCTGTCTCTATTTTAAAACCTGCTGGACCAAAGTCTCATAGTTTAATTCACAGTTGTGGCAGAAGTCTGTAAAACTACCAGATGTGTGCCTTAATCATTTATTACTGCATCTCTTCTATAAACAGTGTTACTGGTATATTTCTGCATAACCTGGTCCCTTAAACTGTAATAAATGTTCACTAGTGAGAGAATTGTCTCTGCTCCAGTTTGTGCTTCAGTGCTGTTATATTATGTTCAACACTTACCTGCTTGTGTTTTTGTATGACTCACTAACACATTAAGCAAATGATTCTTAGACAGCTCCAATATTCCCTTTATTTGATTAGTAGCCTCTGTAGCTAGACTGCTTGTTCCTTGAAAATCTCCTAACCATCTCACCCTTCCGGTGGTGGTGGTATTTTATAAGATTTTTTCTATGCCCTCCACCCCATATAATTATCTGATTTCCAAAGTCTGTCCTTCCCCTCTTCCACTGTTATTGACTGTTGTATAAGCTATTTATGTACTCTTCCCACCCAGTGTTTTTCCAGAGACCCATGGCACAGACCGCCCATCCAGCAAATCAGTGTTGCTCTTGAGTAATCCTCCTTTGCTAGATATTGGTTCCTGCTCATTTTCCAGGAGTTCAGCAAAGCTCCGAGTCCTAGCCTGTGTACCAGAAGTGTTTTGCCTAAATCCAGTGCCATTCAGGCAAAGTTAAATACCTTTGATTGCTAAACCTCACTCAAGTTATTTTCAGTGACCACTTTTGTTTTCTGCTTTTATGTGTGCATTTCACTGGCTCTTTTGTAAATAAAAATTGCTCTTCCTCTCACTGTTACTGCCTTGAAATTACTTTCAGCAAGAGATTTCCAGCTAGTTGTTTAAGTGGTTTGTGTTAGCATTGCACTTATGAGTCTCTTCTCTGTGTTTTTACATCAAGAGGACAGGATTTATTCATCTTGTGGCAGAAGGTGTTTGCCTAGACTACCTGAGTTGGGAAATACACAAAAGGACTTATATAATTGTTATTTAAGTCCATAGAGCTCATTATTTAGTTTTCCGTTTTCTTTGTGCTGCTATAAATGTTGCATGTCTGCATGGGTTAGCAAAGCCCTGCACAGTAGCAAACACCTAGAAAGCAGTTTTTCTGTAGAACAGTCCATAAAACTGGAATCTGCAAAGCAGCAATATAAAGCAAATACCTTCTTCATTGACAAGCTTAGAGCAGCTAGTTGGGCATCAAGTGGCAATACCTAAAGATTTAGTAGAATTCACTATTTTGTAAAAATTTACGTTAGTAGAATTTAGTACTGTTTAGCTTAATCTATCCCAGTAAAGCAGCCTTATTTGTCTGCACCAACACAGCACCCTTAATAGCTTTCTCACCCCAATAAACCAACCCTTGTAGCTCACCAGTCAAAGGACTGGGCATTATGAGTATGCAATTTCCTAACCTCTCTGCAACCAGCTTGGTGAATATGGACATCTTGAACCAATATAGCTGAGTAACAATGTAACATTCTGACAATATAGTGAACCTGTTAGCAGACAAATTCAGTTCCGACTATTCCATTGTCTCACCCCCAACCATTCCCCCAATAATACCCTCAAACATAACCTGTCCAACTATAACGAGGGAGCCTATAACCAAGAACATGGTCTTGATATGCCCTGATAACATCCCAGGATGCCTCCTGAATGGTCTAAAATATGACTATCAATACCCCTGAAGTTATTAATTAACTATGGTCATAAAACAGGCTTTGTGCCACATGAATGGAGGACTGTGACTGTCATCCTCCATCATAGGGGAGGACCTTCAACAGATGCAGGAAACTACTGAGCCTTTAGACTGACTAATGCTATTTGCAAAGCCACGGAACCAGTGCTCATAGAAATGATCAACCAGGACAGAGGAGACCTCCAGACACTGGATCCATCTCAGTTTGGCTTTGTCAAAGGAAGGTCATGCTTACTGAGTCTGGTGGACCTCTTTGAAAGATCATTAAGGCAATGGATGATGGGAAAACTGTGCATACTGCCTACTTAGATCTGACTAAGGCATTTGATACAATACCCCACTCTGGCATTGTAAACAAAATTACAGAGCTATGTATAAACCCCTTTATAACATGCTAGATAACTAATCAGATCTCTGTTAGGACCCAGGAAATTAGAATCAGTGCAGCCACCACTACAAAGAGCCCAGTCACCAGTGGTGTCCCCCAAGGATCTGTGGTAGGCCCACTCCTCTTCGGCATCTATTTCTCAGATGTCAAAGCCAATGTCAAACGCCTTTGGCTAACCGGGTTGACAGATGATTGCAAACTGGGAGCAATCATTAAATCATGTCAAGACAAGAACACCCTTCTGGAAGGTCTAATACAAACAGTTGATGTCAAAGCCATGGCTTAAAATTCAATACCAAGAAATGCATCATAGTACCTTTTGGATAGCATACTACCCTGGGTAATTATGTCATCAATAAAACACCTTTAAAGTTCATCCAGTAGACAATGATCTGGGAACTCATGTAGATAGTAACCTTGCCTTTGACCATCTGTCCAAGCTAGTAAGAAAATCCTCCTATGTTGCTCAACTTATAAGCAAGGGCATGGCATCTAGGTGAAGAGGTCGTCATATCAGTGCACTCGGTCCTCATCAGACCCATAATAGAGTATAAAGCCCACTTCAGTATACACTTGACCAGATACATGTAGCAACTAGAATGTCCTCAAAGGATGCTTTTACATTCACTGCTGCCATATTCTGAACTATGTGGAATTCCCTGCCACGGAAGCCCAACGTCTGACCAGTCTTCCAAAGACTTCTGAATTTAAACCTCTTTGCTGCCAGTCTGAACGTATCTTTTACACCATTGGTCTGTTTACCTGCATCCATTTTCTGCCAGTTGAATGTATTTACTTTCTCCATTGACTTCGTACATCCGTTTGTTGTTTGTGCATGTTAAGTGCCCCACTGGGGATTTTTTTTTTGTGCTCATTGTGGTTGACGTCATCCAAGAAAGGTAAATGCCAGTGTGGTTCACCATAGAGACTGCCATGATAAGTGTCTTTTTTGCTTAGGTGCTTATCATGACCATACATCTTATTTTATTTGTCAGGCGTTTGTTCCAAAAATTCTCTTAGTAGACTTTCTTCCCTTTCTTTGTATCTTGGGATTCAGCATCATAAGTGTAGCTCCCACTGTATTTCATGTGGAAGTAATAGACTGTAGTTTTCCATTACACCACAAGGTGGAGCTCCTTTTCAGGAATATAAAAGACAATTCCGAAAGTGAAAGAGGATTCTGGAACACTAGCTGAAGGAGGGAAGACTGAAACAAGTAGCTGAAGGGAAAAAGGGCCTTGCAGCATGACTGGATTTTCTTTCTAGTGTTTTGGGACAGGGAAGTGAAGTAGCAGATTGCATCTGTCTCCTGCTAAAACCCTGGATATGGTATTTTGTGGAATCAGGAGAGAAGTCTGAAACCAGTAGTTCCACACCTGCTATGATTCAGCAAGAAAATGAGTGCTTTTGGGCCTAGTACCGAGAAGCCATAGATGATTACCAGAGTTCTGGTAGGTGATTTTCTACTTTTCTCATCAGAGGAACCACGGTGCCTGTTCACTAGGATATTCTTGACGGAGTGGTGAGAGGCTCTGGCCGTCATGTTATATTTTTATAAGATTGCAGTTTCCCCCACCTCTAATGTTTTGTGGATTACAAATAACTGGGATCCATATGAGCACCAACTTGGGCCCCATCTTGGTGACAGCAAGACTGTAAGTAGTCACTGGCCAGTGAACAAGGTATAATAGAGTATTTCATAGTTGGTCTGTTTAGAATTGATCAAGGGGGTAGAGAGTGCTAGTACTGCTAAATGACTTTGCATTCTCTCATATTTGTAGTGTGGCACTATAAATCTTTACTGTTCAATGATAACACATTTTGCCATGTTAGTACTGCTGCCTTAGAGAATCTTTACTGCTCAATGACATTGCATTTTCTCATATTTGTATTGTTGCATTATAAATCCTCATTGTTCAATGACATTGCATTTTACTCGTGTTAGTACTGCTGCCTTCAAGAATTTTGCTGCTCAATGACATTGCATTTTCTCATATCTGTATTGTTGTATTATGACTCTTTTATTGCTTAATGACATTGCATTTTTCCCCGTGTTTGTATTGCTGCATTATAAAGATTTACTGCAAATTGATATTGCCTTCTTTGTGCATGTTTGAATGTCAAGATCTTCTTCTGTTGAGTTCTGGGGAAGAGGGTGAATGTATGTTTTCACTGCATGCATATTTTCAGCTTGCCTTATTGCTAACTGGCACTGTTGAAATAATTTGTTTATGGTTGTGTTATTGCCTTTTTAATCTAGATGTGTCACCTAGAATAAAATCTGTCCCTCTTGCCACCTTGGTGTGTTGGGCCTAATAGGGGTGTCACCAGAGTCATGTAGGAAAGAACCCATATCTCATCAGCTGCACCTGTGGGTGTGCTACATTTGGGGGCTTGTCGGAGATTGCCTGTACTGCCTTGGACTCCACCCTATTCCCTTGTACGTGTGGAAAGCAAATCCAGCAGAAACATGAACCCAGAAGCTGCAGCTTCACTCCCCATAAATACTATAGGGCCTGAAGTTTTGAATGCTTTGGGAAGTATAGTAGAAAAATACTTAAAGCCTACTCAGCCATTCACTGGGTTTGGCTACCACAAATTGCATTTCTTTTCTGGCAAACAACCCACACCTCAGAGAGAGGAAGATTTTGAATCCTGGATGGATCAGACTTCACAAGCCCTAGAGGAGTGGGATATCCCAGAATCTTTGAAGAACCATTGGATAGCTGAAAGTCTAAAGGGATTAGTTGAGGTAACCATACGCAACCTAAGGATGGGTAAGCAAGATTGCATGGCCAAGGACTATTTAGGAGTACTACAGGAAGTGTTTGAAAGGACCGAGAGGGCTGCTGACCTACTGTATCAGTTTGAACATACATACCAAGAAGTTGGTGAGAAACTATCTGATTACATTAATGATTAGATAAAGTACTTTACCAGATCATCCTAAGGAAGGGGGTGGATTTGAAAGTAGCTGACCAAGTATGGATCGGACAAATTTTACAGGGATCTCAAGCTATGGATTCCATTGTGTGGAAAATGAGGATGAGAAATAGGTAAGAGACTCTAACTTATTCTCAGCTGGTTAAAGAGGTGAGGGAAGAGGAAGCCCTGTTGGAAGCCAAATCTCAGTGTTCAACAGCAACAAAAACAGTGAGTGAACACCAGCAGGAGCCTATAGCTATGCTCACTACTCAAACAGGAGTCGTGGCCCAGAGGGTCCTCAATGTAGAGGTGTCACAGTTGCAGATGCAGGTGTCTTCCCTGACTGCCACCATAGCTCAAGTCACCAAGACAGTTGCAGAATTCTGTGGTATCTTTAGCTGATGGGAGGAATACATCAGCTAGAACCTCCACAAAAGGATTCAGGGAAGAACTGAATCAGCCAGTGCTCAGAGTTCCTACTGGATTTTGTTTTCACTGTGGAGATGCAGGGCATATAAAGTGACAGTGAACTAATGCAGAGAACTTGAAAAGAGTGAATGAACTATTATTGGCTAGTGCAGTGCAGGGAAACTTCAAAGGGCCTCCGTGAAGGAGACAGCTGAGTGCCCAGTTACAAAGAGCTCCATAAAATCTAACATTAAGAGACAGCATCCTGGATCTCCTTTCCACACTAACCCTTGTAACAGGGGAGAGAAACTACCTGCTATGTACACTTCTAGTTCATCTGAGGTGAACAACCAAATTGGAAAGTCATCTCAGCCAAACTCTCAGCATCTGAGACTGCAAAACATTACTAAGCAAGAGTCTTATCCATTAAAATGGCGAGGTCAACCGGTGGTACCTCCACCACATGCTGACTGTCGTACAGTTGAACACCAGAAACAGAAACTACCTGATGGCCTACTGGGACCATCCCCTGTCATGTCAGTAAAAATAGAAGGAGTGTATAGTAAATCACTGTTGGATCGTGGTGCACAAATCACCATTCTGTATAGAGACTTCTACCAAAAATACTTAAAACATTTGCCACTTGAAATGTTAGAAGATTTGGAGACCTGGAGGCTAAGTGACACAAAGTTCCATTATGATGGTTATGTCTCACTCAAGTTAGAATTTTCCACTTCAGTTGTTGGGTCAACAGAAGTTTTTGAAACACTTGCTGTTGTGTGCCCCAGGCCAAAAGGAAAGGATTCAGCATCTATTTTAGTGGGGACATATACTGACCTTGTCAGAAGAATGCTAATGCCTCAGTTGACCCAGGAACACCCAACACTACATCCTCTCCTGAGACCAGTTTTCTGTGCCCTTCAAAGGGAGAAGGATAGTAAGAAAGATGAAATTGGTCATGTGTGGACCCTGTCTGGGAAAGAGCATATAATTCATCCTGGTCAGGTTACTTGCTTGAAAGCCAAAGTGAGGATGTGTGGACAAACAATTCCCTCTCATCTCATGATGGAAACGGATCCAGAAAGTGACTTGCCAGCGGAGCTGGAACTAGTCCCAGAAGTTTGGCCTGTGGACAAGTTAAAGCATCCTTATGACACTTTGTCTGTGGGGTTGAAAAATAAAGGACGTACTCCCATTGTTCCGTGTTCACAAGTGCATTTGGGAAATGTTTATGCTGCCACTCCCTTACCTGCTTCTGTGTTGACAAGGAATGACAGCAGAGGCAGCGAGTTGAAGCTGGAAGATATTGAGATAGGAGGTGGTCTCTTACCCCCTGAGCGGCTAACTAGAGTTAGAGAGCTACTAATGAAAAAGAAAAATAGTTTTTCTGGTAGTGAACTAGATGTGGGCCGTGCAAAAAGTGCAGAACACTGAATAAGAGTAAAAGAGGACTGGCTCTTCAGGGAACATTCCAGAAGAGTAGCCGCAGGAGACCTGGAGGACTTAAGAAAACATTTGGAAGAACTAAAAGCCACAGGGATAATGCGAGAGTCAAGAAGTACATATGCCTCGTTGTCAGGAAAAAGAATGGGTAAATTCACATGTGTGTTCACTATCGTACTCTGAATCAGCGAACCATTCCAGACCAGTACACAACTCCCTGGATTGAAAATGCTCTAAATTGCCTGGTGGGCAGTAAGTGGTTCAGTGTGCTAGACTTAAGGAGTGGATACTATCAAATCCCTATGCACCCAGAAGATAAAGAGAAGACTGCTTTAATCACCCCTTTGTGATTTTTTGAGTTTGATTGCTTACCTCAAGGTATATCAAATGCATCAGCAACTTTCCAGAGAATCATGGAAAGAACAGTTAGAGACATGCATCTCCTGGAAGTCTTAGTCTACTTGGACAACATCATTGTCTTTGGGAGGACCCTAGAGGAGCACGAAGAAAGACTGATGAAGGTATTGGACATGATTGAGGAGGCAGGCCTGAAGTTGTCATTGGACAAATGCAAGTTCTTCCAACCTTCAGTGACCTATGTGGGACATGTAGCATCTGCAAATGGAATATCCACAGATCCCAGCAAAGTTGAAGCAGTGACATCTTGGCCCAGACCCAAAACTATCACAGAGCTGCAATCTTTTCTGGGGTTCTGCAGTTACTATAGAAGGTTTGTGGAAGAATTTTCAAAGATAGCAAGACCCCTCAACCATTTGCTCCAAAATGATGAGAAAGCAGACGAAACAGATGAAGATATCCTTGTAAAAAAGCCTAAAGGACTGAGAGGTTCTAAAAAACTCATCGAGAGTTGTTGGGCTCCTGAGTGCGGAGTCATTTGAACAGCTTAAGTATTGCCTCACACATGCCCCTGTGCTGGCATATGCTGACTCAACAAAGCCATACACTTTACATGTGGATGCTAGCAGGGATGGCTTAGGTGGAGTCATTTACCAGGAGTATGACAAGAAGCTGAGACTTGTGGCTTTTATCAGTCAGAGTTTATCCCCCACAGAAAGAAACTACTCTGTACACAAGTTGGAATTCCTTGCCTTAAAGTGGGCGGTAGTGGACAAGCTGCATGACTATCTCTATGGGGCTGAATTTGAAGTGCAGACTGACAACAATTCTCTGACATACATCCAGACCACTGCAAGCCTAGATGCTACTGGCCACAGATGGATGGCAGCTCTATGCAACTACAATTTCAGTTTGAAATGCCACCCATGACACAAAAATGGAGATGCTGATGGTCTGTCCAGAATACCTCTGGGAGATTTACACCCCGACGATGAATGGGTGGAAATTCCAGTGCCAGGGGTGAGAGCTATGTGTCAGGTTGCAACCTGCTATCAACACACTGAATATTGGGCCCAGAAGTTGGGTCTGTCTGCAGCAAGCATACCCCTAGCTTACTGTAATCTGGTAACTTTGCAGGCTTCATCGCTACCAGCTTTGAGTAACAGTGACCTCAGAAGAGATTAAAGAGAAGACACCTTAGGTCAGCTGGTGGTAGCTGCTTTAGAGAAGAAACACCTTAATATGCTTTACATGGATATGCATCCTCTGGCAAGACTTTTGGCCAAAGAATGGGACAGACTCCAGATAAAGAATGGGCTAGTGTATAGGAGATCTCCTAGTGTACTCGGCAGTGAAAAATAGCAATTGTTGCTTCCTCAGAAGTAAAGAGAAGTAGTACTCCTGTCATTGCATGATGAACATGGTCATCTTGGTTATGACAGAACTATGGGTCTGGTACGAGACAGGTTCTACTGGCCGTGCATGAAGCACGATTTTAAGAATTATTGTCGTACATGTCTTCACTGCATTCAGATAAAGACTCTGCTGACCAGAGCTGCCTCATTGAGTCAAATGGAAAGTAGTGGACCCATGGAACTGGTCTGTATAGATTTTAAGTGCATTGAACCGGATGAAGGTGGGATCAGTAATATGCTGGTGGTGACAGACCACTATATCAGGTACACTCAAACATTTTTCACTTGCAATCAGAAAGCTATTACAGTGATGAAACTACTAGTTGAGAAGTCCTTTGTACACTATGGCCTGCCAAAAAGGATACACTCTGATCAAGGACGTGATTTTGAGACCAAGCTTGTCCATGAACTACTCACTCTGTTGGGACTCCAAAAAAGCCACATCACTCCTTATCATTCTCAAGGGGATCCTCAGCCTGAGTATTTCAACAGAACTTTACTAGACATGTTGGGGACACTATCTGCTGAGAAGAAGAGTCAGTGGAGTAGACATGTAGCCACAGTGGTGCATGCTTACAACAGTACTAAAAATGATGCTACAGGATTCTCGCCTTACTTCCTAATGTTTGGAAGAGAAGCTTGTCTTCCTGTTGACGTCACCTTTGGAGTCACAGCTGATGATACACCAGTGCGATCTCATGGCAGTTATATGGAGAGACTCAAGAAGAACTTCAGACAGGCTTATGAGTTTGCTGAAAAATCAACAGGGCAAAGACATCAGCAAAACAAGGGTCACTATGAAAAAAGGTAAAGATGCATGACTTGAAGTCAGGGGACAGAGTTCTATTGAGAAATTTGGGACTACAACAAAAGCATAAACGAGCTGACTGCTGGGGAATCAGAGATTTACATAATTTGTTCTCAGTTACCTAATATCCTTGTCTACCAAGTTTGCCCTGAGGGGAAAGAAGGACCCATAAAAACCTGGCACTGAAACAACTTAATGCCTTTGGCAAAATCAGTGAGACTCATGAATCTGAAACCTAGAATGGCTCTGCAGAAGCCTAACTCAAGGTGATCCAGAAGGCTAAGGCGGAGAGGAACTATCATCTCCAATATTCAAGAGCCTATTTTTCCTCTTGCTGAAGGAGAAGAGGACAGTGATGATAACTTGGGTTTCAGTGGTCTTTTTTATGAGGATGTTCAAGACCCTGTGGGCTGTAATCTCAATGTAAATGCACCGGAATTCATTCCTTGTCATTTTGAGCAGCCCAGACCTAACAATAGACTAAGTAATGTTTCTGTGCCTCTTGCAGAACCTGATAGTGATGGAGGCCCTGCAATGCAAACTTCAGAAAATAGTGCTTAGGATAGTCATGCCACTATGGAAAATGAAAGTGAAGTTATACAAGAGGAGTTCTTAGAAGTAGACAATATGCCTACTGAAGAACTAGACATTGACTGTGATGTGATTGACAAACCTTCTGAGCAAAATTCCTTAGCTGTCTCTTCCGAACCAAAACTGCAGAGACTGATTCGGCCCCCACAGAGACTTACTTATAACAGTTTGGGACATAGTACACAGGAACCTATGGCCACAGCTCATCGAAGGGTCTGCACTCAAAATACCTATGCCTCCTATTCCAGTGGTGACACCCCATCCCAAGTTAAGCATAAGACTGATTACCCTTAGTGGAATATACCTTTTGAATACAAAAATATTGTTCAGTTGATGGTGCATTAGTGTTTGTAAATATTTTCTGCTAATCTGCCTTTGACTTGGGGTGACCCAAGATTTTCAAGTGGGGGAGAGTGTAGCTCCCACTGTATTTCATGTAGAAGTAATAGACTGTAGTTTTCCATTACACCACAAGATGGAGCTCCTTTTCAGGAATATAAAAGGCAATTTCAAAAGTGATAGAGGATTCTGGAACACTAGCTGAAGGAGGGAAGACTGAAACATGTAGCTGAAGGGAAAAAGGGCCTTGCAGCCTGACTGGATTTTCTTTCTAGTTTTTGGGGACAGGGAAGAGAAGTAGCAGATTGTGTCTGTCTCTTGCTGAAATCCTGGATATGGTATTTTGTGGAATCAGGAGAGAAGTCTGAAACCAGTAGTTACACAACTGCTATGACTTAGCAAGAAAAAGAGTGCTTTTGGGCCTAGTACTGAGAAGCCATAGATGATTACCAGAGTTCTGGTAGGTGATTTTCTACTTTTCTCACCAGAGGAGCCATGGCGCCTGGTCACTAGGATATTCTCGACGGAGTGGCAAGAGGTGCTAGCCATCATGTTATATTTTTATATAAGATTGTGGTCCCCCCTTCTAATGCTTAATTGTGGATTACAAATAACTGGGATCCATATGAGCTCCAACATGGGCCCCATCATGCTGGCAGCAAGACTGTAATTAGTCACTGGCCAGTGAACAAGGTATAATAGAGTGTTTCATAGTTGGTCTGTTTAGAATTGATCAAGGGGGTAGAAGGTGCTAGTACTGCTAAATGACATTGCATTCTCTTATATTTGTATTGTGGCACTATAAATCTTTATTGTTCAATATTAATGCATTTTACCATGTTAGTTCTGCTGCCTTAGAGAATCTTTACTGCTCAATGACATTGCATTTTCTCATATTTGTATTGTTGCATTATAAATTCTTATTGTTCAATGACATTGCATTTTACTCGTGTTAGTACTGCTGCCTTCAAGAATTTTGCTGCTCAATGACATTGCATTTTCTTTTGTTGTATTATGACTCTTTTATTGCTTAATGAAATTGCATTTTTTTCCTGTGTTTGTATTGCTGCATTATAAAGCTTTACTGCTCATTGATATTGCCTTCTTTGTGCATGTTTGAATGTCAAGACCTTCTTCTGTTGAGTTCTGGGGAATAGGTTTTCACTGCATGCATATTCTCACCTTGTCTTATTGCTAACTGGTGCACTTTTGAAATAATTTGTTTATGGTTGTGCTATTGCCTTTTTAAACTAGATGTGTCACCTAGAATAAAATCTGTCCCTCTTGCCATCTTTGTGTGTTGGGCCTAATAGGGGTGTCACCAGAGTCAAGTAGGAAGGAACCCATATCTCTTCCACTACACCTGCGGGTGGGCTACATAAGCTTTTCGCTAAAGTTTCTGAGGGAGGAATCTCCCGTCCCAAGGGTCAGCCATTAGCAAAGAAGAAGGTGAAAAAGATACAATTGGAATCTTCCTCTGTTCAGCCTCTGCCAGGTATTTCTCCCGAGGTCGTTATGAACCCAGACCCTTGCCTGACTGTGTGGTCAGATTTCTCTGTCATGACCATGTTGGAGACTGGTGAGGATCCAGGTGGCAGCACATGTGAAGAGGCTTTGCAGGCGTCCATCACAGACATTCAGAGAACACCATGGTTGATTTTTTTTCTGAGGGGTTTAGGGGAGTTGTTCAGTTTTTAGTTGGGGAAGAAGTTCCTGCTACTGTTCTCAGCTGTTTTCTTGGATCTGAGCCTTCTCAGGATATTCCCTTAAAAACGGAATGAAAACTTAAACATGTTTCTTCTGTTCCTAGGGATCCACTCTCTGGACTATAAAATAATACTATAGTTCTGCTCCCCTAGCTTTTAGGGCTACTAATTATCAGCCTCATATGTCTAGGTATGTGTTGGCTCTTCTTTCTCAGGCCTATCAACTTATTTCTGATTTTCCAGACACTGAGGGTAAAACCTCTGCTATTTCCTTGCTAGGGACTTCCTAGACTTGTTTGTCATTCTATTAAATGCAGTTATGATGCGGCAGATGCTTCTTCTAGGGCTGCTGATTTTGGTTCTGTTATGAGAAGATATTCTTGGCTTAGGCTTCAACTTCTACCTGATGATATTAAAGCTAAGTTTATGGTTGCTCCTCTGGATTCTAAACTTTTGTTTGTGAAGCTGCTCCTGGTTTGTTTAAGTCCCTTCAGGATAAGGGTAAGGCCTTATGGGATCTTAAACATGTGTTTGTTTTAGATTTCAGAGAAACTACTCCACTAAGCCTGCCTTTGTTTGTAGGCAATCCTGACCTTCTACTAAAGGTATGAAGAGTGGAAAATGGGCTCCTCCTGCTAAGGCTATTGAATTTTTGGGGACTTCAAAGCCTGTTTTTCTGGAAAACCAGGCACTGTGTGAATATCTTTCCCCCCCAGCCTCATTCTTTTTATGTTTCTCTTCTGGCTTGGCTTCAGATCACTCAGGAGTCTTGGGTTCTGTCGATCCTTCTTCGAGGTTACTTCATGGTGTGAAAATCCCATCCTTTTTTTATTGGCATTTGTCAGCCTCCTTGGTAACATCTTCCCTTTTTACCAGATGTTCTTCACCTTGTCTCCCAAAGGGGGAAAGGGTTCTACTCCCGACTGTTTCTAGTGCCCAGAAAAGAGGGCACTTGGAGAACTATTCTAGGCCTCTCTCACCTAAACACTTTTCTAAAGGTACTTTCCTTTCGGATGTTGTCCCTTCAGATTTTGTTTCCTCTCTCGCTCCCTCAGGCCTGTATGGTGTCCCTGGATCTCAAGGATGCTTATTACCATATCCTAATCCATCATCTTTTCAGGAAGGTTTTGCATTTCTCTGTTGCTTTCTGACATTATCAGTTTTGTACTTTGCCTTTTGGCCTTTCTATTGCCCCGAGGGTGTTGTTCACCAAATGCCTTGCTTGACGACTTGTTGATTCAGGTGTCCTCTACAGAGACCCTTTTGCAAAATTTTCATTTAGCCATATGTCTTCTTCAGAGTCTGGGGTTCACTATAAATTTCAAAAAGTTTTCTCTGACTCCTTTTCAGGATCATGTTTTTCTGGGTTGCAGGATTCAAACGGTGCCAATGCTTGCATCTCTGCCCCCCTCCAAAGGCATTAACTCTAATTTCTTTCTTTCACAGTCTGTTTCCTCTGGCTTCCATTACTGCCAGGGAGTTTCTGAGAGTTCTGCGTTTCATGACATCCACCATCCAGATGCTACTTCTGGCCAAACTTCACGAGAACGTTTCGGCGATTTCTAAAGTCAGTGTGTCTTCAACATGCTCATCTTCTGGAATTTGTAGTTCCTCTTCTTCCTTGTCTCAAGAAAGAACTTCTCTGGTGGATTCAGCAGTTGTTTTGGAATCCAGGGATCCCTTTTCATCCCCCTCTTCCCTCTCAAGAATTGTTCACGAATGCCTCAGACATGGGATGAGGGGTGACTTTTGGCTTCCTAAAGGTGCAGGGGCATGTGGCTGCCTTGTCAGCAGAAGGAGCATATCAATGTCAAAGAGATGAGAGCCCTTCTGCTAGCTCTTCAGGCTTTTTAGTCTCTCAGTTCTACAGGGCCTCTCATTGTATTCACAGACAATACCACAGTGTAATTATATATCAGCAATCAAGGCAGAATGAGATCTTATCTTCTTTGCCAGTTGGCACTTCTGGTATGGGATCTTGCTATCAAGTGTCAAGTGACTCTTCAGGCAGTTTATATCCCTTCCACTCAGAACATTGTGGCAGACTTTCTGAGCAGGTCCTTAACTCAGTCCCATGAATGGATGCTTCCAAGGATGTGTTTTTGGACATTATCCACCGATGGATCTTTTTGTCTCTCCTCTGAACAGACAGCTTCCTCTGTTTTGTGCCAGAGTCACAGGTCCTCTGGTATGGAAGGTGGGCACCCTCTAATTCTCTTGGAAGGGGATGTTTCTTTATGCATTCCCTCCCCATCCTCTCATTCTGAAAGTTCTGTTTAAAATCCAACAGGATGCTCCCAAAATCTTGTTGGTGACTCCCTTTTGGCCGCGTCAGCACTGTTTCCCTCCTCTTCTGCATCTAGCCAGGGGCAATAATCACAATTTACCTTACAGGGTGGATCTAATCCCACAAGATAAAGGATTGCTTATCCATCCCCACCTGTCCATGCTTCAGCTGACACTGTGGGTGATAGGATTTTGATTCCTCATAGACACCTTTTTTCTGAGGATGTGCTGCAAGTCCTGCAGGAGGCCAGGAAACCTATGGCTAGGAAATCCTACTTATCCTAATGGAAGAGGTTTTCTTTTTTGGTGTCTCTCTCGTAACCTGGACCCACTCACTGTGGATGCCCCTTTGGTCTCTTTTATTTGTGTGTTACTCTATGCTGGTTTGGCCTATTCTTCTATTAAGGCCCACCTATCAGCTGTCTCTGCTTGTCTGCCTTTTTCTCCTCCTTTAGCTTCTAGACTTGAGGTGAGACAATTTCTTAAAGGTGTTCTTAATATTAGACCTTCCAGGAAGCCTGTTCCTTCTCCCTCAGATCTTAATTTTGTTTTGGAGAAGTTGACTGAGGCTCCTTTTGAGCCTGCTGCTTCAGCTTCCTTGCAACATTGTTCCTGGAAGACTATTCATTTGTTAGCACTTACTTCTGACAGATGGGTGTCTGAGTTGCAGGCCCTTATGGCTTGTCCTCCTTTTTTGATTTTTCTTGAGAAAAGAATGTCCTTGCAGACTAACCCTTCTTTTATGCCGAAGATAGTTAATGATCTATTACTTAGTCTATTAATCTACCTACTTTTTCCCCTCTCCATAAACTGACAGTGAGAGGGTGCAGCATACTTTGAACATGCACAGGCAACTTAGAGTTTATTTCAGTATGACCAAGATTATTAAAAATCTGATCAGTTATTTGTTTCTTTTCATTCTAGATCTTTGGGTCTTGCTGTATCCAAGCAGACTATTTCTTCTTGGATTTCTAAGGCTATTTCGTTTTGTTACACTTTTCATGGCATGAGCCTTCCTTTTTCAATTAAAGCTCATTCTACTAGAGCTGTGGCTTCTTCTAGTGCTTTCTTCAAAGGCTTAGATACTAATTATGTTCTTGAAGCAGATACCTGGACATCTGTGTATATGTTTACCAAGCACTACATGTTGGATAGTAGCTCTATAGGTAGGGCTGGTTTTGTTAGTTCAGCTCTTCATGTTTTTTAGGGGACTCCAGCCCCTTCCTCCTCCCATGTTTCCTCTTGAGCTTTGGCACTCTCCCATATGTTAAGAATACTGCAGCAGTGACTGTAAGGACATAGTACAGTTGTGTAAAATCTTACCATAATGGTAGATGTCCTTGCCTTCACTGCTGCAGTATTACCTCCCTTACTCCACCACCCCCCAGTTCTTTGTCTTCCTGGGTGTAGACATTACCTCTTGGGCTCCTTGGACTGGTGTTCATCCTGGGGCAATCAGTTCTGTTATTCGTAAGCCTGAACATCACCTTTATGCCCTATGTTATGCATGGAGCATATGGTAATGTTTGGCATACCTTTTAAATTCAGAAGTCAAGAAGATTGCCAGATGTCGGGCTTCCGCAGCAGGGAATCCCATATAGTTAAGAATACTGCAGCAGTGAAGGCAAGGACATCTACTGTTATGGTAAGATTTTATACAACTGTACTGTCCTTACAAAAAGAATACAGGGAGTAAACCCAGTGTGCTACATTGAGCACCTCAAAGCCTCATCTCTTTACTCAGTATCATATGGAGTTCTGAGATTTTATCATTGCCTGGAATACAAGGCATCCCAGGACCCTATTTTGATGAATCTTTTGAACATCTGCAAAACAAATAGCATCAGAACTACTAGACCTAACTTTTGCTTGCAACATAGGACACGTTGCAGAGATAGATATGTTTCTCAGAGAATTTCCATTCTCTGGAATAGGCTCCCCATCCATGTGAATCAGAGTTCTTACCTATCCCTATGTAAGCACAACATGGACTAATGGATGGATAATCAGAAATTTACCCCTGGTCTGGCTCTTATGTGTCTAATGGACTGATGCAGTCAGTAAACCATCGCCTGTAAATCAAATTTGTGAGTCACATTTGGGTTGCACAGCTAGGCTTTTAAGGGCCCTAATGGTTGTTAGCATAATATGCACCGATGAGCCCGGTAACATTTTAAAAATGATTCTTTTTTGTTTTTAATTTAATTTTATTTCCCTTTACCTTCCCTGTTTTAAAGCTTCAAGTCATTTTGCAATAAATGAAAATTATTGTCTTGTTTTATATTTTGTTCTGTTGCTTACACATTTTATTTCTGTGTAACCCTACCACAAAATTATTTCATACTGGGCACACTGTTCTGATATGCATGCAACTGCAATGTATTATGGGTAGTCAAAACAAATGTACTTCAGAAGAGCAGCTTCTTACTTACATCATAGTTTTACTATTTATTACTCTATCACATGTTAATTTTCAGTATAATGTGTTCCACCTGCAAGAACTTATTGATGACTTGTCTTTTTGGGAAGTAAGATGTTACTACAGATGCAATTAGCGTGGGAAAACAACAGCTTCTACATTTGTATAGGTAATGAGGCATTGTGGGCTCAGTCTCTTCTAAAGTTGTGGCAAGGATTTTCAGCTATGATGAAAAATTCAGGGGGGCCATCCTTATCAGCAAAATAAGATGCAAAAATATCAATCAATAAAAACTATATAATTTGGTATTGCATATGGTAAGGAAGTTATATCCATCTCCAGAAGTTTGTCGCATACAGCTCCACATCATGACCAATGCATTTTAACAAGAATGCTGTGCTTTCCTGTCTACTGGTTCATGGGATTTCCATTTGATTATTGTGACATCACAAAAGGATTTCCATTTGATTATTGTGACATCACAAAAGAATGGAAGGGAGGGACTCACTAAAGTTGTTAGTAAACTCCTACTGTACCTTTGTTGCTATGAGACATTTAAAATACAGTTGAACAGCAGGGCTGTTGGTTACTATAGCAATAACCCACAGCTGGGTGTGGGTAATGATGGATTTATCCACAGCTGGCATGGTTTTGTCATGAGTGCGAACCCAGCCATGGGTTATTGCTATTATCAATTACATTATTTAAGAACAAAGATAGTTACTTTTCTTAAATAATGTCCTTGTATAAGGGCACCGTGGTGCTCTTCCATTTTTCCTCGGTATTCTGGGGCTTTTCTGATGTACTGCACATAAGTTCCCACACTTATACAGTACATCTGTGCTGTGTAAAGGAAACAATGGAGAAAGGAAGATCTCCAGTGTTTTTTTTTTTTGTTTTTAATTTAAAAAATAAGAAATCAGGAGACTTTCATTATTTCATTGTACGGGAGAGATGGGACAGAGAAAATAAAAGGATAATTGGGTACATTTCTCTAGTTTTGCTTAACGTACCTGGTTATCCTTTAATTTTACTCAGTCCCATCTCTCTCATTCATTTCAGATCTCCAATTTTGTAAGTTTTTGTTTTCATCTTTGTCTGTAAAAGTGTGTGGACACTGTGAGTGTGCAAACCAATGGTAAAGAAGTATAGAAGCATCCTTTTAATGATGGGTTTCTTTTGAAAGTTAAAGATTGTACTCCTAATCTGACTGACTGCATTAATTTCAAAGTATTTGAAAACTGCTAAAAAGGGGCCATTGGAAGGAAGGAGCCTTCATCCAGCTGGTTAGTCAGTTTAGCGGTTCCCACAACCCAGTGGCAGAGAATTTATTGTAATGCTAGATCATAAAATTTGTTCAGCTTTTAAACAGCCAAGCAGAGAAGAACATATGCTTCTGACAAAGAGGTTAGTTGTGATGGTCCCAAATGCTAATGTTTTAAATAGTGTTTACCATTGAGAAGCATATTGTCATAGACTGTGCTGAAAGAGCTGTACCACTTTTTAAGTTGCTACATTACATATCAGTGTAGCATACCTGATTTTTTTTTGTCCAGTCTCTCTCTTATGTTCGAGGTTGCCGGTTTTGTAAGTTTATTCAAAAAAAAAAAAAAAAAGAAGAAGAAAGAAAGAAATGTAAAATTTTTATCAGATATATTAATGGAAGAAAGTCCGGGTGACCAGATATTTTTCCATTGGCATATGCTCGATTTTCAATGGACACGCTGGTTGAGCTGATGAATCAGCGTGCTCGTTTTTGAATGTTAATGGCCAGTCACTGTATAATTTGTTTTATTCTATGGCATTTTAACACCTTATGATTCCAATATATGTAATATTTTTTTTTTATTCTAGTTCTTTGGACTTTATTCAGTTTTGATGTTCTGTACATTGATTTTCTTTTTTTTAAGTAGGTCAGCATTCTATTTTTAGCCTGTTTCCTAAATTTAAGTCCCACTTTCTCTCCTTTCCTTATTACCCACTTATGCTAGCCTTTAAACACAATAAGTATCTACTTGTAGTGTGCATATCTTCAATATATCACTAATTTAACTATCCTATGTAATTTTAGGTTGCAGATATTTAAAATTTGTACTACAGCTTTGTTAATGATTTGATAAATGTTAGTGTTGTGTCATCTTTTATATGGTTTTGCCCACTGCCTTTTTAAACTGTTTTTGAGTTGTTATCTCTGGCCAGGATAATTAATAAAAAAGTTTCCCACACCAGGCAGCCTACACTGCTAACAGGTGAATGTATAAATAAATAAATGTATATCCACAGAACAGAATATTTAAAGTGATTTGTCTCATTTTTTAATTGTACCGGATTTGCTTTCCAGGGGATGGGATAGCAGTACTGTTTACCATGGTGGTAAATGTTCTGTGTTTTCTTTGTTGGAATTATTATTATTTTTTTCTGGGTGAAACTATCAAGACAAAGTTTCTCTTAACATGCTAAGGCTTATTTTTCTGATAAACTCCACTCACACTTGATGTCATGCTAATTTAACAGTGCTATGGTAGAGACTTGCCAGGCTTTTTTAAGTAGATAGATTATATTTTCTTCCATGTAAAAGCAGTTACATTCAGTTTTAAATTGCACTGAGTGTTTTACTATTTTAAGTTCAAACAAAAGTGCGCTGGAACCACAAGTGAAAAGTACAGCTCTCAATGAATCAAGGACAAATCCAGAAATAACCAGGGGCACTTTCAAAATATGACTACTATTAATGAGAGACATTGACAGAATTAGAAAGTGTGATTAATATGCATTTCTAAAATAAAAGAATTTTGTAACTCTAATTATTGTCTTTATTTATTTATTGAGTAATTCGTTACCTTTTCCCCAAAAGTCACCAGTATTTGGAGGGATTAAGAGGGATAGAGTTAAAATTTGATTCAAAAATCAGGCACATCCCTCAAAATCAAGGACAGTTGAGAGATGCTTTAGTTTGTTATTGTGAGTATAATATTTAACACACAAAGTGCTTCTTCAGGCATAAAGTGCAATTAATTATATTGCTTCCTGTATAGACATAGATACAAATATAAAATATCAAATAAAACATGTAGAAACTCTAAACTGGCCCTAGGTGTGAGTGCGTGTATGTGTGTGCCTTCTGTGGAAGGTTGTGTACTGGGCTGGCAAATCAGCACCATAAAACTTCACTGCCAGTCATGAGTGGACAGGTGATCCGCTGTGGTGACCCCTAACCTGTAAAAGCCAAAAGAAGAAGAAATGTTCATCCAATAATACAGTAAAAATTGTTTTAAAACATCATCATATAAAATTATATTTACTTTTTAAAACTAGTTTCAATCTTAAGTGGCCATTTAAGCCTGGATAATTCTTTGCTAGGAATCCATTGAGCCTATATATTCGACATTTTTTGCAGTATTTTTCGCTGTTAAGTTTCTGCAGTGGTGAAGTACTTTGTATCTGTATGCTGTACTGCTGGTAAGCTCATGCTTGTTCCAGTTCATGAATAAAAATGGCATGTATAGTGTATTTTGCTCTTGTGGAAATATTTACTAATTTATGTATTGTTTTGAAGTTTCTAAGTCAAGATATAATGTTAGTTATATTGTGCATACCTCATAACTATCCACAGTATTGCAAAATACCCCAAAGTGTGTTTTTACTCACACATGCATAACTTTAATACAGTGCCACTGCATATTTCATACGAGTCCCACGTGCACATCTTAGTCTATCTCCGTAATCGACTTCTATTGATATCATTATTCCACTATCTATCACCAAGCGAATAGTTTCAGGAATCACTCACTGGAGGCTGTCCTCACGCGGGTAGATGCTGATGTCTGTGCTGCAGAAAGCACACCTACCTTACCAGACTGCACCCCAAAACAAGGTCAGAAAGACTAAGGGTGGTGGAGTCTCTATCTTCATTAAGGTCAGACACACCTCCAGACTGGTTTGCCAGCGTGACGCAATGGAATTGCTCCAGGTGCAGCTGAAAGCTGGCAAGACATTCATCCAAGTTATAGCCAGCTATAGACCCCCCCTCCATGATTTAGGACAACCACTCCTCCCACCTGGACCTACTTGACTCCATCAAGGTACCCCCAACACCCTGATCCTTGATAACTTCAACTACCCCACTAGAGACTGGGTGAACTATTCCTGCACTAATGAACTCACCCAACAATTCCTTGACTTCATCAATTCTAATGCACTAGACCAGCTCGTCTCATCCCCCACAAGGGGAGATACCATTCTGGACTTGGTTCTCACCAACATGGATGACAGCTGCACCACTCCCATAGTATGTTCTTCCCTGGTGAGTTCAGATCATTGGTCTGTCTCAGCCACATTTTCTATCCCCCCAAGATGTAACCAGGCTAAAAATATTCTCAAAAGCTGACAACAACCTCCTAAGGGAGGGCATCAGTAGCTTCACACCACCACCCCCCCTCAGAGGATGCAGACATCTATGCTGAACAGTACGCCAGTGCAGTATGCAAGCACCTGTATAACTGCATAGACTCAGCCATACCCAACAGAACTAAAACCTGCTCCTCAAGGAAACACAAACCAGTCTGCTGGACATCCACTATCAACGGGCTTTACAACAAAAGGAAGAAACTGTTGTCCAAGGGTAAAAGGAAACAAATTCCAAATTGGAAAAAATCCCTCCTTAGCCTCAACAAGCAAATTAGAATGCTAGTAAAACCCTCCAAAGCCAATTATGAATTGAAACTAGCCTCTGAAGCAAAGGGAAACCCCAAAGGGTTCTTTGGTAATGTCAGGAACCTCCATTGCAAAGCCCAGGTTTGTTCAGAATTAGTACTTAATGGTATCACTTACACTGATCCTGTTGACTTAGCCAACCTGCTAGCTGTTATGTTCAGTGCAAACGTCACCCCCACATCCTCCCAAAGGCCCATTTGTCATCCCCAATACTTGTCCTGCACCTCATATCTCCATAGATCAAGTTTTAAAGGCCTTATCCAAGGCAAAGAACACAGCTTCCATGAAACCTGATAGTATCCCAGGATGAATTCTGCAGCATCTCCAGCAAGAACTGGCTTTGCCATTGAGCACCCTTTTCAACCACAGCCTAATTACAGCTTCATTC
The DNA here is from genome assembly GCF_019279795.1 of Protopterus annectens. NCBI lineage: Eukaryota > Metazoa > Chordata > Ceratodontiformes > Protopteridae > Protopterus > Protopterus annectens. The sequence goes on from NC_056743.1 coordinate 78,698,098, forward strand.
CAGCAGACTGGAGAACTGCCATTGTCATCCCCTTGCACAAAGGTTGTGCCACTACTGACCTGGGAAACTATCACCCTATTAGCTTGACAATTCTGATCTGTAAAGCCATGGAATGCATAATTATGGATCTCATAAACAAGGACATAGGCAATCTCCAAGCACTTGACCCCACCCAATTCGGATTCCTCAGGGGCAGCTCTTGCCTGTTGAACCTGGTTGACTTCTTTGAGACTGTCACCAAGGCCCTGGATGAGGGAAAGTCAGTACATATATCTTCCTTTAGCTTGACCAAGGCCTTTGACATAATTCCTCACTCAGGCATCATCAAAAAGCTAACACAACTTGGCATTAATCTGTATCTTGTCAAGTGGGTGGCCAACTTGCTCACTGATAGGACCCATAAGGTCAAAATAGGTGCCACCACCTCCAACAGCAGACTTGTCACTAGTGGTGTTCTCCAGGGATCTGTCCTGGGACCCCTACTGTTTTGGCATCTACTTCTCAAAGGTCCAGGCAAAGACAAAGGGCCTGTGGCTGACCAAGTTTGGGGATGACTGTAAGTTGGGTGCTGTCACTGACTCCCAAATGACATTAACATACTGCAAAGAGGGTCTCACAGCAACAAATGACTGGTGCTAAAGTCATGTCCTGAAGTTAAATGCAAAAATGTATTATCATACCATTCGGCAAAAACATGGCTCCTACTGATTACCACATCAACAGCAACCCCCTAAGTACACAACCTATGGTGAGAGACCTGGCTACTCAGGTTGACAACAATCTCACATTCGACCGTCATATAGCAGCAGTGGTGAGAAAAGCTTTACGTGATTTATCTCATAAGTAAAGGGAGTGATCCAGAAAAAAAAGGAGGTTATTACCTCTGTACTCCTCCCTCATTAGGCCTATAATTGAGTATAATGCCCCATTTTGTATGTACCTGTCCAAACACCTGCACCAACTGGAAAGGCTACAGAAATACTTCACAAAGAAAATCCATGGCCTCCAACCCCTGTCCTATGTGGACAGGCTCAAATCACAATCACTCTACTTGGCATCATACAGATTTTACAGAGTCTGTTAAATTTAGAAAGCAGGTTTATTTTGAAATTCAGCACTTTAAAACCTAGGGGCATGAACTTAGAAGTCAATCTTACGATATAATTTTGTATTATGTATGTAAGGTTTTCTAGGTGTGTTTTCAGGTGCTTTTGCACACAGTTTTTGTACACAGTTTTTTATATATAGTCTTTTGTACATATTTTTCTGCACATATTTTTGCACATTTTTATAGTGTTATGTGTGGCATGTATTCAAATCAATATATACATGCTTTTGCATTATGTCTCTTTAAATTCTATGGGTCAATTAAGTTGTGATTGTTAATTATATTAATTGGTGTTATAGTATATAAGGTGCAACAAGCATTAATGCATTTATTCCTTTGAAGGCATTCAGCCGAGGTACCAGAATAAAGTGTTGCAGCTTTTCCAGTCTCTGTTTGGTTTGTCTACATCATACAGATTGCACAGAAGTGATCCTGTGTCTCACCTACAAGGCAATATTGGACCCGGCTTTACTAGAGATGCTCCATATCCATAAGTTTAACTCTTCGCGCGTTACCCACTCAAAAGACTTAAATCTAATATGCAACATCAACAAAACCTGTTTGAGAGACAGGTTGGTCTCCCAGAGGCTGCCCCCGTCTCTGGAATAGACTTCCCATACATGTCAAACAGAGTACCTTGCTGACTCTCTTCAAGTGCAACCTTGGTGAGTGGATGGGAAACCACAACTTTGTCCCAGGGTTTCCACCTTTGTCCCTTATTGACAGGGGTGACAGGTGCTGACTGAGGTTTCTTTTTTGGGGATAAACTCTTGGCTAGGCTTGTAAGGGCCCCAGAGCCATTAGCCTAGTAACCTCATATGATCCTATGAGTAAGCCTTTGTTCCCTCATAAACTCTGCTATATTTCTATCAGCAATGGTAGAAAAACGGTTTACCTTTAAAACCACGAATCACAGTGGTTCGAGTGCTCATGTGAGAGACTCGAAACCATGAAACTGTAAATGCTGACAGTCCTTAATGTTCAAAAACCAGCGAATCGAAAAGCAGATTTGCTGTTTTTTGAAGATTAATGTCGAAGAAAAAAAAAGAACAAAGTGTAAAGCAGGCACCCCCCATGTGGAGGGCTGCACCCCCTCTACTTTATTATTCTAACTCCGAGATTGCACAACAGTGGGGAAAGGAACCATTTCCTGATCCCCACTATAATGCAATCTGCCCCAGAATGTCGAATGTGCAATGAACGAATCTCACTGTGCATTCGCTCATTGCAAATTCGAACCTTTTTCCGTTCGGCATTTGCAAATTTTGCAGACCTCTTTTGGAAATGTTCTGTTCGCCCTTGTGCAATACACACATTTAAAGATAAACCTAGAAAAAACAGATCACATTATATGCAGAAGAATTTAAATAATGCACCAAATGTCATTCTTTTGCCAAGGAGCTTGTGTGTGTGTGTGTGTGTGTGTGTGTGTGTGTGTGTGTGTGTGTGTGTGTGTGTGTGTGTGTGTGTATGCACACCTGCATTTGCAAGTGCATGTAACAGTGTGTGAGAAACAATTTCTATGAGGATCATTATGATTCTCATTTCCAATTTCAGATCTATAGCTACTTTTCAAACAGATCTATACCATTCACTAACTTCTCACCTACATACCAAACAAAAACCTCTTATTCATACATGTACTGCTGTCACTCAAAAGATTGCCAAAAGCAACTTTTTACCACAGTGAATCAACACTGATATCATTTAATATGACTACAAAATGAAAGCAATGCATTCACCAGTGGAATCATCAGAAAAAAAAACAATCTGGTTCAGGCAAATAAAACAGTAGACTCCAGATGAAATAAGTGTATTTAATGGATAAAATAAAGCGCTTTTCATCCAGTATATTAACTTGAACTTCTTCAGATAAAAAACAAGTACAAGCTAGAGTTTTAAATACCCCTCCCATTTCTCCCATGTGATTGTTCAGTAGCAAGCTCTTAAAGGAACATCACTACAATACCATCCAAGGTCATTCTTCACTGTTACATAGGTGTAAAAACATTATACACTTATTTCCTCTGGAGTATACCGTTTTATTTGCCTGAACCAGTTGCCAGTGCTTCATTGTTCATTTTTGGTTTGTTTTTTGTTTTTGAACAAAATAAATCTATTTGATTCTATCAGGACCCCACATTATCCATGATTTCCCAAATGCTTTTCACTTAGATATGGAGAAGCAATTTGGCCTTATCAACGCTGTCATCTTTGTAAGGATTTAGACTCCAACATCTGAAATTAAACCAACAACTTGGACATCACTGGTGTCACCGCAAAACCTCTGCTCACCTCAGAATCACTTTCAAGCAAAGAACTGACAGCCTTATCCTTATATAACATCAAATGTCAGAGGGAATTCTGTAGATGACTATATGGACACACAACATCACAAAATAAAAAAACATAAAATGGGGAAAAATCATCATAAATCATGGAAAAAATCATGGCAAAAACCAAAGAAGGGTGCATTGCAACAGCAAAACAAGCAAGATGGTAATAATAGCAACAAATCACTTTAATTTGATGAAAACAGCAAATACATCTTATAGAAATTGAGTATCAAAATATTAGTAGCTTGTATGGAACTGATGTTGTGGCCCATCTTGTACAGTAACCATCAGCATAACTAGATATTTTTGTCACAGATGCCTTGTAGAGGAGGATGAATCAGTCAAACAATTCAAAATGGGTATAATTTGCAATGTACTACAGTATGTGGATAGCTTGATCATAATACGATAATAATACTGCAGGACATTCTGGGAACAGTAGTAACTAGTAATGTGTATGTAAATTAAATCTTCTGGGAAAACCCAAGTGAACAGAATGAGAACGTGTATACATCATATAGAAAGAGTCCACTCTTCAAACCAAAGTGGGAAGATAAGGACACCGATACAGCAATGCTAATTTATTGTTATTCTAGTAATGTCTAATGACAGGTTATTAATTTGAGACATTTTTGATAAAAAAATAGATATACTGACTTGCATTTGTTTCTCTTATATTGCTCTTCCATGAACTGGGAAATCCTCATCTACTTATCTGTAACACCTAGTATCTGAAAACTTATGAATATTAATTTTGATAGTCATCTTTAATGGGGGATATTTAGCCTCCTCATCCTAATGCAGGAGTTTATAGCCTTCTGGCATCTTTACATTAATGTCTGCCTTTAAACCTCTTGTCTTTTATTGGATAAGTTACTAATGCCATGACATTTGGTCATCTTCTGCTATATTATATTGTATTATATTCAATTATATTATATTATATTATATTATAGCAATACCCCACGCTTGGGTGTGAGTAATGCTGGATTTACCCACGGTTGGTGTGGTTTGGTCACAAGGGCGAAGCCCGAGTGGCCAAACAAAGCCAACTGTGGGTAAATCCAGCATTACCCACACCCAGAAGTGGGTTATTGCTATTATACAATGACATTATTTAAGAAAAAAAATAATTACTTTTCTTAAATAATGGCATTTTATAATGCCTCCTTGCTGCCCTTCCGCAGCTGTCTGTTATTCTGCGGCAGTTCTGATGTACTGCGCATGCATATGCCTACGCAGTACATAAGAGCTGTGGACAAAAGCAACGGAGAAAGCAAGATCTCCGTTGCTTTTTACAAACTGTTTCGCTATGTTAAATGGGTTTAACATAGCGAGATAGCTTTAAAAAAAAAGCAACGGAGAAAGCAAGACCAATCAGCGTGCATGTTTTTGAATATTAATGGGGGGTCGTTGTATAATATATTATATTATATTATATTATATTGTTTTATTGTATTATATTGTATTACTTCTGTCATCACTGAGTACAATAATATCCTCTGTACCAGTTATTTAACATTCCTAAGAAACAGCCAATCACCTTTGCCAAAGAACTTAAGACAGAAAAGAAACAACCTTGGCTAAACACACCTCTGGTATATTGGCTTGGATATCTATGAAATAAATGCCAAACAAGACATTGTTCAAATTTGATCCCTGAACCTGAACCTTATATTCAGAGAAGCTACCAGCAACTTTCACAACTTGGAATCTTTTGGATAGCCAGTTTGCGGACCAACAGACAGAGGAGGGGCTTACATTAAGTATGAATAATCATTTAAATCTAAGCATGGAAATAGTGTCAAAAGCCTTGCAATGCTTGAGATAAGCAGTGATCACTGAGTGACCACTTTCTGCAGTCTTCGTAATGGATATTATTAGGTTCAGGAGGCATGACCTGTCTTTCATAAAACTGAACTGATCTGGGTAGATTAGTTGTGTTGATTTTGTTGACAAACATGACTTCTGCTGTAATATTTTCCATTGTTTTGCAAATAAGGCTGTACTGATAAACTAACTAATGGAATAAATAAATAAATAAATAAATAAATAAATAAATAAATGTGGCTATTGAGGCTGATGGGTTGTAACTGTCTGGCTCTATAGACAAGCAACTCCTTGTATTGGGAAGTGAAAATGGATGTTCTCCAGACATCAGGTGCAAACACTGGATAGAACATTCAAGACATTGATGAGAATGCAGCATGGTACATTGTGTGGCACCATGGAAATATTATTTTTAACTTTTGAAAGGGATTGTAATACTCGATCTAAAGTGATTTCAGAAAGAACTATATTTTTGGTTGGAGTGGGGTCAGCAGTGTGGGTAAGTGGGGCGGTAAAGTTATCAATAAATTTCTCTGCAAATACACTGGCTATATCATTTGTTTAACAATTATTATTTCTTTAATTGAATATTTCTTTATCGACATTTATTTGCTGGGATTTGCTCAGTGCATTTTTGGAGCCTGATGTTTATTAAACAAGATTTGTAATTTCATTTGATATCTGTATTGATTTGAATATCTTATTCTGTTTTATATTTGTTAATAGTACTCAGATTCCTCACTGTCGTGTTTCAGTGTCATTTTGAGGTGGGGAGTTTGTTTTTTTATAAGTTTTCATTATTCTTTTATCTTTTATTATATGGTTTATTAATAAGGGGTTTCCAGCAGAGAGGCTTTTCCCCTGAATTGACCATTATGCTTAAGGTGGATCGTTACTGATGCTGATAAAACCTAGAGGTGCATTTGGCAGCCTCTTCACCTATGCTCATTTGTGGGAGAATTTTTCCATACCTCCTTCAAGTTGAAGAAGATCTGCCCAGGAGAAGTCCCTAGTTACAGCTTCAGTTAGTGGTGGAGGTGGTGCATCTAGGCCTGAAATTAAAGATGACTGAATTTTGATCAGATTTAATCAGGACTACAAGATGGGAGGTGGGTTACAGAATCAGAATAGGTCTGCAACCTTCAGGTCATATATATTAGAACCTCTTGTGGGTAGTTTTACAATTTGCTATAGTACATTGGTATTAACAAAGTGTAGGAAATTGACAGTATGTCAGTTTTTAGAAGTATAAAAGTGCTAATCAGTGCTTGATTAGTTCACGTTCTCTAACAAGAAGGTATTTATTTTGATATATAACCCTTCAAAGGTATTAAGGTAATTTCTATTATCTTTAGTGGACACTGATGGGGAAATTAAACTGGCAAAAATGTTAATAGTTTGATGTGGTTAAAGTGATTTGGATCTCCAGGAGAACTATGCTATGGTGACAGAAAATATGATGTGAGGTGATGGTATTTACGGCAAATGGACATACTCCTCAGCAGCTACCCAAGGGCTTAAAGCCATGACAGTCACTTAACCATGATATACAGAGATAGATTACTGTAATGGCACTGAAGCTGTGTACTTATAGAAATATGGATGTGTTCAAGTTTCAGGAGTGCTTCAGGTTCTGCATCTTTTTCTATAGACTTATAGCAGTGAGTAGATCCAATTTGCTGTTATCCAAATATGAGTTTAAGATTGACACATTGGAATGTCCACTATGGGGGCTCTACATAAAATAAGCTTTAAGGGAAAAGCAAAGACTTTCCCTAGTATTCAAAAATCCTGATATGAGAGGTTTAAGCTATTACTGGAAAACAGGAAGGTATTTCTGCCACCTCCTTCTAGTCAGACACATTCTGGATCCCCTTAGAATGATATCAGCTACTTTGCTACTAAATCAAGCCAATAGTCTTCGTACCTTGGTTTCATTATTGATGAAAGCAAGGTACTCCTCAAGATGCGTTTGCTTCCTGCCTGTAACATATGCATAGTCATCTACAGCATTCCCCCACCCATGCTGATATTGGTGAAGCACCTCAGATAATTCACTCCTACCAGGACGATCTGTAGGTTGTAATAATATGAGTCTGTTCTAATGGATGTTAAGGCAGTCATTACACCAGAGATGTGGGCACTGGACAAGCAGCTTACAGTTCCCTTATTATTTATTTGTTTGTGTTTGTAGACCAACAATGTCTCAATGGGCAAAGCCTGTTTTCAGTGGCGGTGGTCCAGGGGAAAAAACTGTAGCAGATATATTTAAGATATTAATAACTAAACTTTTTTTACTAAGATACATTACATAGGTGGTACTTGGGACACCTAGATACAAACTGGCAATTGTTCTAAAGTGACACTATCCAGAACAAGAGTTTCTTCTGTGGCAGCATTATACGTGATATTAATTTCCAATATGCAATATATGTGACAAGCAGACATAAGATATGATGTACAAAACATGCGTAAGGATGGTTACAGTACTGATGTTGGAAATAAATTAAACTGAGGTAAGGACTGTGAAATATTAGTCAGTAGATAGATAGCAGTTAAAGCTAGAAGATGGAGAAAAGCTGTGTATAGCTGATGAGTCAAGGATAGCGGGGATAAGAATTCTAGCGTAGTTACTGACATAAAACTTAGTAATAAGAGAGACATGCAGAGTATTTAAGGAAATTGATATAGTGAGCAGGTCAAAAAGAAAAGGAAATGTAAAGTGGGAATTAAGGCAGGAAGAAAAGTGAGGGGGAGGAGGAGGAGAAAGGTTTGTTTTCTAGAAGACCCTAGAAGTTATAAAAGGATAGGGATAGGGAAGATGGAATGACAAAGGAAAATTAAGTTGTCCGGGATAGGGAAGATGGAATGACAAAAGAAAATTAAGTTGTCCAGGAAGGACCATGTGCTGCACAGCCATGTTTGGTTTAGATATTGTTTTAGTAAGGGCTTGAAGACAGAATGTTTCCTGCTCTGTTTTAGTACCATACAGCCCAGTAGTATATACTACAGATCAGTTACTGGGTGCTGAGCACTGTATTGTTAGTTTATAACACAGAATGAACACTAGGCACTAACATTGGAGTATTAGCTACATTTTAGGGTCAGAGAAGTTGGATGCTAATCACAACAGTTAGGGTAACTTACCATAGCATGATCATCAGTTTTTTTGGAGAGAATTGCTAACTTTATACAACTGTTTTGTAGAGCCAAGGGTGTCTGCACAACTCATGATACTTGCACACACCACACAGCAATCACTGGTCAATGGTTACATAAGCTATAGTCTATAAAGGCAGAGCATTTACTCTTATTAGGTAGTAACACTAAATGGTTAGGAGTGCACTCACTAGAGCGATTTCTAGACACTAGTGACTAAATAATTCAATCGCCCAAAAAATACTCTGTATAGTAGGAAGATTGCACCAGTATTTAAGTTTAACCCAGTACTCAGTTGTACAGACAGTGACAATATAAGACATTCCATGCACTACACACTATCAAATGTACAAGGCACATTAAACATAGTTTGACAAGAAGGATGAATAGTGGGTATTTGAGTAGTGCCTGTTACATGTTTATCACTAGTGCTGGTCTCAGCATAGATTCACGAGCCTGGTAATCAGTGTCCCTTTTTTCCTTCACTCAGAAGGAATCCAGTAGCACTAATCCTAAGATGGTTACTTTGAAGCAGTTCACACAGTCTTTCATTATCAGTAGTTTGATCCCATATGTTGCAGTAATCTGTAGGTTTGTTGTAGCTACATCCTGGCACGTTTTCTGGGTAGCGCACAGGGTAAGTTAGCAGAGCAATGAACCAGGATGTATGATAGCTTAAAATTTAAACTTAATAGGTCTCTACTGTAATGGTAACTAGACCAATAAAGAAAGTCCCCCATGCACTGCTTACTCATTGGCAGTCAGGAATCAATGTCCCTCTGCATCTTCTCTGACCTGGGGCAAACCAGTAACACTAACTGCAGTTTGTCTCCTACAAAGCAGAGTTTTCAGGTTTTACAGTGATCAGTAGTCTCCAGGAAGGTTAGGAATGGTCTTCCTGCTGCTTCTCTCATCAGGACCAAAACAGAAGATCTAATCCCAAGTTAGTTCTTGCAAATGGATTCACAGGTTGTCCAGGGGCTGATATTCTTGGTGCAGATTTTATTTTATGTAAACTGGAAAAATGGTTAATACTATAGCCGGTGTAGTGTGCACTCAGCAGATGGGAAAATATGAAAGTCTTTAAAGGTCTAAGTGGAGGGCTTTACCAATTTGATAGTCTTCTGTTCATGAGTATGAGTGGATGAGATGATATTGGGAGGAGTCTCCAAGGGCAAATCTGAATTAGAATAAGGTAATAGAAAAAACACTGTGTTTAAAAGCACAAAAGAGATGCCGTTGGTCACTGGAAAAATCCAAGAGGCACACTGTAACAGCAGTCAGAGTACTGGCTGCTCCCAAAGGTTAAATATTTCCCTGTTGTATTTAATCTTAAATAAAAACAAAACATACTGCTTAGTAGCTTCTACCACAAAGGAGCACAAAAGTATCTGCAGTCAAAGAATACATAAAATGGAGGGACTAGGGAGCCAGAGCAAGATGGCTGCTTAACCTAAGATCTCTGGTAAGGACTAGTGCTAAAAATTTAAAAAAAAAAAAAAGTTCACAGGAGAGAAAACAGAAAGAAATGGTAAGACCAGTGAACATGTACTTAAAGAGGTTCAGATGGCAGCCTTTAAAGCTGTTGCCAAGGACCAACTGTGCAGAGAATGATGGGAAAATGAGAGACACAATATGGAGCCATCAGCATGTAATGGGAGGAGTCTTCAAGGTCAAATTTGCATTAGAAGAGGGTAACACAAAAATCAAAACTTTTTTCCAGCTTATGGATAACATTTTAATTACTTTTGCCAAGACTATGACTCACAAAACCTTTAACCCATACATAAATGTACTCGAGGCATTCTTCATTCAACACAATATCACACTCACGTGTGACTTTAACTACCCCGTTATGAACTGGGAATCTTACATGACACCTATTATTTAGGCCGAGAGATTCCTGGACTTTGTAAATACTAACACTCTGAACCATCTGGTTTGTACACCTACTGGAGGCACAAGCATCCTTGGTATATTCCACACAAACATAGGAAAACATTGTATCCTCCCCTGTGTAATGTCAATTAATTAATTAATTAATTAATTAATTAATTAATTAATGTAATTACCTGCACTGGTCAGGTAAGAACATAAAGTTGTCTACTTTGAAATAAAACTAAAACTCAGGACTCCTGCTAACTCTGGAACATGGTCCATGTACTTCACTTTCATTGCAGGTACTGGAAATTAGATTTTCCATCTTCAAAAGTGAACAGAAAGATAGTGAATATAAACATAATGTAATGTTACAAAAAGAATGGTGAAGTCATAATTTATAATAAACCACCTGACAATATTAAAGATAGTAGCTTAGAAGTAAATGCCATTAGTCTAGATAAATATATATTTTTACATGTTTTTATGTTGTCATCGTATATATATATATAGCTATTTTGTTTATATAGGTGTTACATATTTTTGATATTTTTGCATATTTGCTATTTGATTTATTAGATCTTTGAGGTGGCTATGCATGTTGTAGGCATTCAAATCTATTGATGAATTCATTTTTATATTCTATCACAGGACAAAGAATATTCTGAAAATATTTATTGAATTGCTTTGCTGTGACCTATAGGATACAGCATAGTATATTCTATATGTGTTCATCATAAATAACATTATTATACTATGAGCTGTCCTTTGTACATTTATTCTCCATTTTGGATTGACTAAGGATTTGAGGATTTGATGCAGTTTTGAGATATTCTATGGTATACAAGCATGACATACTATAAATGATTCCAGATATTTGTGCTTTTTATATGCTTCAAAGTGCATCTCTGGATATTAATTGTGTGAATGATCAGCTCTGCTTAGATTCAATTCAGATATAATATGTCAAGAATGTTTTGTTTAACCCTATTTGTTATGAAAAAACTCCAACTATTCTGTCTCATATCACCTACTTAGAGGCAATCTCTGCTTGACTTACAAAGCCATGTCTGACCCAGCTCTATTAGAAATGCTACATCTAAAGAAATCCCAATCCCTCCACACCACATGCTCCAGAGACCTCATCCTCATTACCACAATCAACAGAACATGCTGGAGGGACAGGTTCATAACCCAGAGACTACCCATGCTCTGGAATAGACTTCCCATACATGTCAAACAGAGCATCTCACTGGCCCTCTTCAAGAGAAATCTTGATGAGCGGATGGGAAATAGAAAATTCACCCCAGGGATCACTCCAGTGGCTCTACTCGACAGAGGCACTAGGAACTAAGGTCGGATGACACGATGCTAGGGTAATCCTATGGGCTAGGCTTGTAAAGGCTCCAGGGCCATTAGCCTAGTACACACCTATGAACCTACTGTATGTTCTTCTTTATACAGAAAAGCATTCATAAAGATGTCTCTATTACTAGTTGCCATCCAGAACTGTTTAAAAATAATATATCTTTTTGCAAATTTTGAGGATGAAAACAATTTGTAATGATCCTGTTGATTATCATTTGGAATGTTCTCATGTTGAAAATCATTTAATAGGTAGAGGCTACTCTAAGGAATGTGTTATTTGTCCAGAAGAAAAAAAGACTGCAAACGGGTTTAGATCTGATTTATTAACATAGAGGAAAAAGAGCCCTGTTTATTAAATTAAAACAATTAAATAAAAATTAACTTGTGGGATGGACACATTCCAAATTAAGACTATTATACAAGACCACTGGTACTTGTTATTTAGTGATAATGTTGTATTAAAACTGTGATGTAAGTTTTCTTATAAATGAGGGAAAAATCTTGCTGAAATTTTATCCCTGCATAAGGGTAACAGTCATGAGTGACATGCTTGCAAATATGATTTGATTGGTTCTTTTCCTTGTGGTAACTGCACTTTTTGTTCAAACATCTGCCAGACTAAACATTTTGCATCAGTTAATACAGGAAGTGTCTTTAATGTAACATATTTTATCACTCAGTAGGTGATCTACCAGGTGATCTGTTCCTATGAAGCATTTTATGTTGGATAAACAAAAACATGTGGAAAGAGAGAACTGTTTCCTTCACCTACAAGGTATTCATTACCACAGGGATAGGACTGCATTATTTAAACTTAGTCTTAAACATAAAAATGCACATTTGTATCTTTATAGGTATTGATATAGTTGATGTTAATGAGGTTCATAAATCCTGTTGGTAAAAAACAACTGATAATAAGAAAGTAATTGGATTCTTAGATTAAGTGCTATGTATAGCCCAGGTTTAAATTGGTATGTATGACAAGTTTCTTTTCTTTTTGGCTTAAAGTATTCACTCCTTTATTTGATTTGTAATTTTGGAAAATATTTAATTATTTGCTAAAATTACTTTGTATATATTAATTTTTATATAATTATGATAAGGTGTTTATTAATATATTTTCAGAAGTTCAGTTGTTACTTTTTGGAAGATAAATATTTTTTCAGATGAGCATTTTTGTACATGGCTTTTTGGTATATTACCAAATCATTATTTATTTGTGGTATTTATTTATTGCTGTCTCATGGCACACGAGTTAGTCTGTTTAACATGAATGACATTTGTTGCACTTTTTATTATGCACTGAAATACCACATTTGTGGTGAGGTCTGCTCTTTTGTTGGAGATATTCTAAAGATAATAAAGGGACTTTTCTTCTTGGTTTTCTATATGTGTGTGTGTGTGTGTGTGTGTGTGTGTGTGTGTGTGTGTGTGTGTGTGTGTGTATGTGTGTGCGTGCACATGTGTGCTTGCTTACATGTGTATGCATGTATGTATGTATGTATGTATGTACATTTTGGAGTGGTCAAGTATAATGTGAGCATTTGCATTTTTTATAATTGGGTAAATTCATTGATCATGTGAATAGCTGATGAAGCAACAAGTGAAAACATGATTGTATGTTTAATGTATATTAAAGCTGATTAAAGTTATTTGACTCATGGTGCCTTGGAGCCATTTATGTTTCCATCCTGCCATATTGGTGTTACTGTGGAAAGGAGATCATCTCAGACTGCATAACATAATGGATATATAAAGCTTTAAGGTGAAGTGATATGTGGAGGGATACACAAAGAACTGACTAATTCAAACTCACTGACTGATATGGATTGGCAGGTAAATCTGTATAGGTGAGAGGAGAGGAGGAGACAAAAGTAACAAAGCAAGAAGTCTGCACACTAGCGTGAAAGAAAACAAAACAAGACAAGGCTATACTATGTGATGAGTAGGCTTAGAATAAGACAGGTGGAGATGAGCATAGCAGAAGAAAGAGCTAAGATGAACAATAAGGCATAAGGCATATAACTCATTCCTTCCAGTACAGCTCCTTTGAGTGTGTACCTTTAACTCCCAGTGGTTGTGGCTTGAGACTTTAAAAAATAAAGTTATCACCTTACAGTTCTAGCAAATACTCATTGACATAGGTCAAATATCAATACAACTGTGTTCGCCATCATGTATGCTTCAATATAAGAGGAGCAGTAGGAGGTAACTGCAGATGCACCTGGAGGCATCACTCGGATGTAATGAGATAAATAGAAGGAAACAAGCTAGGAGATGTGTAGAAGGGCTAGATGCATATTCAAAGATAAAAGAAAATCAAAGAATAAAGATTGTACAGGCCACTGACAGGGAGAAAACCTTTTGGGCATCTCCAGTCTCTAATGTTAATTGCTGAACAAGAGAATGATTAAAAAGCTGGATGGAAATACTATGAGCAGCACTCACATGTGCAACAAGAAACCACAATGCAGGAGATATGCAAAGGAAGAACTAAAAATACCAGGAGCATCCAGAAATGGAAGGCACTGACAGACAGAGAAAGGTGAAAGATTCAAGAGAAATATGTAGGTCAACTAACTGATCAACACTAAGAAAGAAGAATGGAATATATTGATGTAAACAGAACGCAGCCTCTATCCATGGACAGGGCAAAAGGGTCAGGCAAACGAATGTAGAGGATTTGACTGTGGGGGGGAATGTAAGCTGTGCAGGTAAGCTTTCTTTATTGCTTTATATGCACACAGAGATTGGTTGCAATTAACTATGAAACCACACTAAAGTCCTGTATGTAATTCAGAAGACTTAGGAGTAGGAACAGATGTAAAGTCAAAATTAAAAAAAAAAAAATTGGAGTGTATTGCATAATTGATAGAAGACCATAAAAATGATATGGAATGCAAATGGTGGGTGCATGTTGGTAAGCAAAGAGAAAAATTAAAAATCTGAACAGCAACTTTGAATTAATACCACATGAAACAAATTCCACACAAACTGGTCAGTGATCCACAAAGTTTTGCTTTTTATTAAAACACACGAAGAATCTCTAGCGCCTCGGCTGAAAAAAGCCTTTCACAGAGTACAACTAAACACATTGCAACTAGAATTTAAATACTATTAAATCTAATAAGCTAATAAGTTAATTCAATAAAACAATTAATCAATTACAATTTGTTACATTCCATCAAACATTTCCATGTGCACTCTTGAATGATTTATTTATTTATTTGCAGTTGGTTTACCAGGATAGTCCATTGGGCCAAAAATAACCAGTTTTCAATGGAGTCCTGGGGAGAAAAGCTCCAGAAAAATATAGATTACAGTAGGTATTATACATGCTTAAACATTATAAACTTTCAAGTAGACAAGTTTAAGTACAATGTACAATGATTACAATTAATTTATACAGTGTTAAAACTAAAAAGGATTATACATAAAATCAAATTTCTAATTTAAAATTCTACTGATGTTATTTCATAAAGAGAGTTCTCCATGTGAGAGGAAGAGTATAGAGAATTCTTACACATTCTATGGTTATAGTAGGAATGTAAGAGGTATGTATAATGAGGGGGAGATTGATTTAAGCCACTAGGGCTTATAATATCAAACTTCAAAATCAGCATTGTTTCTTTTTTCTTAATATATTTTTTATTTGTTGTTCCATCATCAATTCACTAGCTTCTCTTCTCTCTGGACAAGGAAAGGGACATGGCAGAAACCTTTCATAAGTTTTGTGAAAGAGGATAGTCAGTAGAGGAAGTGGAGCAAAGGGATGGAAAAAGCACTGAACCAAAATAAAACTAAAAGAAGGGGGAGTATATATGAAGGGAAGGAGAAGAGGAAAAGTCAGGAATGGATATATTTTACATCCACATATTCAGTGTTTACAGAGATAGTAAAGGATCAAGTAGAATATTTCTGGACAAACGTTAAGAGGGAGGTGGATTTTTTGCAAAACAAGAATATTAGCTTCTCTTTTAGAAAAGGTAGAAGCATAAAAAATTTTCTAGTACATGGTCTGAAGTGCCCTTGCAATACATTTTATGTGGGGGGAAGCAAAAGGAGGTTTGCATGTAGATTGAAAGAACATATAAGAGATATAAGGAAAAGTAAACTAACTAGTCCAGTAGCAGTTCATTTCAAAGAGTTTCACAATAGTAACCCTGAGGGGTTACAGGCGACAATTTTAGAGAGAATAGAAACTAGTGAATTGATGATGGAACAACAAATAAAAAATATATTAAGAAAAAAGAAACTGCTGATTTTGAAGTTTGATGATATGAGCCCTAGTGGCTTAAATCAAGAATGCACATGGGAATGTTTGATGGAATGTAGCAAATTGTAATTGATTAATTGTTTTATTGAAGAATTAACTTATTAGCTTATTAGATTTAATAGTATTTAAATTCTAGTTGCAATGTGTTTAGTTGTACTCTGTGAAACGCTTTTTTCAACCGAGGTGCTAGAGATTCTTCATGTGCTTTAATAAAAAAGCAAAACTTTGTGGATCACTGGCCAGTTTGTGTGGAATTCGTTTCATGTGGTATCAGTTCAGTTTTTACTGTTCCGTTTGTGGTTTACATAGCAACTTTGAATTAGTTTGCCACTTGAATGAATAAGAGACAGTGAAACTGAACTGGCTTATCTAAAGATGCAATGCTGAAGTCCAAACTGACTACCATAACCTGGAAAGCAATAGACCTTTCATCTTGGAAAGAAAGGAGGTAGGGATTTGAACAGAGGCAGCAACAAAAGAGTGGATTGTTCACATCTTTCCAGATGACAGGAAAAGAACAGGTCACCTGATAGCTGCAGAAGGAGGTGTAAGAACCAAGTGAGAGTGGGTGAGGATAAAACAGCTGTGATTACCTGTGTACGCCTTGTTTGCTGTATCATAGACTAAATTCAGACCTGCTGAATCTAGCTTTGTTTGTATAACTTGAGCATTAATCCTGACCATCTTTTTTTGGAGAAGGTTCCCCTGCACCCTAGTGGCAGGAGTGTGCAGTTAGAACTTCTCTGATCGAAGACTGCTGGAACGGGGCACAGTTTCTAGCTTTTTATTGGTTAATTTGTTTATGCTCATTTGCTACTGTTATATAAAAAAAATACACTTTATGCATCTCCGCTTAGCTAGGGTTAAATTATTCCTGGTACCATGAAGTCTGCTCTTCAAATTTTCCCTTAGAACTAGCCAGTTTTTTAGTTTTAGCACTCAGATCTATTTCTTTGAGCTCAGCACTTGTTCAGAATTTATTGTAAGCATGAAATAAGCTACAAATTACTACAGCACTCAACGTTCCTCACCTGTCTAGAGGAAAACAGTTTTTAGTACTTAATAAATAAGCACCTATTCAGGCTTGTCTAAGGGTCAGCTCCCGGTGTTTTCTCCTGTTTACCTGATGAATCTGTGAATCTTGGGGCAATGCAGCAATTGCCTCATGTACACAGACAACCGTCTCCTCCTACGACCCAACACTACAACCTGTGAGAGATGCACTTATATAGCCAAATTGGAAGCAAAGTTCTCTTCACCCAAGACTGGACTAGACAGTCAAGAGGAGAAGGTAAACAATTGCACCGCACCACACTCATCACATAGTCCCTCAAAACCTGCACCACCAAAACACACACACAGCAACACAAAACACACACCTACATTCACGGAGGCTCTCATTAAAAATCTGTTCAAGCAACAGAGACCTCCAAAGCAGAAACACATGCAACCTCCACCCCCCAACACAACCCAAATGACACACAGCCCACAAACTCAGTGTGTCACACAACCACAGCCCATAAGGCATAACAACGTACCCAACACTCTAGTCAAGGGTGATTTTATAGTCAAGCACACTTATGTTCCGCTCACCAGGCTAAACAAGGAGAAAGTTACTGTCAGCTGCCTGTCGGGTGCCAGGATCCGCCACATAATGCACGCAATCAGGTCACTCCACAACAAGTACAAATATGACTCCGTCATTGTCCATGTTGGTGTGAATGACCTAAGACGTACCTCCTTGGACTACATGAAAAGAGACATAAAGGAGCTCTCCCATCTTGTAGCCCAGGCAGGTATGACCCTAACCCTGAGTAGCATCCTGCTATCACCCGGAATGATACAACAGTACAAGGACAAAATGATTGACTTCAACAACTGGCTAAGCTTCTGATGTCATTCTAAGGGGATCCAGTATCATTCTGCCTGGGATGACATGATCGATAGACCACAATGCTTTGCCAGAGATGGCCTGCACCTGTCACCCTTGGGATTCCGGATACTGGCTATGGCTCTTGCCACCCCTATAGTGCCTTTTTTAGGCAAGGTTCAAATGACAAATTCACCACCGTAACAGGTACAAGCAAGCAAAATCTGAGGATAATGCTACTCAATGCTAGAAGTCTAAATCTCAAAATATATTCACTTGAGGCACTCCTTAAAATGGAGAACATCAACATCTGTACAGTGACAGAGAACTGATTCAAGGCACCAGAGAGCACCCCTGCATTACCAGGCTATAATTCATACCACACCTTTCGGCCACCTAGCCTGGACTGAAACACGAAAGGTGGAGGCGTGTCCATATTCATTAAGGATATCCACACCTCCAGGCTAGTTTCTCAGCATAATGCATCCGAGATTATCCAAGTGCAACTAACTCTGGGTAAGACCGCAATCTACATTGTAACTTGCTAGAGATCCCCCACCATGCCCCAGGATTCTCACTACTCATTTCTTGATACGCTGTAAAATAATAGGGTACAACCCAACATCCTAATAATGGGTGATTTCAAATACCTCACCATTAACTGGGAAAACTAGTCATGTACCAACTCTTTTGCTCAACGTTTTCTGGAATTCATAAATTCCAACACCTTGGATCAACTTATCCACACCCCCACTAGGGGAAGCAATATCCTAGACCTGGTCATTACCAACATGGGCGACCGGTGTTCCACACCAGAGGTCGATTCCTTGTTGGTCAGATCCAACCACAAGCTAATCAGCCTAGACATCCACATTCTGCCCCCACCACCCATTATGGAAACCACCGTAAAACATTTCTCCAAAGCGAACTTCACACTTCTTAAGACATGAGTGGCAAACTTCACAACACCCATGCAGACAAACAATAGAGGTATGACTGCTGAATCCTACACAAATGCACTTTATAAGCACTTACATGAGTGCATGGATCGTGCTATCCCTAACAGAACCGAGATGCTATCCTCCAAAAAAGGAAGCCAATCTGGCGGTCCCCTGCCATAAACAAACTCTACAACAGAAGAAAGAAACTGTTGCAAAAAAGAGTAAAATCCCATGACTGGAAGAACTCCCTGGTCAGCCTCAGTAAGACGCTGAGATCCCTCATAAAATCCTCCAAAGCTAGTTATGACAACAAAATTGCACTGATTCTAAAGACAACCATAAAGCATTCTATAGCTATGTCAAGAATCTCAATGGCAACACTCAGATCTGCTCTGAGTTACAGCACAATGGCACTAAATACACAGAACCAACTGATATTGCCAACATCCTGACAGATAGGCTCAGTGCAAACTTTACCCCCCCCCCACACCCTAAAGGGCCCATCTCTATACCAGAAGAATGCAAAGTTCCTGTAATCACGGCTGCGCAGGTAAGCAACACACTCTCCAAAGCCAAGAACACAGCATCCATGGGACCTGACAACATCCCAGGCTGCATTCTACATGAACTGCAGCATGAACTGGCACGCCACCTAAGCACCATGTTCAATCATAGCCGCAGCTCAGGCTTTGTGCCCACTGAATGGCGCACAGCGATGGTTATCCCACTCCACAAAGGGGGGAGCCACCACGGACCCTGGGAACTACCGCCCCATTAGCCTAACGAGCCTGGTCTGCAAGGCCATGGAATGTATCATCATGGAACTTATAAACAAAGACATTAGTAATCTCCAAACTCTGGATCCCACCCAGTTCAAGTTTGTAAAAGGCAGATCATGTCTCCTAAACCTGATTGACTTTTTTGAAGCTGTCACTAAAGCCATAGATGAGGGTAAGATGGTTCACACAGCCTATCTAGATCTCACCAAGGCTTTTGACACCATCCCCCACTCTGGAATTATAGATAAACTCACTAAACTATGTATAAATCCCTATATCACAAGATGGGTTGCCATCTGATTCACTGACAGAATCCACACTGTGAAAGTAGTAGACTCCAAATCCGACTTCAGACCAGTGACAAGTGGAGTACCACAGGGTTCAGTCCTGGGTCCTCTCCTATTTGGTATCTGCTTTTCTGAAGTACAGGCTAACACAGAAGGTCTTTGACTAATGGAGTTTGCAGATGACTGCAAACTAGGAGCCATAACTGAAACTCCTAACGATGTGGACATCTTACAAAAGGGCCTCACTTAGACAGATGCCTGATGTCAAAGCCATGGACTCAAGCTCAATGCCAAAAGGTGTATTGTCATCCCCTTCGGAAAAAACTCTGTACGCATGAACTGCCACATAGGTGGTAGACTACTTAACACCGAAAGTGTGATAAGAGACCTTGGGACACAGGTGGACAGTAGTCTCTCCTTTGATAATCACATTGCCACAGTAGTTAGAAAATCCCTCTACATGGCACACCTCATCACAAAAGGTTTCTCATCCAGGAAAAAGAGGTCATTGTTCCCCTCTATTCGTCACTCATTAGACCCATTATAGAGTACAATGCCCCTTTTGGTATGTATCTCACAAGACATCTACAACAACTGGAAAGGCCACAGAAATATCTCACAAAGTGGATTACTGGCCTCAAACAATTGCCCTACGCAGACCGTCTCAAAAAATGTTAGCTTTACTCCGTCGCATATCACCTACTCAGATGCGATCTCTGCCTAACATACAAACCTATGTCAAACCCAGAGCTGTTGGACATGCGCCAATTAAAGAAATCCAAATCCCTCCAAGCTACATGCTGTAGGGACCTAAACCTTGTCACCACAATAAACAGAACATGCTGGAGGGATAGATTCCTGTGCTAGAGACTTCCCATACTCTGGAACAAACTACCTATCTATATCAAACAAAGGTCCTCATTAGCACTCTTCAAAAAAATTTTGATAATTGGATGGGAAATAGGAAATTCACCCCAGGGTTCATCTCTGTGGCTCTGCTGGACAGGGGCACAGGAAAATAATTTTCTTGGGTGGCTAAAGCCAGGGTACCATTTTGGCTAGGCTAGTATAGGCCCTATGTTCGATAGCCTAGTACCTACCTATGAACCTATAAACCTATGTGGAACATTGTTGTGTAACCCGATCTGAAGGAAAAGGATACACCCAAAGGTTAGCGGGCTATGAGGTAATCAAATTGCTTCAGGAAATAAAGCTGAAAGTCAGAGAAGGACAAAATGTTTTACTTTCAGAATACCCCAAATGGGTGTTTCAAAACAAACTACAGGAATGGGATTAGCTGTGATATTCATGAAAGGAATGCAGGTGAAAATCTAGATGTTCCTGAAAAGTGGAGCAGGAAGATGTCAATATGGAATATGACAAGGTTCACACATAATGTTTTTCAATTCTCTGATATAGTCCTTATACAGTCACCATTAGTTGTATATGTTAGACTCATAGCACCACTCCATTCATTCTCTGTGGCCTTTGCTTAAAGGTTGGGTTTTCTACTAGAACTGGACAAAATCTCCAGTTAGTCTCTACTAGTAAACCTTGTTCTTAAATCTCTACACAGCTTCTTTCTCTTTTCCTTTTCAGTGGTTAAATATACTACCCTGCAGTACGTACTTTTGACTCTATTATCTTTCAAATAAATAGGGTGCATATTGTTAAAATGTAAGAGTAAGGTACTAGCGACATTCTTGTAAGTGACACATACAATCTGTCAAAAGAAACATTTTGCATAACCATGTATGCAGACATACAATTCTGTGTGTGTCCACTCAGGGATTGAGAGGGTGGCCTAATGGTTAAGGTGTTTGCCTTACAAACACAAGGTGCAGGTTTGAGTCTCACAAGGGATAATTAGCTAGGCTTAAAATGGCTCGCAAGAGCAGTTAGCTTAGTACTAATCTATGAACCTATGAATCTATGAACCTATGTGAGTGAACCTTAAGAAAGTAGTGGAGGCATTAATGCAGATTTCAGTTTCTTTCTTCCATTTCCACCATGACATCCACTCATGCCTTAAAATAGTATTAGTACAATGTCTGCACAATATAGTCTTATTGTAAATACTACTATACAAAAAATGGGTCTATATTATATGTTTGAAATCTGAAAACTTTGAATCTCATATGATCGACTCCATATGAGCGAAGTTTTCAAACACTGAACATAAAATATAAACAAACTAAACATAAAAAAACTACCTGAATGCTCTATGAGGAAGGGCAAGCCCCCCCCCTGCACCCCCCCGATACTTAAATATACCAACTCTGAGATTGCACTACATTGAAGTGAAGGGAAATATTCCCTACGGCGATCTCCATTGTAATGTTCAGTGTTTGAAAGCTTCGCTCATATGATGTCAATCATATGAGATTCAAAGTTTTCCAACTTCAAACTTACAATGTAGACCCCATAACAAATTCCTTTTCCCAGTGGGCTATTATCAAATTGGAAAAATTAGGGATAGCTTAACCACAACTTTTCCTGTCACCTGCTGATAATCTTCCTTTTAAACATAAAATAACTAAATTTAAAGACATAATGGATGTACTCACAATCCTTGTATATTTATTTTTCCTGAGTAACATAATACATGCCCATTAATTACCTAGCTGTTGAGATATTACATTCTACAAAGATTTTAGCATCAATAGACACCAGCAATCCATCACCATTTATTTCAAATTTATTAAACTTGTTTAAAATGAAATTAATTTCTGATAAAATATGGACAAGCAGACATGGCTTTTTAGAGCCTTATCCACAGAAACAGTGTTTGTGCTTTTCCCGCCTTTTCTGTAACTAGTCTAGTCCAGATACAGAGTTGGGGTATCCAGGACTGTTTGTAAGCTTCTGAGAGGTGGCAAAGCCTGATCTTCAATTTTTACCTTAGAACTGCTAGATGTCTACTATCCTGCACTTTTACTACCTTATTAGTCTAGCATTTTACCATACCAAACTTCTTGTAGCAATTATTGTAGCACACAAAAATGATGCCAGCACTAAACGTTCTACAAGGAAACAGCTCCAGTACTTATTATTAAAGCCCAACCCCCCAGGCATGTCTAAAGGTTAGTTCCTTGTGATTTCTGCTATTAACCTGGTGAACTTGGGCATCCTGAGGCAATGTAGCAACTGCCTCATGTAACCCTCACCTCTTACCTCCCAACACTCAGACATGCGAGAGATACACTTATATATCCAAATTGGAAGCCACACACTCTCCAGGTAAGACTGGAATAGCTGGTCAAGAGGAGAAGGTCAACACCTGCACTACACTACATAGAACACATAGCCCTCCAGAACACATACCAGCCCTGCCTTCACATACAAACACAAACCACACACCCACCTTCACAGAGGCTCTCCATAAAAATCTACCCAAACAGCAAAGACCTCCAAGGCAGAAACGCATTCGACCACCACAACACAACACTAATCATGAGACACATAACTCTCCCAAACAGTGTGCCACTCAACCAAAGCCCCTAAGGCAAAACAGCATGCCCAGCACACTAGTCATAAGTGACTCGATAGTGAGGCACACTGATGTCCAACTGACTAGGTTGAATAAGGAGAAAGTAACAGTCATCTGACTGTCAGGTGCCAGGATCGACTACCTAATGTATGCATTCAGGTCCCTCAACAACAGGTACAACTATGACTCTGTCATTGTACATGTGGGTGTGAATGACCTGAAACGTACCTCCCTGGACTACATGAAAAGAGACACAGAGGAGCTCTCGGATTAAGTAGCCCAGGTGGGTATGACCCTAGCCCTGAGCAGCATCCTACCATCACCCAGAATGATACCACAGTACAAGCAGAAAATGATTGATTTCAACAATTGGCTAAGTTTCTTGTGTCATTCTAAGGGGATCCAGTATCTGTCTGCCTGGGATGACATGATTGACAGACCTCGATGCTTTGCCAGAGATGGCCTGCATCTGTCACCCCTGGGCTTCTAGATAGTGGACAAAGCTCTTGCCACTCCCATAGTGCCTTTTTTAGGCGGTGTTCCAAAGACCAAATTACCCCCATAACAGCTACAAGCAAATGCAATCTGAGGGTCATGCTGCTCAATGCTAGAAGTCTAAATCTCAAAGTGCACTCACTTAAAGCACTCCTTAAAATGGAGAACATCGACATTTCTGCTGTAACAGAGACCTGGTTCAAGGCAGCAGAAAGCACCCCTGCACTACCAGGCTATAACATATTCCACACCTTTCGACCCCAGCACTTGGCTGAAGCTCCAAAGGTGGTGGTGTTTCCATATTCATAAAGGATGTGCACACCTCCAGACTAGAAGCCCAACATAACACATCAGAGATACTTCAGGTGCAGTTAACATTGGGTAAGACAGCAATTCAGGTCATAGCCTGTTGTAGGTCCCCAACCATGTCCCAAGACACTCATTCCATGTTCCTAAGCACCCTGGAGAATATTAGGCTCCAACCTAACACTCTCATACTGGGCAACTTCAACTAACCCTCCATTAATTACTCGTACCAATACACTTGCCCAATGTTTCCTGGAATTCATTAATTCCAGTGCTCTGGACCAGCTCTTTCTTACCCCCAGTAGAGGTAGCAACATCCTTGGCCTGGTCATTACTAAAATGGTCAACCATTGCTCTACACCAATAGTCAACTCCTCCCTGGTTAGATCCGACCACAAACTAATCACCTTGGAAATCCACACCTCCCCCCCACCTGCAAAGGTAGCCACCATTGAAAAACTTCTCCAAAGCTAATTCTGGGCTCCTGAGAACAGAGGTGGCTAACTTCACAGCACCCATGCAAATGGGGAATAGTTGCATGACCTCCAAATCATACACCACTGCACTGTACGAACACGTACACAAATGCATGGATCTCACCATACCCAATAAAACCAAGATGCACTCCTCCAAAAAAAGGAAGCCAGTCTAGTGGTCCCCTGCTATAAACAAACTCTGCAACAGAAGGAGGAAACTGATGTGGAATAAGGTGAAGTCCCAAGACTGGAAAAACTCCCTTATCAGCCTCAGCAAAAAGTTGAGATCCCTCATCAAATCCTCTAAAGCTAGCTATGAAAACAGAATTGCAGCAGATAGTAAAGACAAACCACAAGGCCTTCTATAGTTATGTAAAGAACCTCCATGGCAATACCCAGATTTGCTCTGAGCTACTGCACAATAGTACCTCCTATACTGAGCCAACAGATATTGCCAATATACTGGCCGACAGATTCAGTGCCAACTTTACCCCCCCCAAAGGACCAATCACAATAACAGGAGATTGCCAGGCACCCAGTATTACTGCTGCACAGGTTAAAACAGCACTGTCCAAGGCCAAGAATACAGCTTCTGTGGAACCTGGCAATATCCCCAGCTGTGTTCTACATGAACTACAGAGTGAACTGGCACCTCACCTGTGTGCCCTGTTCAATCACAGACTCACCTCAGTCTTTGTCCCTACCAAATGGCTCACTGCTATAGTCATTCCTGTCCACAAAGGAGTAGCGACTACAGACCCTGGGTAGTATCGCCCCATTAGCCTGACAAGTCTGATATGCAAAGCTATGGAAAGCATCATCATGGACCTAATAAACAAGGATATAGGGAATCTCCAAACTCTGGATCCCACACAGTTTGGTTTTGTGAAGATCATGCCTGCTCAACTTCTTTGAGTCAGTCACCAGAGCTGTGGATGAAGGCAATGTGGTTCATACAGCCTACTTTGATCTGGCCAATGCCTTTGATACCATTCCCCACTCAGGAATCATAGAAAAACTCACTAAGCTAGGCATCAACCCCTATATTACTAGGTGGGTTGCAAACTGGCTCACAGATAGAACCTACAGTGTCAAAGTAACTAACTCCAAGTCAGACTGCCCACCAGTAACTAGTGGAGTCCCACAAGGATCAGTATTGGGTCCTCTCCTGTTTGATTTCTACTTCTTAGAAGTCCAGGCCAATACAAAGGGACTCTGGCTGACAAAGTTCGTAGATGATTGCAAGTTGGGAGCCATTATTAACTCCCCAAGTGATGTTGACATCCTACAGAAAGGCTTCACTGAGACCAACGACTGGTGTCAGAATCATAGCCTTAAGCTCAATGCAAAAAAAATGTGTCATCATCCCCTTTTGGAAAAACCCAGTTCCCATGAACTACCACATCAATGGTAGTGCACTGAACACAGAAGGCGTTATAAGAGATCTGGAGATCTGGGAACACAGGTTGAGAGCAACCTCTCTTTTGACCATCACACTACCACTGTGGTCAGAAAGTCCTTCTATGTGGCACATCTCATTACTAAGGGTTTTGCATCCAGGAAGAAAGAGGTCATTGTCTCCCTCTACTCTTCCCTCATTAGGCCAATCATCGAGTATAATGCCCCATTTGGCATGTACCTCACTAGACATCTGCAACAACTGGAGAGGCCACAAAAGTACCTCACAAAGAGGATCCTAGGCCTTAAACACTAGTCCTATATGAACAGACCCCAAAAAACTCCAACTATTCTCTGGCTCATATTGCCTACTCAGACATATTGCCATCTCTGCTTGACTTACAAAGACATGTCTGACCCAGCCCTGTTAGAAATGCTACATCTAAAGAAATCCCAGTCCCTCTGCACCACATGCTCTAGAGACCTCAACCTCCATGCTGTGGAATAGACTTCCCATACATGTCAAACAGAGCACCTCACTGGCCCTCTTCAAGAGAAATCTTGATGAGCAAATGGGAAATAGAAAATTCACCCCGGGGATCACTCCAGTGGCTCTATTCGACAGAGGCACTAGAAACTAAAGGCAGGTGGCATGATGCCAGGTTAATCCTATCGGCTAGGTTTATAAAGGCTCCAGGGCCATTAGCTTAGTACACACCTATGAACCTATGAACCTGTGAACTATAGGAGTACAACACAAAAATGAGGCAAGACTTGGACAAATGTATGAAAGCAGGTAGATGGCGTAAAAACACCCATGTGTTTGACAGTACACTTTTACAAGGAGTAACATGGTACAAGTGAACATGCTTCATAGGATACTGGGCTTGAAAGGTTCTGAGTGAGGAGTGGAGAATATATAATTAGAAGAAGTGTTTATACCAGACTAAGCACTAATGAACATGCAGGGAGAAGGGATGAAGTTGGGAGAGCCATAAATGGATGAAATAACAGTAAAGGTGAAAGGTGAGGGGGAAAATAATACATGTGGTAATAACAGGAGAATGAAATGGGAGGAAATGGATGAATTAGCACTGGTCAGATAGAGTGAAGGCCATGGCCATAGGTCAAATAATGAGGGGGAGCATGGAGAATAAAGAAAGCAGATGAGGAGAAAAGCATACTGGATGATTGTTGGTGGGTATGCAGAAAAACATGGCAGAATGAAGAAGACAGAGAAGAAGACATGATAAAGGAAACAAAGGCAAGGTGGAAGCTGGAGGGCAAAATCACCTCAGTGAGGAAAATGATCACTGGCATGGAAAATTGTTGGTGGACATTGAGGAAATCGCAGTGTAAGCAGCTTGCAAAAATATAACTCTCAAATAAATGACAGGAAGATAGTATGAAAGGGGAGAAGGAAGAATCAGAGAATGCGACAAATAAATCTTAGAATGCTTTGGGGAGTATTATAGGAACATTTATTCAAATGAGAAGAGAGAGAACACAAGAAAGACAACGCCGGAAAACTTGGGGAATCAATAGAACTGAGACAGGAGCAGAAAGAAATGTTGAATGCAGGAATTACTAAAGAGGAGAATATAACTGGTGGAAACTCGTCGGGTATATTTGCAGGGAAGAAAATAGATGAGTAGAAGAATGCAGAAATTTAATATCCTGACTGACATTGGAAAAAACATTGACTTGATGGGATAGAGATTCTTATGGGAAGTGCTGAAGGACAGAGGTATGGGAGACAACTTCTTCAGATGTGCAGGTAATACACAGTAGAGTAGAGATAGAGATTGAAGTTAACAGGATGATTCTAGGGTCAGTGAAGGTAAGCAGGGAAACAAGACGTGGCACCCTGTAGCACCCAAACTATATACAATTGTAACAGAAGAGATAATACTTCAGATAGGTGGTAAATTGGATGACCCAAGGAGGATGCTCGGAATAGATTTCAAATTCCTGATGTATGCAGATGACTGTATGTTATTGTCATAGGATTCTGAGGCATCCTTAGCAACAATAGGTCTAGCTTTCAAGGCCTTTTAAACACTCTGAGGCTCAGGGGAAGGAGATGAGAGAAGTGGGTTGGTGCATGTAAAAGAGACAGAACAACCTAAATACTTAAGGCTGTATGTGGGGTCTACCATAGAACAGGGTACAGAGAAAATTATGGAGGAAATTACACTTAAAATGAAAGAAATTTAGAGAGATTATGGAAGTGGATCTTCACAATGTTGGGAATGGTGGATGCTATTAGAATGCTACTAACTGCAATACTCCATAATCTAAGGAACATTCAAGTAAACTTGGTGGACAGAAATCTGCAAAACTCACAGAAAGAGAGAAAACTAGATAGAAAGAGAAGGAAAAATTAGATTGAAAAGAAACAATGGGAAGGTTGAAGGAGGGGGGTGGTAGTGACTCCCACATTTACCCCATGTATGGGACAGGAGCACAGAACAAAACAGCTGAATACACAGAAAGAGGAGCAGATGCAGAAACTGGGGGAAATTGTCAGGAGCAAAAGTGTGAGAGCAAAGAAAGAGCTAAGTAGCATGACTTATGGAGAATGCAATGTGTAGTGGTTATTGGGGAAAGTGGTGTGAGGACCACCTTAGGAAGAAATCAAGAGGAGAGATGGAAAAGATGTTGGATAACAGAAGAGGCAGGCCTGCTGAGCTAAGAGAAGGGAAGCTGAATGACATTTTGAAACTTAGAGAAGCTAAAACAACATTAAGGTATATTGAAAATGGAATAGTAGAACTATAACAAACTGAAAGAGAAATAAGACAGTGAAGCAGGAAGGGGAAAACAGGCGGCCGAGGGAGAAGATGGGAAATGTAAGAAAAGGGCATCATTTAAACAAGGATAGGAGAAAAAAACAAACGTAAAATGATATACAGAAAAAATGAGAATAAAGAAAGAGTGGAAAAAGCTGTGGAATTGCAGAAACTCTGGGAGAGATGGAGAGAGAGAGAGAGAGAGAGAGAAAATGAATTTAAAGAGATAGAAAAGAGAACTTCAGATAAACCAGTAAATTCAGAAGATGCATAGGTTGGGGCTGACACAGATCAAGTCCCACAAATGGCATCTAACTCCTAAAAGATAAATGATGAAAGATGGAAGGAAGAAAGAAAAGAAAATACTTATTGTTAGATGTTTGCAAAAGCAGAAACAGGAATTATGCATATGTTCTTCAGATGCCAATAGGCATAGAAGGCATGGGAAAAAGCACTGAGGATATAAAAAGATTTATTTCCTGGGGCGATGCTTGTGGATGTTTTGAATGTGGGGGAAAAAGCAGGAGGGTAATCTGTGGGAGGACATTGAAATAACGGTGGAGAGGCTCATGGCATCTGTGATCAAAACTATTATCACAAAGAACTTGGAAAAAAAGAACAAATGGAATTGCAACAAGATTTGCAGATAAAAGTCATAGATACAGACAGCAGATGACAAAAACTGATCAAGATGAGGAAGGGATGAAGGAGATGGAGAGCATGGAAGGAGGTGTAATATTACACATCCTCACTATGACATATAAGGGACTATGGTGGAGGCAGTGTGGGATGGGAATGGATAGTGGATGCAGCTAACTGTTAGTGGGAAGAGGAGGAAGCATATATGGGGTTTGTACGTAAATCTATGTTTACTTGATGTAACAAAAACAAAATGCAAAATAAATCTTAGTTAACTGAATCTAAAAAGAATGTTTAAAACTCCACAAAAATTACTTTAATTTAATACAAATTTAAACCAGAACACATCATACTAAGATAATGGTTAACAACAAAAAAATACAGGTATCCAAC
The DNA here is from genome assembly GCF_019279795.1 of Protopterus annectens. Taxonomy (NCBI): domain Eukaryota; kingdom Metazoa; phylum Chordata; order Ceratodontiformes; family Protopteridae; genus Protopterus; species Protopterus annectens. The sequence continues at coordinate 78,727,919 of NC_056743.1, forward strand.
TCTAAAATAACACTGCAAAATAGTCACCCTGAAGCAGCTACTGATACAGAGCATTAGCAGCTCTCAAAGAGTCTCCCAAAATAAAGCATTATACTAGAAAAGTCAATATGGAAACAGAAATGCTCTTCCATTAGGTTTGTAAAACGAACATTTTGAACTGACAGATGGTTTGCAGCAAATGCTGTCAGCTAAAGTTGACATTATTTACTTTTAACTGAAGACGTACTATGTCTCGACTTCTCTAGCTTTCAAGATCAAAAGTAGATTTTTTTGGAGTCCATACAGGCAGGCAGTATAGTACAGTTGAGCTCTGACTGCTTGTGCATGCTTTATCAGGAAAATCCATCAAGTGAGCCTAAAACAAGCAAAGACATAACTCTGAATTATCTTTCTCTCTTTTCATATGAGCTCCAGACATGATTTCTTGTTTAGTTAATTTGAATTATAGAAGATGCTTTCATTTTTGCATAGTTGCATGCCTCTTGGTACATGGGGTGGAGTGAGGTGAGTAACAACAAGCTGTTACCCATATAAAAGCATTGTCATATGGTCTAGTACGATGCTTTCCAAGAAACATTGGATCTAAGCACTGCTTTGCTCACTGAAGCAGAAGAGATGGTTTCACCTTATACTGCTGTAGATTTCCATAGTAGCAAGATGGATACTTTTGTATCTGTCTTGTACAGCTCTGTTGTTGTGCGTAGTGCTTGCAAATACGTTTTATTGATTCTTTTTTTTCCAACATTTATTTTATTGTTTTTACAATTACTCATTACACAAACTATAAACTATAAAATAACAATAGATTGACATTATCATAGAAAAGAAAGCACCTTAATAGGACAGCACCTTAATAAAACAACAACAGACGTGTATATTTTAACCTCCTATCATAAAATTACAGATAGTAATTTAAAAAGAACAAGGGAAGATAAAATAAGAAAGGAGGTTGTAAACATATTCAATTACTCAGTTATGAGGGGTACAAGATTAGAAACAGGTGGTTGATAAAGGCTAATTCTAACCACACAATGTACAGTTATTTACATACAGTGCTACAATGAGTCAAACTTTTAGATATACACAGGACTACTAAAAAACAGTAATAAATTGACATAATCATTAATCCTTTATTTACCAGAAGGAAAGACAGAGGAAGAGGACTCCAAACTAAGTAGGGTTAAGATGGTGGATGTGTTTATGCTATACTTTAATTCAAAATGTGTTAGAGAATAAGGTTCCAAATAGTCTGATATGCCACATGTTTGATTCTATCTCCTATAATCAATGTATGGGATGTAGGCCCTTCCATTCAATTTTTGTCCTATTCAGCTAGTTTTGGGTAATATACAGTTTGGCTAACACAAAGAGAGTAATATGGGTGTAAAGGTCAGATTTGGGCATAGTGACTGGGCTAACATGCAGGATAGTGAACTCCCATGTAGGGGCAGATTTCCCATTTTTATGGCTTGTTCCTTAATGAGTTCCAAAGATTTTTTGTGTATTTACAGTACCAAAGTACATGTAAGAGGTCAGCTGTTGTTGAAGGACAGAATGGACAAAGAGGCTTGGGTTAAATTTGTTTAGATGATCTGGTGTGTAATAGGCATTATTATTTATCATTAGCTGAGTGTAGACAAGTTTTTTATATAGAGAGAATTTGATAGTATAATTTATAGCCTGAGATAATTGGATATCAGTTAGACTATTATTCTTCACCTTCCAATATTGTACATAAGTGAGAGAAGATTGTTATCTAATAGAAGAAATCAAATTGTATGTAACTGACGGCATCTTTTTTATGCGTTGATTTCAATAAGGTTTGTGGAAGATTAATCTCCTTCAGTACATTTTCAGGGATACCTTTCATCATTGACACAACTTCTTTAAATTGTCTCAGCATTACAGTATATTTGTTATCTAGATTGAGATTTTTTTTAATATCATTTACTAAGCTGTCTTTTAATTTGTAGAAGTCCCAGATGGTATAATTCTTAATTTGGGGGTATTGGTCTAAGTTAATCAATTTATTACCTATTTTAATGTTTGGACTTAAATAAATTGACTGCAGTAGAATAAGTGCATGTGCTAATTGTAGGGAAGAAAGCAGGTTTTGAAATAAATTGAGTTTATGTTTGATTAATTTATGTAACTTAAGGCTTTTTAATATGGATTTGTCCATGAAAGGTAGAGCTTTGGGATTAATATTTGCTGTTTTGACATGAGCATACCATAATTTGATCCAAAGTAGAGACTAAGTATTGTTTTTCGGGGCATGCTCTGCTATTACGGTCATTTCACTGGAACAAATTATGTTGTATTATAATTTGAAATCTGGCAGTCCAGGTCCTCCCCTGTTTTTTGGAAGCATTAGTTTTGGGAAAGCAATTATATGGGTTTTGGGAAACCAGATACATTTTGTTAGAGTTCTATTAATTCTTCTAAAGAAGCACATAGGGATGATAGAATTAGTTGCATTGAGAATGTATTTTGGGAAGAACGTTCATTTTTACAACTGCTATTTTGGATTGGACAGAAAGTTTCATGTTTTTCCAATGATCCAGATCATGCTCAATATTCATCCAAGACCTGAGAAGATTGTTTTGAAAAAAGTTTTTATGATTGTGTTCAAACTTTATACCCAAGCATTTGAGTAAATAGTTGAGTTTCATTATGGATTCTGAAAAGAGAGATGAGCTATGCCCAGCTGGTTAATTGAAAAGATGAAAGATTTGAAGGGATTTATTTCATAATTGGATGTTTTCATGAACATTTCAATAGATTTTAAGATTTTGTTTAAATCAGTGTTAGGTAATTTGAAAGCTAGGTTTAGGTCATCTGCATAGGCTGATAGTAAAAAGTTATTTTTCAATATTTTGTATGGTGAAAGGTTCTTTGTGATAGATATAGGAATAAGGGTTTGATGTATATGTTAAAAATATAAGGTAAAAGGGGGCAGCCTTACCTTGTACCATTAACAAGTTCTGTTTGCTTAGAGTAGGTTTTATTGATGGCCAGAATGGTATTAGAAGATTTGTATAATATTTTAATTATGTTGATGAAATCATTTGAGATTTTAAAATGTAATGTTAGAAACAAGAAATTTAAATTAAATATATCAAATGCTTTAGTTGCATCCAGTGCCAGAAGATATCTGGGAAATGTATATTTCTCCAGTAGTTGTACAGCTGCATCCAGTGTAAGGGTGGTGTCCCATGTTTGTCTTTCTTGCATGAAACCTGATTGCTCTGAGGTATGATTGTAGGTAGAATTTTTTTAAGTCTGTTTGCTAGCATTGTAGTAAAAATTTTAATATCTACGTTGATGAGTGATATTGCCATATAATTTGTTGGATTCGATTTGTCAGTATTGGGTTTTGGAATGAAAATGGTTTTGGAGTTATTTAAATACAAGTCCCTAAATCCAAACTCTCTAATATGGTTAAATATTTTAAAAAGAATAGGAATCAGTTTGGGAGCAAAGGTTTTATAGAAATTTGAGGTAAGACAATCTGGACCAGGGGCTTTATTCTTTTTTTAAGCTTGTGATTGCATCCACAGTTTCATCTGACAAGAAAGGGGCTTCCAGGTAATCAGCTTGGTGTTTGTCAATGATTAGAAAGTTGAGATTATTAAAGAAATCATTGTATGTTTCTAGAGAAGGCATATCTTGGGGTCCATATAATTTCTTGTACATTGTTTCAAATATATGAATATTCTTTAAATTGGTAGTGAGTAGTTTGTTGTTATAATTTATTTGTGCAATCGTGGGAGGTTTTTGATAGATGTTTATGAGACTGGCAAGACACTTTGAGGACTGCTGTGTGCACTCTGTGTGATTTGCATTGAATTTCATTTCCATGAAAGAAAGGTTTTGCAAGTGTAATAGGTATAAATCTTTTTGTAGGTTGAAGAGCTGGTTTTCCAAATCTAATGTGAAGTTATTCTGGAGTGATTTTTTAGCTTCCTACATTTTATATCATATATTAGTTTCTTTCTCTTTAGACAGTTTTTAAAGTAGGAAGCTTTCTGGATCAGCAACCCTCTTATTTTAGCTTTACTTGTTGCCCATACAACCTGGAATGTCAGAGTTTAAAAGACTGGTTCCCAGATCATCAAGAGCACTATTAATTTATTTCATGATTTCTACTTTATCAAGAAAATTTGGATTTAAGGACCGTGATAGGAAACTGTTAGTTACTGGGAGGTTTGTAGAGGGAGTGACTTTTAGGGCTATTTTAGAATGGTCAGAAAGGAAGCTAGGGCTAGATAAGTACATCTTTTTTTTTCAATTAGGAAGACTTCTGAGATTAAAAAATAGTCAATCTTGGACCAAGACTTATAGCAGTGGGAATAATATGTGTATTTCCCACTATAATTAGAGTTATCTTTTAAGTAAAATGGGTCAGCTATGGTGAAATCTAACATTAGATCTTCCAGGACCAGTGATGCTTGTGTGCTTTGTGTATTATGTGAGTCATTTCTGGAGGGTCTACCATTTAAAGGGTCAATAACTGCATTCTAATCCCCTCCTATAACATAATCCTGACTGGGAAATATTAAGAGTAAATTATAAATTCGTAAAATAAACTCATGTTGTCTTGAACATGGACCATAATTATTTAAAAAGAGTGTGGGTCTACCTGATGTAGAGTTTATACAATGAAAATAGCATCATCTGCCAATAATGTCTGATCCATGGTCGATAATATCCTCACTGAATGAATTTTTCTGAGGATTGCTACTCCTTTTTAGTTAGTATTGCTACCAGAGGCAATAATTGAGGTCAGCCATGTTTTATTTCTATCTTTATTCCAATCATAACAGTTCAGTTAGATTGACTCAATTGTGCTGTTGCAGGTCTAGGTAATATGTTAATACTTACCATTATATTAACTTTAAGCAAACAGCATTAATGTTATGTGAGAGAAAAAAAGGAACTCTTTATATATTAATGATATATTCTTAGTTTTGAATTCAGAAGTTCTAAAGTCAATACTTAACTGAGACATACCATTAACCCCTGCATTGTAATGGGGGGGTGCATTAATTCAACAATATAACACAATAAACTACTTGTATTCCATAAAGGATGTACATAATATATTACGTCACTCTAAGTAGGCATTAATACAACTTCGAAGTGCTGTCATTTTAACAGGTTTCATGTAAAGCAGTCATAGAGCACTTAGTATTAATCAAGTAGTCAGTATTAGTAAAGCATCAAACATCCAATTTTCAGAACCACCATACTGCCATAGAGACATAGCATTAGCTGAAGATATACAGTCTAATTCTTAGCTGACACCACAGCATTCATAAAAAATGCATATAACTCTATGCAAGCCTATCCTTTATCTAGTTAAAAGTTAAGATATCGCTGGAAGAAGATAGCAAGATTATACCACGGACATAATATACAGATACTGACTTGTAAATATGTAATCAAGTCTTATTTTCCAGAATCTTCTGGTTTTCATGACATGGATACAGTTATTCAGCTTGTACTTGCCTAGGAATACAGTTGAACAGTCTGTTGTCCAAGCATTCTTCCTTAAATCTTTAGAAAAAGAATGGGTAGAAAATTGATGATCCTGTATTTTTCTTGGCTAAGTACATGACATTGAAGTATCTAAGCATGGATTGCAACCTTATAAGCAGAACTGACATGAACAGAGGCAGGTAGGGCCAAAAGAGCTGTCAACGTGTTTCCCAGCTTGCTCACTTTACTTTAACAACTAGTAAACTTAGAACGTTGAGACAGAGGTCCCAGCTGATTAATGTGAACTTCTACAAAGATATACAAAGCAAATTAGGGAACTTTTCAGCAAAGGAAGATGGCCAAAAAACTGCCTGGATTGCTTTATTCCACGATTTGCATCTTAAAAGGAGACTCACATCAAACAGTACTCAGGTGAGGATAATGCTTGAGTTCACTGCTTCGGTAGTTCTCCAAAAACCTTTGAAATTGTTATTTTGGTTTTGGTTTCAGTAGGTGTGCTTACCATGTATGTTTGACTGTTTTGAGTAAAGGACAAATAATGTGGATATCTCATCTAGAATTGAATTTCTTTAGTAATTAGAAAGGCACAGTACAGTGCAAGAGCTTGTCTAGCTTGTTTAATCTGCATTGGTAGATCCTGTGCAAATGTGATTTTGCGGTCATTCCAGGAAATTGAATTTTTTGTTTTGTCGATAATAGAATTTCTTGGATGTGCTGATAATTTAATAATTTTTGCATACACTTGCCAGGGGGTGCTCAGGTTTTGAGACTTTTGCAGTGATCTGTGTGCTCTTTCTGTTGTGATTTCCTTGGCAAGACACTTATTATCTGGCAGCGAGCTGAAGATCTGTTTTAAAGTAGCTTGAAGCTGGGGTTGCTCACGTTTCAGGAATTCCTCTTACTAGTATGTTATTTCTCCTGCTTCGGTTAGTATGTTTTTGATGTATTTCTTCTAAGGCAGAGTCTTTGGATTTTAATTGTTTTTGCAGTTCCTCAATGTTTAGCTCATCAGCTGTTGATTTGGCTTCTGCATGATCCAGATGGGAGACTATTTGCTCCAGGGTAGTTCCAAAATTTGACAGTTGGCCAGAGAAATTCTGAATGGCAGTTTGTATAGGCAGTAGTGCTGTTTTCAGATCATCCATACTGTAGGCCATCTCTGACTTAGTTTTAGGATTAGTTTTGACTATTTCTTGTTGTTTTGGGGTTCATTGTCTTTTTGACAGAGTTTCTTTTTCAGGTGAAGCAATTTTTGAAAGCTTAGTTTTTGGTTGTTTGTAAGTCCATATTTTCCAGGTCATTAGACATGATCCGTTTTTGCCAGAGTATTGCTTGTTTACTACCTTTACTACTAGTAGGACAAGGCCTCAAAATACCATGCATCTGCATTTGTAGTAGTTCTCAGGATAAAAATAAGCAGTTTTTGGAAGTAAAAAATTTAGATTCGATGAGATCAGATGTAAGCACTTTAATTACTGGTTTGAACTGGATCACATTTAAGATGAGATTATGGATCGATGGATGCTGATTATGAAGTTTGAATTAAAGAGGTGAGGAGCTGTAAGGAGAGAGTGTTCACATGCTATCCTCCATCTTGATTTTCCGAGTTTTGTTGATTCTATCCATGGACATTCACTTCTACTTACAGCTATGAATGCCTCATTTAAAAGCTACACATATTATTAGTTCAGGTACAATGCAGCATCTAATTGATGCCCATTAAAGAGACATTTACATTTATTTTTATTTTTAATACACTTTTTGTACAACTTCATTCAATTTCTCTGCATTGCCTTGATATAAAAGTTACTTTTTATAATCTTTTTATCACTTTTTCAGAATAGGAAGAATATTATATGGGATGAATAAACAAAAATGTGCATACATCACATGTTTATTGCCAGACATGTTTTGTAGATTCTTCCTCTATTATCTGTAAAGCAACTGCTTTGGTTTTTTTTTTTTTTTCTTTAATGGTTAGGAATGTATTAAGATGCTGTTCCCATTAAACTACTATGATATCTGATGTAAAAGTACATTTTTCTTGTATCTAATTCCAGATCATTAAGGAGCTCCAAAAGTAACTGAACTGATATTTGTGGTTGCTAGTAATTTCAGCTTGATTTAAAACTGCTTATTTATTTTAAGTTGTTAACAGGATAAAGCACGGAGCTATGTAGACAATTTTAAGACAATCGTAGGCTAGTGCCGTATACTAAGTGCGTGAACATTGCTTTAAGATGGCTAACATAGGTCTATGTATCTATCTTGTACTGCTCTGCTGTGTGTAGTGCTTGCTTGGAAATGAGTTTTGTTGGTTCTATTCATGGACAGATTTTTTTGTAGTTATCCTTAAAACAACTGCTTAAGGTCCCCTTTCACTTTGTTGCTGTTGTGCAATGTTATCTCCCTCAACCAAACTTAAGTCCCTTTTGAATTGTGATTGAAAACATGGTTGCAGTCATCTAAGTGTAGTCTCAAACTTATGTAATGGTTGTTTTTGCTTCACTAAAAATATATCATATGTTCATGACCTCTACCAATTTTCTGTTTGTTACTGCTTTCCCACAATGTGATTACAGTTTTATCCCACCTTTAAGCAAAATTTCTAGCAATTTCACTTTTAATTATCTCCTGATATCATATGGTATGCCTGCAGATTAGTTTCCTGCATGGCAGAATTTGATATTTGTTTTATTCATTTTTCCCTTGTGTTATATAAAAGGCTGAAATAAAATGTTAAATCATCTAACATTCTAACAGCTGGATACCTCAGTATTGATTGGCCTGCAAATTAGACATCTAAACGAAAGCAGTTTTTTCTAAAGCTGGTTGACACAGCTAATTAAACAGCCTACATGACTGAATAATAATAATGTTCCTTCTCTCTTCTCTTCCAGATCTAATGATAACAAACAATCCCTTTAATTACTGTAGGTGTAGAGAGCTGTCAAATTCATTTAGTGCTTATTTGTGGCTTATTGGTGCTGGCTTAAAGAGAACATTAAATATAGCTTTAAATGAGTAAAGTGTATCTGGTTTTGAAAATTATAACAAGCTATTTTTCTCAGTTGGCATTGCAAGTATCAGCAAGCCAAAGTTCAAATATTGTTCTAGAAACACAATTTAGATGTATTTATCTTTAAGACTACATGCTTTACAACAGACACAGTCTCCTAAAAAGATCAAAGTGAAGACTTTCCTACGTCCACTTATCGTTAGTGATATGAGGTTGTTTGAAAAATGCAAGACACAGTGGAACAAAAAATAATGTCACTAGTTACATGTTCATGATTTGAAATGAATATAATTCTGATTTCATATTTTAGGGCAAAATATATATACAATTCATGAAGGTTTGAAGAGAACATTAAATATAGCTCTAAATGAGTAAAGTGTATCTGCTATTTAAAATTATAATGGGCTTTTTTTCTCAGTTGGTATTGCAAGTATCAGCAGGCCAAAGTTCAAGCATCATTCTAGACACACAGTTTAGATGTATTTATCTTTAAGACTGCACGCTTTACAACAGACACAGTCTCCTAAAAAGATCAAAGTGAAGACTTTCCTACGTCCACTTATCGTTAGTGATATGAAGTTGTTTGAAAAATGCAAGACACAGTGGAACAAAAAATAATGTCACTAGTTACATGTTCATGATTTGAAATGGATAGAATTCTGATTTCATATTTTAAGGCAATATATATATATATACAATTCATGAAGGTTTACTGTGTATCTCATTTGCATGTGTTTCAGCGTTCACTTAGGTCTCACTATTGATTGTGAGCCTTGTGGTCACTATAACAACATTACATGGTAGTAGCAAAATCAAAGGGAGTGAGTAATAAACTGACAATTGTGTATATATGCATTTGTAGTCATTCTGTAGCCAGATACTTGTGTTTGTTACAAGGAGAGCAGTTTTTTTTACTATTTTATTAATTAATTTATTTATTTATGTATTTATTTATTATTTGGAATTCACATTGCTTATGGGATTACAGAACCTTGTCCTGCTGTAAAAAATATGCCTTTAGCATCTTGTATAGGTTCTTTTTGTATGATTTTGCTTGACACATCACTTTAGCACCTTGTTCTCAGGTTATATTTTTATGAAGTAATGTGACACAATAGTCTAACACCTGTCTTTTATATTCTGTTGGTCATATCTCTTCAACATTAGGCTTATACATTTTGCATGACTTTTTATATTGCTGCGCTCCTATTACTACCTCAATACCTTTGTGAGGTTTCTTATGCTGTTATAGTGAATCATGCCTGCCACATTGTTCCTCTGGGTACCTCCATTTGCATAGATTTGCAATACATTGCATCTTATTTTTATACATCTGTGCTGTTCTACTTCAGCCACATTACTGGTTATTTGTGAGCTGTATAAATATATGTTATGGACATTTTTCTTCTGCACCAGCCATGTTCATCATACACTAACATTATGAATGTCATACAATCTTGTTATACCTACCAAAACAGTGTATGTGCATTATAAACTAACTTTCATGAATATCATACACTGTTCTGGTAGGCATAAAACTATTGAGTAAGCATGGCAGATTTTTGCAACATGAAAAAAATGAAATTAAATATTTTCATTATAAAAAAATTTGAATGAATGCATGAATTAATTCAATTATTAAACATAAACGAAGTGCTGTATAAAAAGTATAGCAAAAAATATGCAACTGCAACAAATATACAAAGACTTTTGTGGCAAAGTAGTTAAGATGAAATTCACTAAGGGAGTAAGAAATAGTCTTTAAGGACCTCTAAAAGACAGAGACAGTTGCACATTCCCATATGTAAGAAAATAATGAGTTGCACACTTGAGGATTCTTATAAAATAAATAAATAAATCATTCTAGAATGTTCATACCTCATTTGTGTAGCAAATATTAGACACTGCAAGTTCTGAAATTAAACATAATTAAATTGCATTTTACCTAAGACCAATATGCAAAACCGGCTTTTTCACATTAAAACATGAGCCGCCCACCCCCTATACCACTATTGATGGGAGGGGTAGTATAAGAAGTTAAAGACCTGATGACACGTACAGGGAGAAATACTCTTAGGGTAAGGGTTTTTAGTATGTTATAGAAAGTTATGTCTCATGTTTATTTGTTACAAAATGTTTATTAACTTGTATTTTTTTCACAAATGATTCAAATAAAATGCGTATGATATGTTTGTGTCAAAATAAAACTGAAAAAGAGATGCATGATTATGCAAAATATAGTTTCACATAAGTAATAGCTTTATATTTTAAGTGTCTTATAATTGCATTATCTTTATTATTAAACTGTAGTGTACTGACGGTTGAAGAAAAAGTATGTGCTAAAGGAGTTAAGAGATGTTATGTTGTGTTATGTGTTTGAAAGCTAGTAAGTTGTGTCAGGTATCCATGGGAAGCAAATTAATCAACAGTACTCTTTGGCCTTCTCAGGTTGAGGATGAGCCTTTGCAAGGATCTCTGTGAGATAGTATGTACGGGTACCAAATGTTACAAAGTTGAAGGCCAATAAATCTTAAGCACAAGTGGTCTATGTTTTGAAAAGGAATATTCTGGAAGTGCTCATGTGAAGCTCTAAGCAAAAATCATGAGGACATAAAACATTTAGAAATGTAATGATTTCTTAAAAGCAATGTAACACCAGAGTTCTGCATGCATGAAATTGATCTTCTTTCTTCTGGCTTTTCCCAGTTAGGGGTCGCCATAGATTGGCAGTAGATTTTTACGGTACTGAGGTGCCAGCTCGATGCCCAACCTTCAACGAAGGCACGCCCATTCACGCATGTCTTTTGAAGGCCACCTGACCGTGGGAAGGACATGCAGACTCCACACAGAAGGTGCTCCAGCTGAGAATCGAATGGGAGACCCTCTTGCTGTGAGGCAAAAAATAAAGTTTTCCTTTATTATTTGAGACCGATCTAAAAATTTTAGTAAGCAGTCTCCTAGCGCTATATATGGAATAAACAAGTACTTTGCACATCCTGAAGTGTTATTCTTGACTAACACTAAAAGGTAAAATTATTTATTTGTAAACTATAACATTTGGTGCCTTAAGACTTGAATTCTGAACTTTGGTATTGTGAAATGGCAGTGTGGAATAAAATACAAGGGCCCAGCACATTAAGCTATTCTATGAATTCCACACTGCTTTGTATGGAATAGTCAGAGATTCAGATACCTTACTATTCAGGCTGTAAAAACATGCTAGACTAGGTGGGGAAAATGAATTTATGGAAAATGTTTTTTTTCTCTCTCAGGTAATTATAGCTAAAAGAGTGGAATGAATAAATAACTGTTTTGTTGAATGACTGAACTGAGTTTGCTTGTTTGGTTATATGTAAAGTAATAGTGAGAGGACCACACAGGAAATAAGGAATATTTTATTAATGTGTATGCGCAGACAACAAAAGAGAAAATTAATACAAGGAGGTGCTGTGTGTCGAGGGTGGAACCCTCAAGACTAAAAGGTAAGAGGCATGAGAGATGAGTTGTGTTGTTTAATGTATGAGTAAAAAGAAAGAGAGAGAGAAAAACTTAAAGTTAAATCAAATTCATGAGCCTATAGCATGTTGGGACATAGGAGTGTGTGTTTGTATGTGTGCGTGTGTATATAAATCAAATTCAGGAGCCTATAGCGTATTGGGACATAGGTGTGGGTATGCTGGTAAATAATGTTTATGAAACCATACATTGTTAGGACATAGGTGTGACTCTGTGAAAGTACCCTCAAAGGGTCCAAAAGAGTGGTCAGTTCTGGGCTCAGTACTTATCCACCCTATTTCCCATCTGCAGTGCTGGAACTGTAAACTTTGAGCTCATGAAGGGACAAAAGCAAAGGGGTACCGGGGGAAAAAGTTGAACAAAACCTTTCCTCTGTCATTACACAATGAAAGAATCCCTAGCCTTTCCTCCCTGGACGGTGTGCGAACTGATGTAGTATTTTTTTTTTCTGAATTACCAGGATCCAGGATCTACAAAGTAAATCTTAATAGGGAAAATGGAAACAAAGCTAAGCAGGTAGGATCAAATCCCTGTAAAGGGAATACCTGCATATTTTATGTATCATAATTATGGAAAGGAAAGTTATACGTATGTGAATGAGTGGTTTCCGCTTACTAAAAATTATCCTGGTGAAGTTTTTCCATTAAATGGAACTTATGATTAGAATAAATTAGAGAATTTGAAGGATATTTTTGGAGAAAAGAAAAACAATGTAAGTGGGAAACCATGGACAGTATTTTATTCTTGTTTAAGGGCAAGAAATGAAGGTATGATTAATTACAATGCTGAAAATCTTCTGGAGATCCAATTGCATATCTCGCTGTGATGCATGCTTGATGAACTACTAGCAGAGATGCCTATAAACTCAAACACACTCCAGGAACTCCTGCAGCTTGGAATCTTACCGGAACATGGTAAAAACTGCGGAAACCTGTCAAACCTGTCTAACCAGTTGACAGTCAGACATGTGAAGCATATTAAAAAGAAAAAGATGTTAAAGATCAAGAAAGAGAGGCTCTAGAGTAGAAATTAAGTCCAGACTGAAAAGAAAACCACACAGGCCTGCACTTCCTTCCATGCTGCTGACAAATCTATGCTCACTTGAGAGCAAGATGGACTACACAAGGATGGATCTTTCCACATAATCTAAGGTGAAAAATAGTTGTTTACTTGTGTTCAATGAAACTTAGCTGAACTCCAGTATAAATGACAGTACTATATATATATATGGAGGAGATATCATTATTTCATGCTGACAGAAATCAGTCTCTGTGACAAATCTCTTGGAGGGTGTGTTTACGTGTATATCAGCAACAGGTGGTGTGTAAACTGAAGTAATCACCTCTCACTGCACAGAGATCATTGAGTTCATCACATTGAGTAAAATGCAGACCCTTCTACTTGACTAGGGAATTCAATGGAGTGAGCAGAACAGCTGACATCCCCCCAGTGCTAATACCAATGTGGCATTGAACATTCTGTAGCTGTCAATAAATTACCTCCAGAATAAGAACCCCATGTTTGCCCATATAATTGCAAGTGATTTAAATTAAGCTGACTGGAAATCCACATTACCCCATTACCATCAACATGTGAACTTTGCAACATGAGGGGAGAACACACTGGCTAAGGTGTACACAAACATAAAACTGGCCTACAAAGAAGTACCTTATCCACATCTGGGCTACTCAGACCATCTGGTCATCATGCTACTTCCTACATACATACCACTGCTGAAAGGAGGCAAACCTACAACCAAACAAGTAAGGATATGGCCTGAGGAAGCACTACAGGACTGCTCTGAATGTACAAACTGGTCAGTGTTTGGAGATGCGGCTGTAAAGAACCACCATATTGACCTGGAGGAGTATATGGCATCCATAATGACCTGTATTTCAAAATGTGTTGATGATGCAGCAGCCAACAAATGTATTACCATGCATGCTAATCAGAAACCCTGGCCATCTGGTTAAGTATATGAACTTCTAAAGGCATGCAATGCTGCATTTAAATCAAAAGACAAGGATGCCCTAGGAGAGACCAGAGCAAATATAAGTAGAGGTATAAAGGAGGCTAAGATGACTATGGATGTAAAATTCAGGGACACTTCTCTGACCAAAGGGACTCCAGACATTTCTGACAAGGAATACAAGCCATAACCGACTACAGGTCTGCATCCTCCCCATGTGATGACAGCAGAGAATATTTGAACAAATTAAAACCTACTTCAACAGATTTGATATGGACAACAACACTGTGCCAAATAAGCTCCCTGTCAAACAGGATGAAGAGGTGCTATGTCTAAGAACATCTGATGTTCTGAAGACCCTAAGGTGAGTAAACCCAAGAAAAGCAGCTGGTCCTGATAATACTATGGGAAGTGTTCTATGAGACTGTGCTACCCAACTGTCTACTGTACTAACAGATATATTCAAGTCATCCCTGCAACTAGCTATTGTACCCTGTTGTTTCAAAAACAATCATTCCCTTACCCAAGAAATCTCTACCATTAAGCCTAAATGATTACTGGCCAGTTACTGTTACATCAACAGTAATTAAGTGTTTTGAGTGGTTGATCAAGAACCATATCTCATCAAGACTACCTGAAATACTGGATACATTACAGTTTGCTTATAGATCTAATCGCTGCATGGCTGATGCAATAGCTATAGCACTTCATGAGTCCTTGGCACATCTAGAGAACAAGAATTGCTATGTCAGAATGCTGTTCATTGATTTTAGTTCCACCTTTAACATTGTAACCCCCCACAATATGATATCAGAGCGGATCTTGCTAGGCATCAACACCCCCATATGTAACTGAATACTGGACTTTCTCATCAACAGACTCCAACAAGTATGTCTGGGAAATAACAGTTCAATCAGTATTACATTGAGAATGGGTGCCCCTCAGGGCTGTGCCCTGAGTCCTCTGCTGTTCACCTTGTTGATTCACGACTGCATGGCCAAGCATGAATCCAACAAAATCATCAAGTTCGCGGATGATACCACTGTCGTAGCTCTTGTCAGAAGTGATGAGGAAAGAGCCTACAGGGATGAAGTGCAGCATCTGAATGGCTGATGCAACAGCAAGAATCTGGCCTTAAATGTAAGCAAGACCAAATAATTAATAGTGGACTTCAGTAGGACTCAGGAGATACATCAACTTCTAGAAATTAAGAGGGTGGCAGTGGAAAGAGTCAAAAACATCAAGTTCCTGGGGGTGCACATCTCAGATGACCTATCCTGGTTAACTCATATTAGCCACACAGTGAAGAAGGCACAACAATGTCTGCACTTCCTACAGAAACTGAGAAAGGGAAACCTGTCTTAGTCCATCCTCAAAGCCTTCTAAAGGGGGGGGGGAGCATCAAGGGTATGCTCTCAAATAACATCATAGTTTGGTATGGTAACAGCAAAGCATGTGATCACAAGGCTCTCCTGAGGGTAGTGAAGACAGAAGAAAAAGTCATTGCTTCCTCTCTCCCACCCATGGATGATCTGCATGAGACTCGGTGTGTGGGAAGGGATAGGAAGATAACAATCCCACTCATCCTGCCCAAGGCATGGACTTCCACCTTTCCTCAGGCAGGCAGTATTGCAGCTTATACTTCAAAACATCTGGACTGAACAGGAGCTTCTTCCCTCTGCCATAAAGCTGCTGAACTTAAATGCCAGGCATGACAGTGGATATTAGATCAATATGCCACTTGCTGTAAAGTATCATCTATAGTAATCACCTTGGCAAAAGGCTTCAATATCTCATACAGTTAGCCTGATTTCTTATGTTATTACTTCCTGAATGTGTGATAGTCAAGAGTGAGTCACCACTCCATACATGCACAATATGAACATCAGAATATATCGTACTACAACTGATGAAGTGCAATATTCTAAGCAATCACAATGTGAAGTCATAGTTTTGCATTACCTACTATATAATATTGTCTAATGTCTTCCTGTCCAGTTGTGGTAATTTATTGTGTTGTTAATGTTTTAATTATTACTGTATCTACATTAGTCTTACTGTCAGTCAAATGATGTGCTCATTGTTGTTTTTGCACTGGAACCAAAGCAACATAATTTTGTCCAGCTTGCACTGCTGCATATATCTGATAAACAATAAAGTTTACTTTAACTTTGACTTTCTTAAAAGGAAAAAAGAATCAGCATTAATAGGATTATAGGGAACTAATAAGAAGTTGCTACAATAAGAAAAAAAGGTCAAGAATCCCTTTATCCTGTCTTGGAAAGTTTGGAAGAAACTGGAGATGACCAAAAAACAGAGACTTCAAAAGTGGATGATAGTAGCTACTGCACCCCCATCCCCATATGTACCTGTACGATGGCTCCTGTACAAGATTCTGCTCTTTCTCAGACCCCTACATTATGGACAACTTTCCAATGGACACCAGGTCAGCATGGCATTGTTACATAGGATCATAGGAGGTTACTAGGCTATTGGCCCTCAGGTCCTTACAAGCCTAGCCAAGAATTTAGCACGTGTTCTGACAAGTCAGCACCTGATGCCTATGTCCAGCAGAGACACAGATGGAATCCCAGGGGTATATTTTCCGTTCCCCATATAGTTTCCAGGTTGCACTTAAAATGGATTAATGAGGTACTCTGCTTGACGTGGAGAGGGAGTCTATTCCAAAGAAGGGGGAGTCTCTGGGACACAAATCTGTTCTGCCAACAAGTCCTATTGATGTCAGAAACCAGGTTGAAGTTGCATGTGTAGCTTACTCAAGTGGAGCTTGACTTGCAGATATGGAGCAGTCCCATCAAGGCAGGGTCTGAAATTGCTTTGTATACCAGGCAGAGGTAACCTTTGAAGAATTTGTATGAGACTGAGTAGAGGGAGTGGGATTTTAGCCTATCTGTGTAGGGTAGGTTTTTCCTGGTGAGGAACCTCTGTGGTCTCTCCAGCTGCTGTATATGCGTTTTGAGGTGTATGCCAAAAAGGGCATTGTACTTAGTAATGGGTCTTATAAGGGAGGAATACAGGGATGTTATGACCTGCTTGCCCCTGGATGAGATACCTTCCTAATGAGGTGAGCCATGTAGAAAGCTTTCATACAATGGAGACAATATAGTGGTCAAAAGTCAGTTTGCTATCAACCTGGGTGCCCAAGTCCCTCGTGACTGATTGTGTGCTTAGGATCTTGTTATTAATGTGATAATTTGTGTAGATGTCACTCTCCCCAAAGGGGATATAGATACATTTTTTGGCATTTATTTTGAGGCCATGTTTTTGGCACCAGTCATTTGTTTGGGTGAGACCCTCTTGGAGGATGTCCACATCACTAGGAGGATCGATGACAGTGCATAGCTTGCAGTCATCTGCAAACCTGGTCTGCCGTAGCCCATTGGTTTTGGCCTGTACCTCAGAAAAGTATATCTCAAACAACAGAGGCATCAAGACCGATCCCTGAAGTACACCAGATGTTACAGGTCTACTGCTTGAAATGGCTTCCTCTATTTTGAATAGGTGCTTTCTATCAGCCAGTTTGCTACCCATCTGGTAACATACAGATTGATACCTAGTTGATAGAGTTTATCTGTTATACCCAAATGGGGACTAGTATTAAAGGCTTTGGCCAGGTCAAGGTTAGTGGTGTGCACCGTCTTCTTCTCATCCATGGCTTTTGTGATAGTCTCAAAGAAGTTGACCAAATTCAATAGGCATGACCTCCCTTTGACAAAACCAAATTGTGTGGAATTGATTTTTTAGAGGTTGGCAATGTTCCTGTTAATGAGGTCCATGATAATCCTTTCCATGGCCTTGCATATCAGGCTTGTTAGGCTGATGTGTCTATAATTTCCTGGATTGGTGGTTGCTTCATCTTTGTGCAAAGGGACAACAGTGGCTGCCCTACACTTGGCTGGGACAAAGTCAGCACTCAGGCTTTGGTTGAATAGAGTGTCTAATGGTGCTGCAAATTCCTGCCAGAGATCATATAGGATTCAGCCTGGGATGTTATCAGATCTCATGGAGGCTGTATTTTTTTTTACTTTGACAGGGCAGAGATGACTTGCTACCTAGAGATAAGGGGAGGGGAGCAGGTGCTTGGGATGCCCTGATTTACTGATGGGGGACAGAGGGGTAAAGTTTTCACTGAACCTGTCTGCCAGCAGTTTGGCTATATCTATGGTGTTTGTGTATGTGGTGTCCTTGACCACCAGTTCTGACCAGATCTGAGTGTTTCCTTTGAGATTGTGGACATATGTGAAGAAGGCCTTATGACTGTCTTTAGTAGATGTAGCCAGTTTGGAGTTAAAGTTTGCTTTGGAAGATTTCACTTGTGCTCTTATTTGCTTTGTCTGGCTAAGGAGACATTGCTTCCAATTAGGCACCTGCTCCTTCTTGGTCTTGGGCAGCAATTATTTCCTTTAATTGTAGGTTTATTTATTGCAGATGTCTACCAGACAGATTTCCTCTTCATTGAGGAGGAGGAGGATTTTATCCTGTATTCCTGATTTCATGCAGGTATATAAATGCTCGTATAGTACTTTGGTGTAGGTTGGGACATTTGTTCCAGTTCCTATGGAGGGGGAGGGGGCTGTCAAGCTGTTTATACCTTCCCTCATGAGGTTGTAATCAGCTTCAGAGAAGTTTTTTTGTTTGACACTAGCTGGGGGAGATGGTGACTTCAAAAGTGATTGCTTTGTGATTGGATCCTACCAGGGAGGATGGCGCTGTAGGTATGATGCAGTGGTTACTCATGCTGGTTAATACCAAGTCCAAGATATTATCACCTCTTGTGGGGGTGTCGACCAGTATGTCCAAGGCATTTGCATTGACAAAATCAGGGAATCTCTGGGCATTTGTGTTTTGGCATGAGTAGTTCTTCCAATCTATGGTTGGATAGTTAAAGTTTCCCAGGACCAGGGTAAATGGTTGAATCTTGATATATTCAAAGAGGTCCAGATAGGTGGAATGGGCATCTTGAGTCAAAGTTGTAGGCCTGTAGCTATCAATGATTTGAATAGGGGTCTTGTCAATGGTTAACTTCACCTGGAGTGTCTCCTGTATGTCATACTGTTTGACCAGCCTAGAGGTGTATATGTCTTTAATATATACTGACAGCTCCTTTTGCTTTTCTACCCATGGTTTGTGGTCTGAATGTATGATAGGATGAGGAAACTGGTAAGGGTGGGGTGTTCTTCATAGCTTTGAACCAGGTTTCTGTGATTGCACAAATGCTTGCAATGGGTGCATTTTCATGTTTAGACTCCTAGCATTTAGCAGCATGACCTTTAATTTGCGTTTTGATTACATTTTCATGTTGGTAGTTTTGGCCTCATGGCATTGTCTAAAAAAGGCAATATGGAGGAAGTAAGAGCCTTTGCCAGAAGCCTGAAGCCCAAGGGAGACAGATGCAGGCCATCTCTGGCTAAACATTGTGGTCTGTCAATCATGTCTTCTCAGGCTGTCAGGTACTGGATCCCCTTGGAATGACACCAGAAACTAAGCCAATTGTTAAAGTCAATCATTTTCTGTTTGTATTGAGGCATCAGTCTGAGTGATGGTAGAATGTTGCTTAAAGCCAGGTACATACCAGCCTAGAACACATATTCAGCAAGTTCAAACATGCCTGTCTTCATATAATCCAGGGAGGTATGTCTCAATTCATTTACACCAGCATGGACTATGACAGAGTCATAACAGTACTTGTTGTTGAGAGAGTTGAGTGCATGTGTGATATTGTGGATTCTGGCACCTGGCAAACAACTAACTGTGACTTTCTCCTTATCTGACCTGGTGAGGTGCACATCTGTGTGTCTCACAATGGAGTCTCCTATGATAAATATTTGGGTTTATGGTTAGGCCTTAGTAGCTGTGAGACACAGGTGTATGGACTATGTGTGGTGTGGTGGACTGTGGAGTTTGCATGTGTTTTTGCCTCAGAGGTCTCTTTTGTTTTGGTATGTTTTTGTTGAGGACCTCCGCATATGTGCATCTGTATTGTGTAGGTGTGGATGGTGTTTGAGGTGTGGTGTTTGTATTGACAGCCTTCTCAGTACCAGATACACTGGCTTGTGAGGGAGAAAGCATACGCTCTAGGTTCTTAATGTAATTGCATCTCTCACAAATTGTGTTCTTACATGGTAGTAGTAGAGGGTTGTCTGTGTACATGAGGCGGTTCCTACACTGTCTCAGGATGCCCATATCAACCAGACTGGCAGGAGAAACTGTTAGGTTTAAATACCACAAAAAAATAGAAGATTCTAGTAACATAGAAATCTAGCCAATCCTGCTAGCCCCTGCTTTCTTTACCATTCAGCTTGTGCCAGACAATATCCAGGCAGCCCAGCTACTCTCACCAGCAGAGAAGATAGATCCCTACCAACACAAGATGGCTGCCAGAAATACAGAAGGCAAACATAAGATGGCTGCCAGAAACACAGACAAAAAAACAAACAGCTCTCAATGCAGCAAACCTGTGTCCATACTATGCTACGCAATTTAGGATTAAGAACAGAGTAAAACTCTCAGGGAAGCACAGATTAACCACTTACAGACAAAAACAGAACTCACGGTATGAAAAAATATAGTTAAATAGTAATGAATTGCAGTAAATAGCAATGAAATGCAGTTAATCAATAAATTGTTTTAAAACAGTGCGAATGTGATAACTTAGCTATAAGGCACAGATAAAAACAATAGGCCACTGCACATGCAAAAGTGAAAATAAATGAAAAAGCACTTAGATTTGTCTTGGATCCTCAGGAATTTTGTAAAACATCCCAGAGATGATGCACATCACCAGACCCTGGTTCAAACAAGCACCTCAACCTAGTTCCCCTATTCAACCCTCATCTTTAGAAAAGGCATCTGCTTTCAATGAGGTGTTTTCTTCTCGTTATTCTCATTTCCAACAAGCCTCTATATCTCCAACAGGAGCACTAGTATTTGACAACATCGAACATGCATAAGAGCGAATTTTTTCCTAGGGAAAAAATTTGCTGTTCCAAAACACATACACACAACACAAGCACACCAAACAAACAGCAATCCACACACATACACCTAAAATCTTACATATAACCCTACACCATACTGTACATACATCACTAACTAACCACTTACCTTAACCCAAACCCTAACCCTAAGGTCCGTCACTATCGCACACTCACCTCACCCCGCGCCCTAACCCTAACTCACCTAACCCGCACTAACCTTCATGACCACACAATTGCACACTTACCTGACCCACGCCCTAACTCTCACATCCACACAATCGCACACTTACCGGAACCCAACCCGTAACTTTCCACCACAGTGCTGAAAATAGCGAAGTAACAGAAACGGACAACCGAATTCTTTCCCTAGGAAAAAATGTGGTTTTCTGCAATTTCGCTATTTGCAGCATTCCCTGAATAGGGGTCAATATTAGAACATTCGAAGTTGTGAAACTTCGATGTTCTAATATATAGACCCTTTCATACACCTATAGCCCACCACACACACACACACATCAGGATAGGACAAGAGGTTGTTGCCTCTGGAGAGGGCCTTTTTGCATCTCTTAGAGAGATATTGGGGGCTAATAATAGAGCTCTTGTCCATTGCCTTTGGACCAGTGCTGATTTGCATACTATGTCCAAATGATTTCCATATATTAGAGAAAATCCTTTAAGGTTTGAGAAGAATTAAAAACTATAATATGATGTTATAACCCCACTTTGACAGATTTAAACCAGCTGTTTTGGGTAGTCACTTCAGATGAAATAAGAAGACAGTTACGTGAACAGGCTGAAATGGCAGATTTTACTATCACAGGGAATGCACTAATAGACAAAAGAACATGGTTATTAAATAAAATTGCAGAAGGGTGTCAAAATAGGACAGACCTAAGATATAAGCATGTAAACAAAATAAAGGGGAAGCCCCTGCACATTATTTGAGCCATCTTAAAGCATTGTTTGATAGACATTCAGAAATACCAGATCCAGAAAAAATAAGTTAAGCCAGCTATTGCAGCCACTTTTGTGCAGGTTCTGCAAGCCCCTGTAGAAAATCAAATAAAGCAAGTGTTTATAGACTGTCAGGGAAAGACATTGGAGTCCTTATTACATGCTGCAAATCACTTTACTGAGTATCAGGTAAAACAAAAAAGGATACTGAGGATAAGCTGTTAGTTTTGCAAATAAGGCAGTTAAAAACCCTAATGGGACAAACCAAAAGCAGTGGAAGAGGGAAGAAATTGCTAGGGGATTTAATAAGATTGCTGGTCAAGGAGAACACGGTATAGCTCGTTGGCAACAAAGAGCTTGCAGTGCCACTCCTGCCTCATCTGATGCATCTTGCTTCAATTGTGGTGAAGCAGGACATTGGAGATAAAAATGCCCACAAAAGCAAATGCAAATAATCCAAGACAAATGGACTGAATGGCAGCCAAATCAAGACAATGCTGCATTTCCTTCACCACTTCCTCAAATTGGAAAGAGTCAGGAATCATACGGACTATGTTAGAATAATAAAACAGAAATAAATCTTAATCCTATGCTGCCAATACATCAAAAGGGACCCTATGTTAAGGTAAGCATACATAGATACATACATACATAAATAAATAAATACATAAATAAATAAATTCCTTTCCTGGTGGACACTGGATCCACTAGGTCTGTATTAAAAGTTACCTCAGATAGTCCAGTACCAGTATCAAAACATAAAGTAAAAGCAAATGGAATAACGAATTATACTGTTGCAAATCCTTTTCAGAACTTAAACCTTTTTCTTTAGGACCAATTAAAGAAAAGCTTTATTCTGTTTTTAAGTACTTCTGCACCAGTAAATTTGCTAGGGAGGGACCTGTTATCCAAACTAGGTTGTACTATTTGCTGTACACCAGAAGTGGTGTATCTGAATGTTTTAACAAAATCAGAGGAGGAAGTATTAGTCTTAGCAGAAGTTGAGGAGCAGCCTGTTAAAGGCATACAGAAGCTGAAGAATTGTTGTAGCAGGTACCTGCAGAACCAGTAAAAATACAATTAAATTCATCTAAACCTCTCCTTAGGATTCTGCAGTACCCATTGAGACCAAAAGTGGAGCAGGAAGTCAAACATGTAATTTAGTCCTTAATACAACAGGGAATAATAGTGCCAATTAAAAGCCCTTATAATACTCCTATCCTCCCTGTAACGAAGCCAGAAAGGGATACTTACAGGTTTTTGCAAGATTTGAGGGCTGTAAACCATGCAGTATTACCACCAAACTTTCGTGTGGTTCCAAATCCAGCAACAATAGTAAGTTGTATACCACCTACAGCAAAATATTATTTCTGTGATAGATCTGTGTTCAGCATTTTCTATACCTATCCATCCTGAAAGTCAATTTCTGTTTGCCTTTACTTATAGCCAGAGTTGCTCAGACTTTGGTGACTTTAGCCAGAAATCCGGAGTGCATCTGAACTGAAATTCAAGGCATACACTGCAAACTGAAAAATAAACATATTTAAAGCCTGTATTGTACTTTGTTAACTGTATTTGAATTGCTGCTTCATTTTTGTTGAGTGTCTCTGCATTTTTTTTTTTGCACTTTGAAATTCTGTACTACTGCCTTATATAGCATAGGCTAGATTCAGACTTGCTGAGTCTAGACTGATTGGGATATCAAACCAAACATCATAACTTAAGAGGGCCTCCCTGCACCCGTATGGCATGTGTGTAGCTCAGGTTTCATCTGAGTTGGGGATAGTTGGTGAAAGGCTCAGTTTGGGGCTTTTCCATTTGTAGTTTCTTTTAAAACTGTTGAATTTCACCCACATTTAAGCCTCACATTTGGGCATAGCTACGCATCATACAATGGGGGTTAGTGCTGTCCTGTATAGACAGAAACACCTGGAAAATTACATTTTCCCTAGACATCTGTCAGTACAACCCACCCAAGTACCCTGTTGCTTTGCAGGCAACTCAGCTGCACACTTAGCAGCATCACCACAGCTCTTCACCCTAAACTGTCAACAGAATAAGCCCCTCTGTTATTCCTACATCAAAAACCGATCTAACTTACCCACTCTCCAACAGTACTACGGTATAAACCTGCAATTATGGATGTTCACTTTCTCACCATTTCTCTGGTAGCCTTATTGACTTGGACATCCTGAGGCAATGTAGTAATTACCTCATATATACTGTCAACCACTTAGGCCTGAACATATACCATATGTGAGAGATGTAATTACACTATCAATTTGGAAACTATCCTCTCACGTAACAAAAAAGAAGATATCAAACAGGTTGTCGGCTCATGCACTTCACCTCTCACACAAGTTCAGGACACAATGTATAAACCACATACATGGATGTACTCACTAGAAGCCTACCAAAAGAATAGAGACCTCCCAAGACCAAACTATCTGCACACACCTCAACATGTATAGAAACCACTGCACATAACACACATATCAGTGTCTCACCAAATAAGCCCCTTAGGCAAAACATCTCAAAACCTAATGTCTTGGTCATAGGAGACTCCATAGTGAGATACACAGATGTCCCCCTCACCAGACTGGACAAGGAGAAGGTCATAGTTGGCTGCCTATCAGATGCTAGGATCCATCAGATCATGCATGCACTCAGGTCACTCAATAACAAGTACAGTTATGACTGTATCATAGCCCATGTTGGGGTAAATACCTTGAGACGTACCTGCCTGGACTATATGAAGAGAGACATGACTGAACTCTTAGATTATGTGTCCCAGGCAGATATGACCCTAGCCTTAAGAAGCATTCTACCTTCACCCAGGATGATGCCACAATATAAACAAAAAATGATTGACTTCAAATATTGGCTTAGCTTCTAGTGTCAGACCAGGAGGATCCAGTATTTGTCAGCCTGGGAAGACATTGTCAACAGTCCAAACTACTTTTTCAGAAATGGTCTGCACCTGTGTCCCCTAGGATTTTAAATACTGGCTAAGGTGCTTGCCTTCCCCATAGTGCCTTTTTTAGACAATGTCAAAATGATAACATTTCTGACATAGCAAAATCCACTTGAGACAAACTCAAGGTTCTGCTGCTTAATGCTAGTAGTCTATACATGGAACTGCACTTCCTGGAAGCATTCTTCACCTTGGAAGATGCTGATGTCTGTGTAGTCACTGAAACATGGTTCAAAGCCACAGAGAGCACCCCAGTTGTACAAGGCTACAATGCCTTCTACACATTCAGATCTCAGAATGAGGGTGAATGAACCAAATGTGGATGTGTATCTATCTTCATTAAAGCCAAGCACACCTTGAGATTGGTCAGACAGTGCACCTCTCTCGAACTACTCCATGCCCAATTAATTACGTGCAAAACATCCTACCACAGCATTGCTAGCTATAGGTCCCCCTTCATGAACCAAAAAAAGCACAATTCCTTCCTGGAGTTACTGGATTTACAGTCCATCACCTTAATCATGGGAGATTTTAATTATCCCCCCATCGACTGTGTGACATACATGAACTCAAACATGTTCACTCAGAGGTTTCTGGACTTTGTCAATGTAAATTCTCGGGAACAGATAGTCTTCACCCCCACAAGGGGCTCTAATGTCCTTAACATAGTATTCACCAACATGGCTGGTCACTACACTGTCCCTTGTGTGATGCCCTCCCTGGTAAGGTCGGACAATAAATCAGAATCATTCAAAGTAACTATTGAACCCCACACCCCCAAAGGAGCAAAAAAAAAAAAAACTAAGGAACTTCTCCAGAGCAAACTACAACTTACTAAGTGATGGTATAAGAACTTTTATACCACCTGCAGTCCTAGACAATAATGACTCCTATGCAGAGATGCACACAAATGTGCTGTATAATCATCTTAGCAACTGTACACACTCTGTTGTACCTGACCAGATAAAAAAAAAAATAGGCCCTCCCAAAAAAAAAAAAAAACACAAGCCACCTTGGTGGACATCTAATATAAACAGATTGTATACCAAAAGGATGAAAATTGTGCCCAAGAACAAGAGGAAACTGCCTCTTCAGTGGAAGAATTTGTAAAGGCCTCTAAAGCTAATTATTAATCTAAAATAGTATCCCAAGTCAAGGACAATCATAAGGCATTCTTTAACGAAGTCTGAATTAGAAAAAGAGTGCCCAGCTATGTGCCAAATTAGTTGTAGATGGTACCACTTGCAGTATATCGCAGGAAATTGCCAATCTGCTAGCTGACAGAATTTGGTGCAAACTTCACCCCCCCCCCATCCCCATCACCCATATCCAAAAGCATACATGACAATAGTTCTCTATCTAGTATCTTTAGAGATCAAATCATATCTGCTCTCTACAAGGCCATAAAACAAAGACTCACTGAGACCAGACAACATCACAGGTTGCTTACTAAGCAATCTAAAAGGGGACCTAGTTAACCTACTTGCCATTTTCTTTAACCATAGCTTAAGAACTGTTTTTTTACCAGCAGGATGGAGAACAGCAACATTAATGCCTTTGTATAAAGGGGGGCCATCAACAGACCCTGGGAAATATAGACCCATAAGACTAACAAGCCTCATCTGCAAGGCCATGGAAAGGATCATGACAGACCTTATCAACAAGGACATAGGCAATCTTCAAACTCTAGACCCGACCCACTTTGTCTTTGTTAATGGTGGATCATGCTTATTGAACCTGGTAGACTTCTTTGATAAAGTCACCAAAGCCCTGAATGAAGGTAAGACACTGCATACCACATATCTGGACCTAGCCAAAGCCTTTGACATAATCCCCCACTCGGGTATCATTGAAAAACTTTCCCAGCTAGGTGTTAACTCTTACATCACTAGATGGATAGCTAATTGGCTCATCAACAAAACACATAGTATCAAAGTTGGTGACTCCACCTCTGCCAGTAAATCCATCATCAGTGGCATGCCACAAGGATCTGTATTTGGCCCTTTACTATTTGGAATCTATTTCTTGGAAGCCCAGGCTAAAGTAGATGGCCCTTGGCTTACTAAGTTTGCTGATGATTGTAAACTAGGTGTAATCTTTGGGTCCCCCAATGTTGTTAACATATTACAGGAGGGGCTAACACAAACAAATGACTGGTGCCAAAGTCATGGTCTAAAACTAAATGCACAAAAGTGCACTATTATCCCATTTGGCAAAGCAGAATTCCACACTAATTACAATATTGACAGCACCCTTCTAAGTTCAAGTCCAGTGATGCAAGATCTGGGAACACAGGTTGACAGCAACCTGAATTGTGACCACTGGGTTTCCACTGTGGTAAGGAAAGCCTTCTACATTGCGCATCTCATAAGTAAAGGCATTGCATCCTGGTCTAAGGATGTTATAATCCCACTTTGCTTGAACCTATTCAGACCATTAATACAGTACAATGCTGCCTTCTGCATGTAACTCACCAGACACCCGCAGCAACTAGAGAGACCACAAAGGCTTCTCCCGAAGAAGATACAAGGCCTTCAAACCATGACCTACATGGACAGACAGAAAGCCCTGTCACTACTCAGTATCATATAGGCTACTGAGAGGCAACATTTTGCCCAGCCTGCAGGGTAGTCCCTGATCGCAACCTGATGGAAACGCTGCACATCATCAAATCTAATGGTACTAGAGTAACTTGCTCTAAGGATCTTGACTTTACCAATGACATTAACAGAACATGCTGGA
Organism: Protopterus annectens; assembly: GCF_019279795.1. Classification (NCBI taxonomy): domain Eukaryota; kingdom Metazoa; phylum Chordata; order Ceratodontiformes; family Protopteridae; genus Protopterus; species Protopterus annectens. The sequence continues at coordinate 78,755,593 of NC_056743.1, forward strand.
GATACAGACGTGTCTCCCAGAGATTGCCATTGCTGTGGAATAAACTTCCTATTCATGTGAAGCAGAGGTCCTCAATGACTATGTTCAACCTCAACATGGACAAATGTATGGGTGACCACAAATTCACTCTGGAGGTGGCACCCATGACTGTCATAGACAGGGGTAGTCAATGCTGATATGTAAACCACATCAATCTAAACAATGACAATTGGGGCAACTCAAGATTAACATGGCTAGGCTTATAAAAGCTCTAGAGTTGCTAGCCTAGTAACCTCCTATGAACTGATGAACCTATAAGGGACAGCAGTATACATAGACATAGTTACCAGAGGGGTACACTGAATCTCCATTATTTTCTTAAATTCTACAAAAAGATTTGAAAGATGTGACATTTCCAGGTGGATCCATGCTATCCCAATATGTAAATGATTTACTAATAGCATCTGATTATCTTCAGCAGTGTCAGCAGGATACAATACATATTTTAACTATCCTTGCAGGAAAAGGACAAAAAAGTTGCAGCTATGGTCATCTCAGGTACATTATATTGGTCATCTGATATCACAGGGTAACAGGCAAATGTTACTATCTTGTATTGAGACAATAGCTAAAGCCCCATGACCAACTACTCAGTGTCAGCTTAGATCTTTCTTAGGTATGATAGGATATTGCAGACAGTGGATTTCTAACTATGCATAAATTGTTAAACCTTTGACAAATCTTAAAACAGAATGCACCAGAGCCCCTCCCTTGGGATAATAAAGAAAAAAATAATAATTTCAGGCTTTATCTACTGCTCCAGCTTTAAGGTTACCAGATTATGAAAAGACTTTCAATTTATTTTGTCATAAAAAATGGATTTGCTCAGGGAGTTCTTTTATAAAAGCATGTGGATAACTATCGACTATTAGCTTATTATATTACAGCACTTGATTCTGTTGCAAAGGGATTTCCACTGTGTTTAAAGCCAGTGGCCACTGCTGCCATTCTAGTTAGTCTTGTGCAATCACTGGTGCTCAGGCATGATCTTACAGTAGCTGTTCCTCATTTTGTACCATCTTTTACTTAAAATAAAAACTCAACCCCACTAGACTGCATGTCTAACTAAATATAAACTTACTATTCTCTCTGATCCATCTATTTCTCTCATACACTGTCCTGTTTTAAATACTGCATCTTTGTTACTTACTGCTGAGAATGGTAAAGAGCATGGTTGTGTGTGTGACTAATTATCTTGTTTCTCCTAGGAATGACATAAAGGACACCCCTACACCCAGTGCTGAACTGGACCTATTTGTGGGTGGTTCCTGTGGAAAAGATTGAAATGGAAATCTTGTCACAGGAATATCTGTCTACACCAATAATGGTGTTTTGCTTCAACAAAGACTAGAGTTGTATATTCTGCCCAGGTAGTTAAGTTATTGGCTCTATAAAAGCTTTTTTGCTTAGCCAAAAACAAAGTTGCCAATGTCTACACTGACAGTCACTACACCTTTGGCATAGCACATGATTTCGGGCAACTCTGGAAACAGAGAGGATTCTTAACTTCAGCAGAAACTCAGATGAATTGTTTTGTTTTGTTAATACTGTTTTAAATTCTCTTTTGCTACCTAAAGAAGTAGTTAAATGTAGTGCTCATCAAAAGGGTATAGATACTCTTTCAAAATAAAATAATTTGGCGAATCAAGTTGCGAAGAAAGTTGTAAAAGGACTTTGTGTAAAATGACATGTCATGTGATAAAAAATCAACAGCAATAATGTCTTTGATATTAAGAGAGTATCAGTTTTCCAAGCTTAAGCATTAAAGGAAAAAGCTCAGAGGTGTCTTATAGTTGGATGCAGTAAATCTGATAATGGGTTATGGTGACATCCATATGGCCGACTGGTGGCTCCTGTCTCCTTGCTACCTTACCTGGTAAGGGCATGTCATTTACCAGCCCATGCAAGTAAGACAGCATTAGTTAATCAAATTACCCAAAGTTGATATGCACCTCATGTCTGCGCTGATACTTCAGTATGTTAATAATTGTAAAGTATGACTGGCTATCAATAAAGAAAAGAATGGGACAAAAAACTCTATGAGATACAAGAAAACTTGACAAATTAAACCTGGAAAATCAGACAGGTAACAATAATAATGTAGAAGAGGTTCATAATAAGTATTTGGAAATTGTATACCATAAAACAAGGATTACTTTAGAAAAGTTTAAGATAATTAATTTCTCTATTAACTCTGAATCTATAGATAAGTTAGCTAAAAGGACAAAATTACTTTTATTTTTATTTTTATTTATTTTTTATTTTACATTTGTTTACCGGGAAAGTCCGACTGGAACAAGTCCATTTACAGTGGAGGCCTGGGGAGAAAAGCTCCAAAACATAACAGTACAAATACAACAAATTTCAAAAAAATTTCTGGTACAGAGGCATATATACAATCAGAGCTCCATGTCTTTATATGACAACACATAATCCACAAATGACAGAAAATTTCTATACAGTGGCATATATACAATCAAGGAGATTTTTTGCACCTTAGTTTGATTTGAGCAAGCTTGGTATATAGATAGCATAACTTTGAATTCCCTATTGGTAGTACAAAGCATAAAAATGAAGGAATGGAATCTGGAAAATAATGCTATTTGGGAGATATTTCATAGCATGAGAAATAGTTTGTAGGATAGTAGTTCCTGATAGGGAGTATTTGAGTAGTACAGAATAGCTGAGATAAGCAGCGAGGAGATGAGGTATGGCAAGTTAGGAGGAGAGCTGATAAGATTTTATGTGATACAGGGACAGAGCCATGATTGCAAGATACTTAGTAAGCCTAACCATATAAAGGAGATTTATTCACATAAGAGTAAAGGAAAAGTGATGGAAATAGAATATATTTTAAAGGAATTTAGAAATTGTTACAATAAAATCAATCAGTATAATATAATAACAGACTTAGAAGGAATAATCAAAACTTTTGTCATAAAAATATAAAAAAAATAAATGACCTGATGACCAGGTGAAATTTATTGATAAACTATCTCAATGTCTGAAATTCAAACTCAAATTAGCAAATTAAAACCTAACAAGGCACCAGATAATCTTGTAATTATACCAGAACTCTGCAAGTTACTACCTAAAGATGCGTTTAAACATATTACACACAGTTTTCTTTATAGTTAAAGACTTAAAAGTTCCTCCCTCTTGGAAATTCTTATCTCCCCAATTTTAAAACCTAACAAAGATCTAACTGAATGCTCTTTGTACAGACCAATTTCATTTTTAAATGTAGATTATAAATTATTCATGGCAATTCATACTAATAGATTAAAATATAATCTACTTTCCATGATTAATGAGGATCAGACTGGTTTTATTCTAAATAGAAATACTTATGACAGTATCAAAAGAATAATCACAGTAATTCACTATGTAATCAAAACAAAAGAGAATCTAACACTAATGAGTCTAGACATTAATAATGCTTTTGACTCTATGAATCGGAACAAATTTGTTGTTAGTCTTACAGGAATGTAATTTTTCAAGAAATGTTATACATCTTATAAATCTTCTTTATGACAATTGTTTTGTATATGTTAAAATAGGTACTTTTACTTCTGGTTCAATTCAAATTTTGAAGGGAATTAAATAAGGATGTCCTCTTTCACCCCTGCTTTTCACTGTAATTATGGAACTGTTTGCTTATTTTATTAGGTCAAATTTAGACATAAAAGGCAATAGCATAAATGTGAATTTGTTTTTTAAAATCTAGTTATTTGTTGATGACATTCTTCTGACACTGAGTGGCAGAGATAGTTCCCTTTCTGTTGTTTTGACGACAGTGGATGCATTCCAAAAATTCTGGTCTCTGCTTTAATGATAACAAAATGAAAATACTACCCATAAATGCCAATATTGATAGGATAAATGATAAGTTTACTAAATTCATTATCAAAGAGAGAAAATGAATTATTTAGGGATAATTATAACAAATAACATTAATAATATAATAAATTACAATTATAATAGCAGCATAATCAGTTTAAAGAATCTAATAAATAAATGGAACAAATTCTTCTTCACAATGGAAGAGAGACTATGTATAATCAAAATGATTATTTTATCAAAAATCTAACATGTTATTCAATCATCTTTGACTCCATCTAAAACATGTATTAAAGAATTTAATACATTAATTTTAAAATGTCTTTGGTTCCCCAACAAATCATCATATATGGGACTGGACAGCAGGAGGGGTTGGACTACCAGATCTAGAATTATATTCTTTGTCATCAATTATAAAAACAATATCTCTTTGGATAAATAATATTTACACAGCCAGGTGGAGAATTTCAAGGATGACTTTTCATAAATTTTAAACATAACATAAACTCTAATCATACTCTTATATTACATAATAGTTTACACTGGTGATTAAAAAGATTACTTTTCAGAAAGGAGTCACCAGTCAACAAACTTTTATTTTATTTCTACTATATTAAATACGTTTAGAAACTTAATTTATAGAAATCCAACATATAAGGCATGGATTTTTCTTTTTTTTTTTCCATATAGCATACGGTCAACATAATATTTTCACTTCAAAGTTAAACGCAATGATTACTTTTAAAGAAAGAAATATGATATAATGGTTTCAATTAATTAATAATGAAAAGCTACATTCTGTTCATTATATCGTAAGTAAAAATGATTTAAGCAAAGATATGTGGTTGGATGTATAATCTTGCAGACAGCGGTGCAGTGGTGCAGCGGTTAACGCTGTCGCCTCACAGCAAGAGCTTCTCCGGTTTGATTCTCAGCTGGGGTGCCTTCTGTGTGGAGTTTGCATGTGCTCCCTGCATTCATGTAGGTTTCCTCAGGGTACTCCGGTTTCCTCCCACATTCTAAAGACATGCTTCTGGAGCATTTCTCCCTGGGCGTCTGCTGAAAACAGGATCTGTGGAACCTAGTCTGACTTTCCCGGTCAACAAATGTTAAATAAATAAAAATAAATAAATAAAATAAAATATGTAGAATGTAAAATTAAGTTAATACAACCAAGGGTAAGACATCTTATCCCAGAATTAATTGAATTTTTAATACCATTAATGCAACAAAACACACTGGGATGGGGTCTATTATCGAAATTATATAGAGTAGTGAGGAAAGAAACAAAAAGTTGCAATGACAATTATTGGAACTATTTTACTGACATTAATAACTGACCTCCAGATGAAGAGGATAAAAATTCATTTTTAATATCTTCCAAACAGTTTCTTCTCTTAGATGGAAACTTTTTACTTGGAAATTCTTGCATTGATCTTTCTTCAAACCTCATAAAATTGAATTAATGATTAAAAAGAAGGACGTTTGTTGGAGATGTAAATGGGAGCTTAAAGCAGATTTGCAATACATGTTCTTTGATTGTGTTGTACATACACTTATTGGAACAATGATCTTTTTTTACAGGCTTTATTTTGGGACAGTTTTGTTTTATCTAAGTCATTAATTCTTTATAATACTTCTATTCCTGTCAGTGTAAAAAGAATCAAATACCCCCCTTTATGGACCATTTTATCAATTGTGAGGAAAGTTCTAACCAAGAATTTGAAGAATGAAGCTACACCTTCTTTCAAAGAATTCACAAATATTGCTGTGATGTCTATCTATCCCAACAATTAATGTGATGTCCAGCCAATACCTCACCGGACTGCCAACAATTAAATGATGTCTTTTACTATCCTCGGTCAATAACTAAAGAGCTTCAGTCCTCACTACTGACTCCAATATGAGACTGTCACATAAACAAAAGTAATATTTCATAATTTTCCCCAAAGAGCACAAAAGGAACATGGTCCATTTTCTCTGGGACTGGACTATCTACCTTCGTCCACCTAACTGTATTTTCTTATTACACACTTCAGAACAAAGTGTCCCAGTTTAAGGCCTCTGATACACTCACACTCAAAGTAAATTTAAATCTCACACATCTAAACACTTCTGGGAAAGCCTGGCACAGATTTCCAGCTGTGTCTGTTTCCCAAAAGAAATACAGAAATACTGCCAGCAATCAGAGGGTCTTAATGCCCATCAAAGGGGGTGTCTTTTTTGTCATCAGCTGTTTAAATCATCTCCTAACAAGAAGAAAGATTCCAATGACATCACTCACTGCTCAGCTTGTTCTCCAGAGTGCTTTAGAATGTCCCTGTCAAACATGCGTAGTTAGAAGTGTATCAAAGAAGTGACAGATTCTTTTAAGCATTCTGTTTAAACAGGGAACAACTGAACATTTCAAAACTTATTTACATTTTCACAATTAGGCATGTTGTCATACAATACAATTTAATCAAATAATATGTACAAATCTCCTGCCAGACATGCTAACTCAGATGATAGTATTTTCAGTTTCTTAACAATTGCAACATAAGTATATCATCTGGAAATTATTGCCATTAAATCAAGATTTACTAAAATCACCTCCTACTATAATACATGGACAAATTTCAAAGAACTGCTTGATAAACAAAAATAGCTATACTCATATCAATTGTAATGCAAATTATTTTTTTGAGAATCTTCATTGTTAGTGGATACTCATAAATAATCATTCTTGTTTGTTTTTGTTTATATTGTTCTTTTTTTTTATTTTCACATATTTCCAAATACAATTATTGTCATGATCAATTTGTTTAGTTAAAATCTAATAAAAACTTTTTCAAAAAAATAATTGTAAAGTATGTTTAGCATACAATGTTAGCAAAAATTTGATTGTTAAGGCTGCATGGTTACTACCACCTTGGGGACCTTTTGTTAATGTGCATCTGGATTTTGCCCAAGGTCTGTAATTTATCATTTATACTGTTGGTGGTATGCATGTTTTCTGCATGGGTGGAAGCTTACCCATGTCATAAGGCAGATTCTGTGACAGTTGTTAAGAAATTACTGTTTGAACTAATACTTATATTTGTGGTACCTTGTACTATCAATAGTGATCTGGAAACACATTTTAATAATTCCTTGACCAGAGAGCTGTGCAAGTTTTTTAATATTATGTTGAGTCTTCACTGTCTCAGCCATCCACAGTCATCTAAGTTGAGATTTTACTATCCCAACTATCCAGTCATCTGGATTAGTAAGCAGGGTCAGTAGGACCTGTGAAGATAGGTAAAGGCATGCCAGACTAGCTAGATAGAATTTTGTAGATTATTCCATCATTTGTAAATATTAATGTAAGCCACAGGCTTGTTCTCTTAAATGTGAAAAGACTGTATTGGATGTTGAACTGAAAAAAATGTAACAATGCTGTAAGATAGCTAAGTCAAGCATTTTATGATAGTCTTTGATCTCAGGTCTCAGAGCCGAGATGTCTGGATGAAGGAATTCTGGCTATTGTTTTGAGACCAGAGTTAATTTCTAGAATTTGCATGTAAAATTTATTTTATTGCTTTGGCTTCCTGACCAGCTGCAAGATCAAAAGGGTTATTAACATCTGAGTTTCTGTTAGCCTGCAAACCAGAAATAAATGATGTAATCTGAAATGAATCAGTGGTACTGTGTTATCAACTTAAGGACAGAAAGAATGAGGGCATTTTGGCATTTGTCTTGAGAACATCCAACATCATCAGCACTGTCTTGTTTTATATGTACGTTTATTTTAGAACTGTGTTTTCTTTTAGATATAGCTAGGAATTAGGAAGATTAGACTAGTTTTTTTCTGTATTAATGTCAGAACAGTATTTCTCTGTGATCTCTGAACTCTTGACTAGCACTGTGTAGTAAGAAGTATTGTCTTGTGTTTTTATTATTTATTATTAAATATTTTTAAACCTTTCAACTGTGGCTGTTTTGTGTAGAGATAATTTAAGCTCTAAGAGTACATTGCATGTATTTGGTGATATTGTACAAAGCCACTCCAACAGCTTTGCTGTTCAGTCACACTTACTATTTGGTTAATAATATTGCACAGTATAATTGGACACCCTTTCATAAGGGCCTTTTAGTAGCTGATTAATATTAGTGTGTGGTGGCAAGTGGTACTACTGTATAGTCTGGGTAAAAGGGGCACAGCTGCAGAACCTGTGCCAGCCTTCCCCAGGAGTGTCTGAGTGGTTGTATATATCTCTTATCTCAAAGTGTGTGTATGTCAGCTACTTGGGCAGGGACACAAAGCACTGGCTGGACAGAGAGGGTGCTGTAGGCTTTAGCTTGCCCACTAGGCTGAGATCTGGACCCTATTGCTGTGCCAGTGGGGAGTCTTATTGGGGACCTGGAGAGAAAGGAAGAAACGAGCCCCAGACTGACTGTGATCTCTGTGTGCTCTTAAGGGAAATTGTACTTTACTGTCTGTGTATTTATTATCTTTTCTCTATATGGACGCCCCTCACTGGTGTTAGTGGTGAGGATTGAGGCTCCTTGATTGCTGAGCCAGTGCACGGCGTCACAGGACCCATTTCAAAGATATGTGCTGAAACAAACCTTAAATGGCTAGAGACACTTCCCTTATTACTGAGTATAAGGAGTACATTAAATACTACAAGTAGAGTCCCCATGAGTTATTAATGAGAGACTCATGGCCCTTCCAACTTCTACCCCTGTGTCAAATGAAGAATTAACTGTAACAGATGATATTATATTGTTTTATTGCACAAAACCTATTCATTTCTTTCATCAGTGCCATAAAACTATACAAAAATCCATTTCTCAACCTCCTGACCAGCCCTGTCACCATCTGCAGTTCAGTGATTGGGTTTATGTTAACCACCCCCAAAAAATGTTTCAGTTGAAAGTTGAAAGGCCCTTTCCAGGTCCTGCTTAACATCTTTACTGCAACTGACTGTGCAGGACTGCCAACTTGAATACATTCATCATATTGCAAGAAAATGTGTCATGTGGGAGCCTCATACAAACCATCTTTATCAGCAAAGAAAGATCCAAGTGCACAGGATGAACTATCTGCCCCAGTAAGGGATTAAAAGAGAAAATCAACTCAGATAGCAGTCCATAACAACTCTAGTAACAATATGTACTTTTTCTTTGTTTTTGCTGCTGTTTCCTTTTATAAGCTGGTCAAGAAAAAATAGTTTCCTGATGGTTCTTCGAAGGTATGATGTGGACTTAAATGTGACAAACAGTTCAATGTGTTCACATATGCCTCATTATTCTAAGGCAGGGATTCCCACGATTCCAATCCCTGCATCTCAAGTGACATTAAAAAAACTTATTGACATTAATCCAACTTGGTTTAATGTGACTGACTTTATAAAGGTTGTGTCTCTTCAGTTTGCAACCACAAATTGTGAAAACTTATGCTATGCCAAAAATGGGACAGCACCAGTGGAAATCAGCAGATGCATTGACACTAGAAATAAAAGTTTTTTGGACTCTTTATGCTTAAAAAGCTATGACTAGGGGCAACATGGGCATGATAGAGGATCGTTATGACATATGCAGTGATTGTGCCTACTCATGGTTGCCTACAAACTGGTCTGAATGTTGTTTTGTAGGCCATATCATGCCTGCTGTTCACCATTTCAAAAACCTTCCAGCAGGCAGACTAAAACAATAAATGGACAATTCACTGGGCAGAGCAAGTATTTTCAGAATTTACTTCTGGGTATGGAATGCAAAGGACAATGCTCAAAACCACCATGCTTGCTGAAATTCTTCAGGAGGTAGCGAACCATACTTCACATCACATTGAAATGGCAAATCAAGAAATGACTAAAATTCAAATTGTTGTATTTCAAAATTGGCTAGCAGAATGCTAGCTGCTGGGGGGGAAATCATGTGCCCTAATAGAAAGTCAATGTTTCTATATTAGTGACTATTGTGATGAACAAAGTTAGCCAGTTTCATGGAGCAAAGAGCCAGGAATCTGGGCAGTACAGCTAAACAGTGGATACTTTGTTGATGGCTGGGCAGTGCATTTGGTAACCTGGCAGCTAGTATATTACAAGGTGTCATTACAATAATTGGTATTATTCTTGTAGTTGTTTTTAATATTTTATGTTCTAAAGGCTGTGATTACAAAATACCTAATCTCATCAGCATGAGCAATGTGACTTATAAAAATATCAGATGACAAGTAATAAATATTATGATTCTGAAACATATTTTATCAAATTTAAAAAAATATAATTGTGGATGACAGTGTCAGAGGGAGGACTGTTATGGAAATGTATTTGTCTTGTTTATTCTTCACAAAATGCATTTTAACTTGTAGTTTCTTCACAAGTGAGTCAATTAAAATATTTATAATATGTTAAAGTCAAAGGAAAACTGAAAAACAGATGCATGATTATGTAACATATAGTTTCACATAAGTAGTAGATTTATATTTCAAATGTCTTACAATTGCATTATCTCTATTATTAAACTGTAGTGTACTGACAGTTAAAGGCAAAGTAAGTGCTGAAGGAATTAAGAGATGTTATGTTTGTGTTTCAAAGGTAGTAAAGTATGTCAGGTATCTGTGGAAACCAGCTTAATCAACAGTACATTCTGGCTTTCTCAGGCTGGGGGATGAATCTTTGCAAGGATGTCTGTGATACAGTATGTACTGGTACCAATTGTTACAAAGCTGAAGGCCAATATAGCAATAACCCATGCCTGGGTGTGGGTAATGCGGGATTTAACCACGGTTGGCGTGGTTTGGTCCTGAGGGCAAAGCCCGAGGGACCAAATAAAGACAACCGTGGTTAAATCCCGCATTACCCACACCCAGAAGTGGGTTATTGCTATTATACTATGACATTATTTAAGAAAAGAAACAATTACTTTTCTTAAATAATGGCATTGTATAATGCCTCTTTGCTGCCCTTCCGCAGCTGTCTGGCATCCGCGGCAGTTCTGATGTACTGCGCATGCCTACACAGTACATCAGAGCTGTGGCCAAAAGCAACGGAGAAAGCAAGATCTCCGTTGCTTTTTACTGTTTCGCTATGTTAAATGGGTTTAACATAGCGAGACAGCTTTAAAATAAGCAACAGAGATGTCCGTTGCTTATTTTAAAGCTGTCTCGCTATGTTAAACCCATTTAACATAGCGAGACAGGTTTAAAAAAAAGCAACGGAGAAAGCAAGATCTCCGTTGGTTTTTACACACTGTGTCGCTATGTTAAAGGAGTTTAACATAACGAGACAGCTTTAAAAAAAGCAACAGAGATCTCCGTTGCTTTTTTTAAACCTGTGTCGCTATGTTAAACTCTTTTAACATAGTGAGACAGTGTTTTAAAAAAAAGACTTATACTAATGGAAAAAGTCCGGGTGACCGGACCTTTTTCCATTAGTATAAGTCGATTTACAATGTGCACGCTGGCCAATCAGCGTGCACGTTTTGGAATATTAATAGGGGGTCATGGTATAATAAATCTTAAGCACAGGTGGTCTATGTTTTGAAAAGGCATATTTCTGAAGTGTTCACGTGGAGCTCTAAAAATCATGAGGACATAAAACATTTAAAAGTGTAATGACTTGTTAAAAGCAATGTAACACTGGAGTTCTGCATACATGAAATTGAGACTGATGTTAAAATTTTAGTAGGCAGTCTCCCAGCACTGTTTATGGAATAAAGAAGTACTTTGTATATCTTAAAGCATTATTCTTGACTGAGATCAAAAGGTTAAACTCTTTATTATTTATTTGTAAACTTTAACAAGTATAATATGTAGGGTTAGGTTAAATTGCAGAGATAGGGTTAGCACACTTGGGTAAGGCATCCATCTCCTCTTTAGACTGGAGTGGACCAGAATGTCAAATTAAATGATGTGCTAAGTTGCACTTAAGAACCAGACTGAAGACAAATAAAAGAAGCAGCAGACACTCAGCTGAACAGACAGCCAATAACATCTCTAAAGCCAATACCTCACTGGATTTTAGGCTGTTTTAGGTTCTCCATCATTTCAAAAAGGTATGCACAGGAAGAAGGTTAAATATTAATGGTTGCAGTAGAAACTCACAATCATAGAACCCACTGAATTTATATTTTGGTCAAGGAAAATGTTATTTTTAAGCATGACACTAGAACAGGTAGTAACATCACAATGGAATCTTTGTTTAAAGCATTGCCTTTTTTAGTGTGTAGAAGTCTATATAGATGACATTATTTACTTGTGAATCGAAACTTGGAAAAACAAGTATATGTTCCTGACTGTGACTATAAAAATGCTTTTAAAAAGCACTCTCATGACTGCAAATGCTCCCCCTGACCAGAGTCTCAGCAGTACATCAGTAGGAAATACTGCCATTTCTTCAACCTTCTTGACATTACTGACTTGACTAACAATTAAAATTGTTTATTAGATGTTGCAACATCTGACATTTTCTGTTTATGGCTTCCAAGCAAACTTCTCTGAAAAAATAGGATCAAAGCAAGGCAGTGAATGGAGAGCAGAAGAAGAAGCTAGATATGATGGAGATAAAATGCTGAGATGGGTGGTAGGATGCCCACAATGGTTGAGACAACAACATGAGCACATCAGAGCAGAAGACAAAGTAACTCCAGTTGCAGAGAAGAGCAAAGAAGATAGATTATGGTGGTTCAGGCACATGTGTAGGAAAGCAGAAAATGATTTGGTGAAGATAATTTGGAAGAGAATGAGAAAGTCAAATGGAAATGAGGATGTCCAGCAAAGAGTTGGATGGAATGTCTGAGAGAAGTTCCATGAGGTTGTTTCTTGACAGTGTGCATGACTGATTTATCAAGGTAGGATGGTGGCACTGAATTAGGAGAGGTGGCAACAGCTGATGTGACACCCTGACCCATGTAAAAAAAAGAGGGCTGAGGCTGATGATGATGATTGTCATCTTTGTCTTTGGGACAGGTCTTGAGGACCCTTATAATGTCTGTGATCCTGGCACTCAAAAGACAGCTGGCAGTAACATTCCTATGTCCAATCTGGTGAGTGGGGATTCTGGATGCTTAGCACGAGTCACCAGTCATTAAAACATTTTGTCAGATGTTAGTTTATGAATATCTGATTGTCTCTTCTTATAAATTGGGAGGATTTACCAAGAATTTCTTTACAGCATTAGTGTGTAACATTTTCCTTTGTTCTGCCTGAAAATGTGGTAGTGATTAAGGTGAGGGTGTGACTATGTGATGCTAAGTGCATAGTGTTCATTGTGTTAGGACTGAACCCATATTAGCAAGGGATTTGTACCTCTCACACAGAGTAGGAGTTATCAATGAGTATAAGGCAGTTACTACACTGCCTTATGACAAAGAAGGCAATAGGATGCTGGTAGTGGATGAGGAATTAGTTTGCTGGACCTCCGTATTATCCATTTCTTAGTTTATTGATGGTTATGTGCACAAAGAAGCTGAGAGGGCTGGGGGAGTATCAGTTGTACCAAAAGAATGACACACAGCCTTCTAAGGCTCCTAGCACAGATAGAAATCAATCAGATTACCTAAGAGAAGTTAGGTATAATGCTGCCGTAGTCATAACTGAGAAAAATGGAGGTGAACTAGCTGTTTTTGAGCCTAGTGCAATACCACAAACTCACACTCCCCCTCCTTTAAGTTGAGTAACAAAAAAGAAAAAGAAAGCTCTTTTCTACTTTTAAACTGTGCCAAACTGCTTGCTACATTTGTAACAAGCAGCTGCTACAGTTTACGCCATACACGGAGTGCTAAAGCAGTTCAGTTCTAACAGAAAATGAAATTCCGGAATTCAGAACATTTCTGAATGATGGTAATGCACTGAAGACACACAACACTACAATGCTTCAATTCTAATCACAAATGCAAGACCAACTGGAATCTGCCGATCACCCCCCTCAATATTTTGCAGCAAAGTGGCTGCTCTTTTGCCCCAGCCTTGCAACACCTTTGGAGTCAACAGTCAATTAGGTGTATCATTTATGATTTGAGAATACTGATTGAAAGGAAAAAATGCAAATGTGCTTAACAGACACTACACTGCTACTGCAGTAAATAGCAATTAAGCAAAACAAAAGAAAAAAACAGAAAACAACTCTTGGGGAGCCAGTGATGCTCAGATACTCAGAACATGGTAGCATTAAATCTTCTCTTATAAGAATAATTACTTTTGCTTCCAAGATGGCCAACGATGTTAATTGTTTTGTAAACCTGGAGTTATACAGAATCTGTTTCTTACATGAAAGCAGACTGTAACTCACAAAATTGTTCTAACCCAGTCCAGCTCCTTCCCTCTAGCCCAAATGCACTTCCTGTTTCCCTATCTGACCATTTGTTTTATTTCCAGTTATCATAAACAGCATCCATTTTCTATGGACTGTTGATCTTTGAAAGCATATGCAGAACTGTTGTAGGAGTAATGCATAACATAAAATTCTTCATCTATCCGTTTATATTATATTTTTCTTAACAAAAGCATCTTGCTAGAAACAATTGTTACAGTCCATTACAGCACTAAAAAAGTAATCATTCTGTATCTTTTCCTGCATTTCTACATTTACAACAGCTGTATGACCTTTTTACTCTTACCATTGTGTGTATGCAATTTGTGAACTCTTTTGTTCTTTCAATCTTCTTCTTCTTCTTCTTCTTTCGGCTTTTCCTGGTTAGGGGTCACTACAGCAGATCATCTGTCTGCTCATGATTGGCAGTGGAGTTTTACAGTGTCAAATTGCCAGCCCAACCTTCCACAGAAGGCACACACACACACACGCGCACACTCACACCTAGGGCCAGTTTAGAGTATCCAATCCACCTACTGCATGTCTTTGGGATGTGGGAGGAAACTGGAGCACCCAGAGGAAACCCACGCGACCACAGGGAGGACATGCAGACTCTGCACAAAAGGCACCCCAGCCGAGAATCGAACCGGAGAACCTCTTGCTGTGAGGTAGCAATGCTAACCACTGCACCACCGTGGCCGCCCAATTCTTTTGTTATTTCAATAGCTTCCACTAATTAGTTTGTGCGTGCTATTTTTAATGCTAAAAACACCCTTACAGTAACTCATTACTTGAACTCCGTTAGCCTTCTATTGTCTTTTTTTTTTTTTTTTTACAATGGTTGGATTCTTGTAGTTTCTGGATTTTTTTTTTTTATGTTGAACAATAATTGATTTATTGGAGTCTAAGCTTACTCTGTTTTCCATACAAAATCTTAACCTCTGTCCCAATAATTTACTTAATTTCATCTGTAATTTTACAATGTTAAAATTCCCCAAACTATTTTCTGCCTTTATACTCTTCCTCTCTCTTGTTTTGCTTTTGCCATTCTTCCTTGTTTTTCTGAAATCACAGAACTGCCAAATCATTTCCAATTCAGGAGCCACATGATGCATTGAAAACATGCCCAGCGCTGCTTGATCCAGTGCTAACAGCTGAAAAAAAAAACCTTCAAGTAATCATGGAGGAAGAGCTGCCCACACTGTTCTGTGAATGTAACATTGGCATATATAAGCTGTACGTGAGGGTGTGGGGGGTAGGGGCTCTTTAAAGTAGTCTAATTTTTTTTCCCTAAAAGCATTTTTCAGAAATTAGTATCCTGAGAGAACAGCATTCACTATAATTGCATTCTACAGATCAACATTTCGTCAATTCTGCCCATGCCTTGTATTGTGACTGGCTTTGTCAAAACATTCAGCCCAGTCTGGGATTTCACATCCTTTGGCTCAGTGTCAGAGATGTATCCACCTTTTTCCAGAATGAGTTATCCATCAGTCTTACACTAAGGCAGTGCACAAAAATCTATAGCAAACACCAGTAACACATCAAGTGAATCAAATGCATTACATTAATGATAACTGAATGCCAAGACATCAAAGAAAAGGTATGCAAATGACTGTAGTTTATATCTTCTTATGATATTTTGAATTCCTCTTTCAAACTGAATTATTATAAATTAATGTGACCATAGCAGTCTGACTAGCTGACTTCAGAGGTAGGAGACAATGACACTACATAATCAGAAATCAGTAATAAAAATGAATAAATAAAACTTAAAAACAATCATAATAATGAGAAGAGTCAAGTTTCAGTGCAATCTTTATACATCAAGGGTACTAGCTAAGAAAGAGTAGTAGTTGAAGTTTTGCTGCATATTTGCATATGCATATCGACATATGTCCCCACACTGTGGAAAATATCACACATCATTCCCCTCCATAAAGGTGGCTCCTCCACTGAACTTTCAAGTTACCGCCCCATAGCCTTCCTTTCTCCACTTTCCAACATACTTGAGAAATGCATCCATTCTCAAGTCTTAGACTACCTCTTAGCTAATAACCTTGTCTCCAGCACCCAGCATGGCTTCAGGCCATACCACAGCACTACTACCACCTTGCTCTCTTTCACTAATGCTATCCTTCTTCATAAAAATAATGGCCTGTTCTCCTCTGCTATATTTCTGGATCTATCCAAGGCTTTTTACAACATGGTCTCACACAAACTACTAATCTCTGTTCTCACTAACCTGTCCTTTTCCCAATCAGCTACTGATTGTCGGTGGCCAGTTAGATAGCTGTGAAACCAATCAGTTGTCTGGCACAATGACCTATTTCCTCTACTTCCTGTAACACTCTGTGTTCCCCAAGGCTCATCCTTGGTCCCCTACTATTCTCACTCTTCACCAATGATCTATTCACAGCCACCAAGCATGCTTCTCTTATACAGTATGCAGATGACGCCACCCTCATCTGCTCAGCCCCAACTATACCTGAACTTCACAAGATCACACAGAAAACCTTTTCATCTGTAAAAAACTGGCTATCTGATGCTCAGTTATTACTCAACCTGAGCAAGACTAACCTCCTTAAAGTCCAACCCACTAAATCTAACCCAATTATCCCCCACTTTAATATTCTAGCCAAAGACAACACCGTCATCTCCCCAACAGAACACATCAAACTACTTGATGTTGATGCATACACTTTTTTCTGTTTAATTTGTTTTTACAATTGTTAAACAGGGAAAGCACTGCCTAGTGAGTATAAAATAATAGTCCAATTTATCTCGTTTTCATGTATACACTCTCAAAAACAGACATAACCACACCACACACACAAGCACACGTACAAAAAACTTTTTTAGTTTTTAATTTCTTTTTTTTATTATTTATGTTTTTATTTTACACTCACTAAGCAGCAAAAGCACTGCTTAGCAAGCATAAAATAATGGCATCCATTATGTTACTTTCATTCTGAGCCACCTGCCATAAAGCAGTGGACTCGTTTTTCAGTGGGCATTACCTGTAGATTAACACCCTGCTGAAGAATATTTATTATTTGTCAAGGTGCCGATCTACAGGTCACATATTCTCTAATGTAATTTATGCCTCATTATCACCTACTTAAGAGCCGATTAAGGGGTAGTTGTGAAAAAATGCACCCTTTGTTAAAATCCATTTAGATGCAATGGCAGTGCAGTCTCAAACCCGTTTTAGAATATTTTTTTAACTAAACCATGAGACTTCTTCAGGGTCCTAGTTAGAGCCAGATCGAGGTCAAATGTGACCCTAGGTAGGGTAATGGATCAGGGTCTCCCATACACATCCCCCCTGCAGCCATTCCTGTGTCACATTGCTTGGCTATTTCTCCTCAGTTGCCATAAACACTGTTGATACCTCTCAGCGTGCATACTGTTTTTTGCTTTACTTCTGCAATGATTACATATATTTGGATTAAATTTAAAACTTTAATTTCAAATTTTATAGCACAAACACTGACATTTTCTAAACAAAGCAATATAGTCTCACAATGAACATAACATTAAAACTTCTCTGCCTTTAAAACTCGCATTCATTGAAAGTCACATTCAAAGAAAATGCATCTGGCTAGTGGCAGATTGTTTACCTTTGGGCTGCTTTCAAATCATAGGCCCAATGCACACAAATTTAGGACCATACAAACATGCAAGAGTTGCTTAATTCACCTTTCTGATTGTATTAAATTATATCCCTTGTATAACACAGTGCCATTTATTAGAGCATGTTTTAAATGTAGAGTTTTGAACATTTTTCCAGTAAGCAATGAAACAAAACATATGAACCAATAATGACAAAACTGCCCAGTTCTGAGCATTTCAACCAGAAAATGCCACTCAGTCCCCTGTCAGTACACTCTACCAATATCAGTCAATATGCACAATCTCTGCAGAAGTAAAAGTCATCTGGATAATTCCACATTAATGACATCTGCATCTGCTGTTAGCAAACAACTTTATATTTCAGTGTTTTGTCTACAAATTCAGTGCCTGCTGCCTTTGAAGAATACATTTCCTAAGTTACATTAAAAATATTAAGCTGGCAGTATTACAATAAGGAATGGATGGTAAACTGATAACAGGTGCATAATTACTGGGCATCTTATCCAAAGGAGAACATACTCCGCACTGCAGCACTATACCCCCTTAAAGTATAACACGCTGTCAGCAATCCATTTACTTGCTAAAGGAGTAGAATCCACAGTCTTCTACATCACAAGGAAACATGCTACCTGTTGTACTGCTAAGTTTTTCAATTCTATATCACAATAGTGATTCCATTTGCTAAACAAAACAGTTGCAGATTGTAAACAGACTTGGCATGAGCAGCAGTAAACTTATCTTGCCTTGAAGCTCACAAGTTCTTGAAAATGCACTTGAAACTCAATTACTTGAAAATTTCTTAACCTGTAACTCAAACTCAGTTCTGTAAAAATGCACCTGAAAGTCAGTTCTTTGAAACTGCAGCTTGGTAGTTGGGGTAGGGCATTCAGTATCTTGTTTCCTATAACTAAGGTACAGGGTGTGAGCCTGAGCAAATTACTAACCAACTACTATCCCTAACTAGGGTATTTCACTCACACAACCTGCCTCTTAGTGCAAGACGTCTGGACAAAGCTTAAAATAGACAGGGACAGATTTTAAATAATACTCCAATGAACTTATAAAGTTGCTAGAATAACAGGATTTGATTTAGTATGCATTTTTCTAAAGGATATGATGTCTGAAACTGAAATGTCTGTTATTATATAGTAACTTCAGTTTTCAATGATTTTCCAGATAATCACAATTTTTATGATGGACAGACAAAAATATGGGGAAAAAATCTGGACAGTTGAGAAGTATGCTACCTTCCTACGTCTTACACACACACCCATCCACCCACCTACCTAACTCTTAGATACACACAAACATACCATACCTCCAAACCTCTTAGAGCAAGAAATCTAAACAAATCCATAAATAAAAGTGAGACAAAGGCACAAAATAGGGACTTTTTTAAATATTGTTCTTAAAAATTTAGAAAGTTGATAGATTAACAGATTTTGCATTAGCATGAATTTTCTGAAGGGTATGAAGTCTGAAACTCAAATGTCTGTCATTATTTTCTAACTCCAGTCTTTCATGAATAATTTACCTGAAAAAATTGGACCAAAAATAGGAGGCAAAAATCTGGACATTCTGCAAAAGTCTATATATTTGAGATGTATGACACACACACACACATATCCCTACCTACCTACCACTTTTACACACACACACACACACACACACACACACACACACACACACACACACACACACACACACACACACCTTCCTCTTACTTGTCCGTCCTCGGTCCGCAGTCCAAACAACTTCCTGTATTCACATTCCATGTGAGCAGAAGATGAAGATGTAAACAGATCACACAGATGCACCTTCCTTGGTTGCCTAGTGCTGGATCCAGCTCTGGTCCTAGTGCCATCCCCTCTTCCAAAGAAGTTGTACTGAAATCAGTGCAGTGCATATGCCTCCAAACATTCTTGATCATGTACAATATTTCTATGAAAGAAATCATCATTCTATTGTGCCTAAAACATAGCAACCATAGGAAGTTGAAGATAAAAATTTCCCCACAAGGAATTAACTGTGCCAAAAAACAGTAAAATCAACATATAAAATAAAGGCAACAGAAATACAGCAGAACTGAAAGCAGCCAAATAAAAACACAAAAGTAAATAAAAGCTTATTAAATAATAGCAAACAAATATGGGTAAGCGGTTTCACACCAGCAGGTGTTTCATCAGACTATAGTCATTCAATACAAAAGCTACATATAAATAAGGAAACCCAGTAGCATTCCCACAAATGAGATGTATCATCCAATCACATAAATCAATCAATTAAAAGCATAATTTAAATAAATCCATGAATGTTAGCAGTGGCTTTAAAGAGACCCTGCCATTAAGGCCTGGTGTCTTATCTTGACTAGGCATGTTTTAGAGCTAGGGAGTCTTCACACATTTAGTTTTAAGGTTATAGAGAATGTCAGATGATGCTCATGTCTGGGTGATTATAGGAAATTTACAGAAAGTAAAGAGCTGTGCTGGTAGCGTTGTCGCCTCAAAGTAAGACGCTGTCTGGTTTGATTCTCAGCTAGAGCGTCTTCTGCGTGGAGACATGCGTGAATGGGCGTACCTTCGTTGAAGGTTGTGCATCTGGCCTGGCAAGCCGGCACGTAAAAATCAACTGCCAATCATTAGCGGACCAGAGTTCCGCTGTGAGGACCCCTAACCGGGAAAAGCCTAAAGACACAAACAAAAGAGCTGTGCTGGATTGCAAGGCTTCAAGCAGATAAGACACTGCAAATGGCAGAACCCATAATACTGCAGCAGCTGCGTGCATCTCTTTTTCCAGTGTGATCCAAGAGGCCCACATGGCAAAATTACCAGATAATTGTTGAGAAAATTGTCCAGATAAAAAGAGTGAATGGGTGAAATGGGGAAAACCAATAATCCAAATAACCACTCCGACACCAATATCTACAGCCCAGAAATGGGGAAAAAAGAATGCATGCACTAGGAAACAGAGATCCCCTTACCAATGAAAATCCGTGGAGCTTCATGTCACAATCCGTTATAACGCACTGTGTTAACAACAGTTGTATAACAGATAGTAAAGTACACCAGCTGTTATCTGCACCAATATTGTAGTGTAGGGCACTGTCCCAAAGGCACCAGGTTAACTTCAACTTTTGCTGGCAATAATAGATATATCCAGATATATTTTAAACCCAATCAGGCTAAAATATGTCTCAGTTTCTGTAAATTACTTAACTTCCTCATCCTCTTTATTCTGGGTCAATCTGTCATCATCTACAGGCCTGCTGCCAGTCAGTCAATCATGAGGAGAGGCAGAATATAATGGGCGATTTCAACTACCCCACCATTAACTGGGAAAACCACTCATGTACCAACTCCTTCACTCAACGCTTTCTGGAATTCATAAATTCCAGTGCCCTAGATCAACTTATCCACACCCCCACTAGGGTCAACAATATCCTAGACCTAGTCATTACCAACATGAGTGACCGGTGTTCCACACCTGAAGTCAAATCCTCTTTGGTCAGATCCGACCATAAGCTAATCACCCTAGATATCCACATCCCGCCTCACCCACCATTAAGAAAACCATGCTAAAAAAATTCTCCAAAGCCAACTTCATGCTTCTTAAGACAGAAGTGGTGAACTTCATGACACCCATGCAGATGGACAATACAGTTATGACTGCTGAATCCTACACAAATGCACTCTATAAGCACTTACATGAGTGCATGGATCGTGCTATCCCAAACAGAACCAAGACTCTATCCTCCAAAAAAGGAAGCCAATCTGCTGGTCCCCCGCCATAAATAAACTCTACAACAGAAGGAAGAAACTGTTGCAAAAGAGAGTAAAATCCCATGAGTGGAGGAGCTCCCTGGTCAGCCTCAGTAAGAAGCTGAGATCCCTTATAAGATCATCCAAAGCTAGCTATGAAAACAAAATCACCACTGATTCTAAGGGCAACCACAAAGCATTCTATAGCTATGTCAAGAATCTCAATGGCAACACCCAGATCTGCTCTGAGTTACAGCACAACTGCATGAAAATTACAGAACCAACTGATATTGCCAACATCCTGGCAGATAGGTTCAGTGCTAATTTTATCCCCCCTCACCCCCTAAAGGGCCCATATCAATACAGGAAGAATGCAGAGTCCCTGTAATCACATCTATTCAGGTAAAAGCTGCACTCTCTAAAATCAAAAACACAGCATCCATGGGACCGGACAACATCTCAGGGTGACTATTACATGAACTTCAGAACGAACTGGCTCCCCACCTAAGCACCATGTTCAATCATAGTCTCACGTCAGGCTTTGTGTCCACTGAATGAAGCACAGCAACAGTTATCCAACTCCACAAAGGGGGAGCCACCACTGATCCTGGGAACTATCACCCTATTAGCCTGATGAGCCTTGTCTGCAAGGCCATGGACCCTTTCATCATGGAACTCATAAACAAAGGCATTGGTAACTTCCAAACTCTGTACCCCACCCAGTTCAGGTTTGTGAAAGCAGATCATGCCTTCTGAACCTGATCGACTTCTTTGATGCAGTCACCCAAGCCGTAGACGAAGGTAAGGTGGTTCACATAGCCTATCTTGACCTTGCCAAGGTTTTCGACACCATCCCCCATTCTGGAATTATAGCTCAACTCACTAAACTAAGTATAAATCCCTATGTCACAAGATGGGTTGCCAACTGGCTCATTGATAGAACCCACACTGTAAAAGTTGCAGACTCCAAATCTGACTTCAAACCAGTGACAAGTGGAGTACCACAGGGTTCAGTCCTGGGACTTTTCCTGTTTGGTGTCTACTTCTCTGAAGTACAGGCTAACACAGAAGGCCTCTGGCTAATGAAGTTCAGAGATGACTGCAAACTAGGAGCTATAGTCAAGTCCACAAATGATATGGACATCCTACAGAAGGGCCTCACTGAGACAGATGCCTGGTGTCAGAGGCATAGCCTCAAGCTCAATGCCAAAACGTACATTGTCATCCCCTTTGGTAAAAACTCTGTACCCATGAACTACCACATAAATGGCAGTCTACTTAATGCCGAATGTATGATAAGAGACCTTGGGACTCAGGTGGACAGTAGTGTCTCCTTTGATAATCACATCGCCACAGTAGTCAGGAAATCCTTCTATGTGGCACACCTCATAACAAAAGGGTTCTCAAAAAGGAAAAAATAGGTAATTGTTCCCCTCTACTCGGCACTCATTAGACCCATTATAGAGTACAACCCCTTTTGGAATGTACCTCACAAGACATCTGCAGCAGCTGGAAAGGCCACAGAAGTACCTCACAAAGAGGATCATTTGCCTTAAACAGATGCCCTACACTGACCGTCTCAAAAAATTCCAGCTTTACTCTGTAACATATCGCCTAATCTGAGGAGATCTCTGCCTAACATATAAAGCTATGTTAAACCCAGAGCTGTTGGACATGCTACACCTAAAGAAATCCCAATCCCACTGAGCTACATGCTCTAGAGACCTAAACCATATCACCACAATAAACAGGACATGCTGGAGGGATAGATTCCTGTCCCAGAGACTTCCTATACTCTGAAACAAGCTGCCCATCTATGTCAAGCAAAGTTCCTCATTAGCACTCTTCAAGAAAAATCTTGATGAGTGGATGGGAAATAGGAAATACACCCCGGGGATCACTTCTGTGGCTCTGCTCGACAGGGACACAGGAAATTAATTTTCTTGGGTGGCATAAGCCGGGGAACCTTGTTGCTAGGCTTACTTAGGCCCTTGGGCCGATAGCCTCGTACCTACCTACAAACCTATGAACCTATGTTGTCTCTTCAGACATTATTTCTTCTCTTTCCACAAGCCATTTTCATCTCTCTCAATCTCAAAGATGCTTATCTTTATATCCCCATTCACCCTCTGTTCAGGAAATTTTTGCATTTCTCTGTTTCTTCCTCTCATTTTCAGTTCTCTGCTTTGCCCTTTGGAGTTTGTACTTCCCCAAGAGTATTCACCAAATACATCAGTCCTTTAATTGCCTTTTGCCAGCTTCAAGGGATACAGATATTCCCTGATCTGGATGACTTAGTTATTCAGGAACTTTCTCCCAGCAATCTCCTGTAAGATCTGTACTTCATCACTCCTCTTTCCAGTTCACATTCAATCTCGAAAAGTCAGTCCTCACACCCTCCTAACATCAGGTTGCAAAATTTAGACGATTCCCATGTTGGCTTCTCTTCTGGCTGCCAAGGTTCTTCTCTTCTTTCTCTCTCACCTATCACAGCCAAGGAATTCCTCAAGAGTTCATCTTGCCAGACTCCTTATGAGAAAGCTACGATACCTCAAATCAGTTTGGCATCAACATTGCCACCCCCGGGAGTTTCCTGTTCCTCTTCTCCATTGTTTCAAACTTGAGCTCCAGTGGTAGATTCAGCAAATTCCTCTCAGTCTGCGACTACCCTCTCATGGTCGAATTCTATCCCAAGAATTGTTTACAGATGCCTGATACCTGGTGCTTTTCTTCATGTGGCCTGTGAAGTTTCAGGGTTTCTGGCCACCTCATCAGAGATCAGACTATATCAACATAAAAGACACGAGGGCTTGGCATCTGACTGCGCAGGATTGTCGTTCCCTTTCTCTTCCTAGCCACCTGATAATCATCATAGACCATACCACCGCGATGGGGTATATCAACAAGCATGGCGGAGTGAGGACTTATCTTCTTTACAGACTAGCTTTTCAGGTCTAGAACCCAACTGTCAGTTATCAGATGACTCTTCAGGCAATTTATATTCCTTCAGAGCACAACCTATTGGCAGACTCTCAGAGAAGGTCCAGAACACAGACTCACGAATGGATACTTCACAGTGTTGTGTTTCTGGATATAGTCCATCAACAGGATATTCCTCATGTAGATCTTGTTGCCTCCCCTCTGAACAGACAACTTCCTCTATTCTACGAACCACAAAGGAAGGAAGAAGAAGCACTTAGGCAAAAGCACAACCAAAGGCTGGCAGACAACGTTTATTAAAAACACTGTGAAACTCTAGCACCAGGCTAGTGGACAACGTTTATTAAAAACACTGTGAAACTCTAGTGCCTCGGCAAACAGCCTTCGAGGAGTTATACAAATAACATACACTAACATCTTATATAACAAAATCACAAGAACAATTTACTAATTAATTAATCAATAATACAATTATATAAATCAGCCATTTCTAATTCAACTATGAATTCAGTCCAAAAGGTAACTGTATTAAATTTCAAAATAAAAACAGATTCCTTATATAAAAGTTTGTCCTTTAAAGAACAATTCCCCCCATTCTCAAACAAACCTGCTTAATGACTGTACCTTGTAGTAATAAACAGTTGCTATTATGTTTTTCTTTAAAATGGACAACAATGGAACTTTCCATCTTTTGTCGTTTCATGCCCCTAATATGCTCCTGCAATCTCATTCTGAGTTTTCTCTTACATTCTCCAATATAATATAAATCACAGGGGCATTTAAGGCCATAAATAATACCCTCAGTACTGCAAGAATACCTTTCTACTGGATGAAAGTCAACACCATTAATCTTTCCAAAAAAATTTACTATATACCTACAAACACTTCAACTACTACAAGGGACTGTACCTAAAAGCAAGGTATTTCTTATAATTACATAATCAGGGGAAACAAAAATACCATTTACTAAAAAGTCCTTTAAATTCCACCCATGCTTATATGAAATAAAGGGAAAATGGTTTAAAATTCTAACCAATTTA
Organism: Protopterus annectens; assembly: GCF_019279795.1. Lineage (NCBI taxonomy): Eukaryota > Metazoa > Chordata > Ceratodontiformes > Protopteridae > Protopterus > Protopterus annectens. The sequence continues at coordinate 78,781,123 of NC_056743.1, forward strand.
CTATCTTTTAGCAAAAATTTCCAACAATGTTTTAATACCTCACCTATTGTTTCACTCTTGATATTATATATGGTAACAGAATACATTCTATCAATCGTGTTTTTATTACCATTCATTTTTGTCTCATGTCTCAAGCGCTGAATTTCTTTACTATTCTGATCCAGAACTCTTTTCAAAGCCATATCCCCTACTAACAAACATTTTAAAAGTTTTATTGGACTCCTCTAAAAATTCTACTCGATTACAAATTCTGTGTAAATGAAAAAATTATCTATAAGATAAAGATGTTATAAGACGGGGGGGGGGAGTGGAAACTTGCCCCATGTAAACTTGTCAGGCAGCCTTTGGTTTTTGCTTAACTTCCTCTATTCTTTTTGAGTGTACCAGGTCCTTTGGCTTGGAAAGTGAACATCCTGTCTTTTCCTTGTAAGGGAATGTTTCTGTATGTCTTTCCTCCCCTTCCTATGTTGTCAAGAGTTCTGCAAAAAAATGAGGCAGGAATCCCTCAAAGTCTTGTTAATGACTCCCTTTTGGCCCATAAAGCACTGCTTCCACCTTCGTTTTCATCTGGCCAAGGGCAGTTTTCTGTTTGTGTGTCTCTTGCCATCCACATCCTTTTTTCAGTCGGGGCCCACAGAGTTCTCTCTTATTTGTGGAATATGCTACATGCTGGCTTGAGGTATTCATCAGTTAAAACTCACCTGTCAGCAAACTCTGATTTTTCTGCCTTTGAAGCCCTGTTGGCCTCTCTGTTTGGGGTAAAACAATTTTTTAAAGGCATCCTTCATATCAGGCCCCCAAGAAAGCCTATTTGTCTTTCTCTGGATATCACTTTCGTAGTTGAAAAATTAACTCAGCTTTGTATTTGGAAGACTGTTTTCTGTTGGCACTTATTTTGGCCAAGAGAGTGTCTAAACTTCAGGCTCTTATGGTTATTCCTCATTTTTAATTTTTTCATAGTGACAGGGTGTCTCTTCATACTAATCCTACTTTTATTCCCACTGTGGTTAATGAGTTGCTTATTAAACAATCTATTCAAGTTCCTTCCTGTTTTCCTTCTCAACAGTCTGCCATTGAGAAGGGTCTTTAGATCTTGGACCTGTATAGACAGCTGGAGTAGTATTTGGATAAAACAAAGGTCATTTGCAAGGCCGAGCAACTTTGTTTCATTTCATCCCAGGACTTTGGGATTGCCTGTTTCCAAGCAAGCGATCTCCTTCTGGATTTCTTGGGTCATTTTCTTTTGTTATTCCTTTATGACAAATGTCTTTCTTCCCCTGTAAAGTCACATTCTATCAGGGCAGTGGTCTCCAAGGATTTAGACATCAATTCCGTCCTTGAAGCTGCTATTCAGTCCACTGTTCTTACTTTCACTAAGCATTATAAACAGTATAAAAATTATAAACTGGATGCTATTTAAAAGGGCAAGGATAGGTTTTTGCAGGGCTATTCTGCATGGGTGTTTAGAGGGCTCATCTGTGCCTTCCGTCTCCAAACTGTCTTCTTCTTAGATCTTGTACTGTCCTTTCAATGAAGAATACTGCAACAGTGATGGAAGGAGACGGTGCAGTTGGTAAAGCCTTACCATAGCAGTACATGTCCTTCCTTTCACTGTGAAGTATTTGGCCCCTGCCTCCTTCCCCCTCTTTGTTAGCTTTTGAACCCGTGTTTTGTTATCTTCCTGGCCAATGGGCTCTCTTTTTGTTTTCCTTCTAACCTTGTTTCTTCTGTATGTACAAATTGTTCTTTGTCCTTGGGGTGTTCTTTTCCTTCTGGAGCAATTTAGTTCTCGGTAATTGCATCCTTATGTCACATTTATGCCGTATGACAAATGTGGGGAGCATACATGTGACGTGCAGCTCCTGTAAGATCTAACAGCTTTGGTATACTGGCCAGACATTGGACTATCCATGACAGGAGATCCTTCAATGAAGAATACTGCAACAGTGAAGAGAAGGGTATCTGCTGTTATGGTAATATTTTACATAACTGTATTTGCTCCATAACAGTCCCCCAAGCTAAAAAAATGATAAATACAAACTAGATTGCAAATTAATACACACTTAGCCAACCTAAGTACTTACAAAACAACTCTGATTACCTTTTTCTGACCTTTTATAACAGCTAAGAATGTTAGGATGGGACCGCCTCATGTCACTATAGTGGCATCCACACTGCTGTTCAGAGAGGATTAAGGCATTGGCATCAGACACTGCCCTGGTAAGGCTCTGGCAGGCATTCAGTTTATATTAGGGGCCCTTATAAAAGTTCCCCTTCAGGTGTTACCCATGGTCAATATGCAAGAAAAAAAATTATTTTCTTTTCTTTGCTGAAGCACAAAGGAGCCCTGATAAAATCAGTGCCTCTGGAATCAATGGTGTTTGAACAGGACACATGCCAGTGAACTATGACAGATCTCTCACAGTTACTAAAATTGATTTTTTAAAGATGTGATGTACAGCAATTAACAGCTTGTTAGGGTGACCAGTCTTTGTGACACATGTTTAGTGCACAATTTCATGGCTTGATGCGATGGTGTTAAGGTGTGAACACTGGCAAGGGATGTGTCAATGTGATGGTATTAGGGTGTGTACACTGGCAAGGGATGTGTCAATGTGATGGTATTAGGGTGTGTACACTGGCAAGGGATGTGTCAATGTGATGGTATTAGGGTGTGTACACTGGCAAGGGATGTGTCAATGTGATGGTATTAGGGTGTGTACACTGGCAAGGGATGTGTCAATGTGATGGTATTAGGGTGTGTACACTGGCAAGGGATGTGTCAATGTGATGGTATTAGGGTGTGTACACTGGCATGGAATGTGTCAATGTGATGGTATTAGGGCGTGTACACTGGCAAGGGATGTGTCAATGTGATGGTATTAGGGTGTGTACACTGGCAAGGGATGTGTCAATGTGATGGTATTGGGGTGTGTACACTGGCAAGGGATGTGTCAATGTGATGGTATTAGGGTGTGTACACTGGCAAGGGATGTGTCAATGTGATGGTATTAGGGTGTGTACACTGGCAAGGGATGTGTC